>NW_006911903.1:696903-1094529 GCF_000338995.1 Bipolaris sorokiniana ND90Pr | reverse complement strand
GGAGTTCTTCTCGTACGCCGTTCAGCGTCCTTAAGTCTTGTAGCCATTTGGTCTAGGTTTCGTCGGAGTAGATTATTCGTTGCATTAAGTTGGCTCCAGCTTTCTGCGAGCTCCTCGTACGTCGGAGGCCTTGGCGGGGCGTTACTAGGTTCTGGGTTTGGCATAGGCTCATGTAGCCCCATCGTTATATCTTGTTCGTTTTGCATTCTCAATTCTCTCTCGCTCCGTACGAGAGAAAAGAGTAAGAAGGGTTAAAGTGATCTTTTAGCTTATGTTATGGGCGGAGAGGCCTAGCGAACGAGTATGCTTCTACCTATCGTACAGAAGCTAAAAGATAAGAAAAAGAGAAGATAACTAAGTACAGACTTCTCTTATACCTGCTCGCTTCTGATCACGTGTCCGTACAGAAGGTATATCACGTGGTCGAAGATCACGTGATCCTCTTCAGTAGAGATCACGGGCGCAGCCCTTTACAATATGAAGGTTTCCTATTTAGGTTTAGCGCACCATGTGATGGGCGGCGCCCTTTGTGCGCTTGTTTAGACTAAGCTATAACGAGATCGAGTATATCTATGCGACTACTAAGACTATAAGACAAGCTTGTAGTCTTGTGCAACCTTTTTGGTCACAGGGATGGCGTAAGTAGTCGTACGCTCGGCCCGGTAGGGCCCGGCCCTTACACACCATATCTGGGCGAAAGTCAGGGCAACGTGGTCTGCCTACACGGTTGGAGACGCTAAAATATGACAGCAGGGCACTTGAATCCCTTGCTTCCATAGTGAGTAGTACGCGGAAGAGGGGCTCAGCTGTTGCCAATACACAAGGGGGCCTCACCAAGGACTGAATAGGGGTTGCAGTACGACCCCGAATTCTGATAGCAGAGATAACCACTTGGTAATCGCTTACACGAAATCTAACTCTACTAACACAATGGGGATGCGTGGATATATGCACAGTGTTGCCAATAACACATCGATGCAGTACACAATCCACAGCTCGACATAGTACTGTATGACAACGAGGTGTCTTGGCTTGCGGAGTTCGCTGATCTCTGAAAAACGAGTTGGATCTCGATCGCCGAATTGTCTTTACTGCGAGATAGATAGGCCAAGATTGAATGTTAGTCGGGCACGGAACGTGGTGGTCCCGTAGATGGGCCGGCTAATGCCGCTCAAAGCGCTGTTTCAATCGGTGTGCGGCAATACTTATTATCATTGGGATGCCGGCACCGTGCCGCGTGCCGTGTCACAGCCCGCAGAAGCAATGCTATACTACTTAGTCCTCGAGATAACCGGCCAGTACCGTGTTTTGAAACAGTACTGAACAACGTACGATACCTACAGGCTTTGTCAACTTACGCATGGTGCAATGTCTGTGGATATCCATGGGTAGCTCGTGGATCTTTTTCGTATCTGCAGTCTTCGGAATGCGACAAGGATGTAATGAGACGTGCCAATAAGCCCGCTGCTGGAAGAAAGCCTAGAAGGTTCGCTGCTCAAGTCACGTTGAGCCTGGCCTTACTATATGTCAGCCCGTGCATCGGGTTATGATGTTCAAGGCATGTAGGCAGACCACGTTACCCTGGCTTTTGCCCAGAAATCGTGCGGTAAACCTAGATAGGAAGTTTTTATGCGTATACTGAGAAATTCCTTAGGACACCTAAGCTACTAGGGTGTCTCTATAGAGTTACTGTCTGTTAGCGTCCTTGGCAGGCTGTCTTTAAACCCTTTTCTGAATGGATTCAGAACTAATTCTTCCTATAGTACAAAAAACTAGACACTGTAATAGAATTTTCTCTCTCCCCACTTCAATCCCAGCCTAGCAGTCCTAATAGCAGGGGCAATAGCCCTCTTTACCTAGGTAGCTAGGCTAAGGATAGTGTAGATGAGTATACTTATAGTTGTAGTTATGTTATATTAGTTAAGGTATATAACTTTGTTTTAGTTAAATCGGTTTAAAACCAATTCTGAACCCGTTCGTATTGCCAAGGCTTACTTAATTCTAGTGCACTTTAGCGTGTGATTAGACCTCTTGGCAGGATATGCCTGGGCAGAGGTCAGGGTCGGGTGGTCTGCATCCTAGTCTCTTGTGCCCTAGAGTTCGGACAAAGCTGGGACTAGAATCATCATATCTGAACCTCGGATAAATAAAGCCTCAACCCAAGTCTTTCGATCAAGATCCACCGATATTACTTAGAAGCGATCGCCATATCACAACCCTCGCTACCTATCGGCCATTCTATACTATTTCTTCACATTGGATCCACACAAACGGCGTGTTACGACCTTCAGTTGCTCAATGATGATAGAAGTTGAAGAAAAACCTTCCTACAGAGCTTTCGTCATATCTCCTCCGCAGGAAAACCAAGACACCCCGAAATTCTTCTCAGACGTGCTGATAGAGGCTCTTTACCTCTATGTTTCTCTGCCATTTGACACCACACATACCCTGATAGTATGTGTATCAATTATTCCCTTCAGCATTCCAAGCCATCGCGGCCAGGTTTTCTATCATACAGAAGCCTCATATGCGCAGTGTTGTCAAGGTCTAGACAAAAGATTATTTATGCCCACAATTATTAGTACAGCACAGAAGACTTACGGAATTTACATGCCATATCATCCGTGGAATTTTGAAATGGCTGGTGTATGGTCAGTTGTTCTGGTCGTTATGAGAATCTTCTAGCCCAACACTAACCACGCTTCTCAGGCGGCAGGTACAGGTTTCCTCGGAGATTAAACACGGCAGCTTAACCTGTGCACAGAGATCGGCACTAATCCTCGATCATATGCTAGGCTCTCTAGCACCTTTGTCTGATGAAGAGGAAATCCACAGCCAGCACCATGACTCAAGCTTCGATTCTGAGCAACATTTGTTCATGGAAAAACTCGCGGGATCTATGCTGGGAACACCTCCAGCCGAACCACTGGCCGATTATTCCATGCAAGATGCACAAAGTTGCAGTGTCATGCATACAGCACCCCTAATTCAACACGAATGTCCAATCACAAAAGTTGCGGATGAATTTCTGAACAGCTTCTGCAACATAGAATCCCATGTCATGGCGATCAAGTTTAGTAACCGCCTCTCGAGTCTAACATTCCCAGAGGGCACGTACTCTAAGCCTGCTATGCAGGCCTTCAGATGTTGCAAACTAATAGCCGGTCAGGCAAAGGAGCAACTGAAGAATGCAACCTTCACTCGGTTCTTTTCTCTGTGCTTCTTTCTCCTTTGGGAGGGACTCGCATGTGAACCAGGGAAAGCCGGTGCTCGCGTAGTATGTATATTGAAAAGAAAGTGGAGTGCGAACGAATTCCCTGCTGACGATTACCAAGATAAATACAAGAATGAGGGAAGCTGGCTTTGAGGGAACTTCGCGTAGCCTGAAAACTCTCCGTGATGAAACAATTTTCATAAATCGGCTTGTGGCTTCGATTGATATGTCACATGGGACAGGCGTTGCATCGCTGGTCTTCTATCATATTTTCGGTGAGAGCGTTCGGCTGAGATACTTTCCAAGCTGCTGACTGAACATACGTAGGGGCCTCAAATTACCGGCTTATCCGCCTTATGAATCGTTATGGTAGCGCTAAGAAGCTGCTCGCGATACGAAGAATCTGCGAAAACCTGCAAGTTTCCAGGCTTATTGGCAATCCCCTTCCCATTCTGCGGATACATGATCTGATAGGAGAACATATGCCAGACCTTCCGTATGTCCCCTGTACTCCAGACCGATGCACCCTATTGACAGTTGGCAGGAACAACGTAATCAACGCCGCAATAGGATATTTGGATGTACACACCCCCTTATCCATCGAGCAAGACCTGGATTTCCCTGGGTTCAATCCTCAATTAGCTTTCTCACAGTTATGATAAACATCATGTCTTTTCAAGCCTAACTAAACCCACCACTTCTTGATAACGTCAAAATGTAGTCAAAATAACTTGTGAAGCTAGAAGTGGGCGTGACTAGCTTTTGCTGAAGGCTATCTCGATATGTACAAGCTCAGAGTTTTGAGCAGAAGAAAAGTCCTACACAAAATTATTAGAAGTTCGCTAGCCGTTTCATGTAGACAGACGCTCACTTGTAGACTATCATTAAATTACATTGATGATTACAAACAAAAACACGAGTAGAAGTGATTATTGCTGATCAGCATGGAACCCTACGTAAGCACGAGCTGCCTACTTCTACTGGCTATCTGCCGAAGTAATTCCATCGCAATAGTCCCGCTAAGACAAGGATGCAGCATACTGAAACTTTGTTTGTAGCACTTTTTGCTTACTCTAGCTTATAAACCCACGTGTATAGTGTTCCAAGCCAGGATATGAAATACCGAGATAGTTTATATCCTGTACAGAATACTATACATGGACTAGCGTTCACGTAGACTAGTGAGACATATCTGTAAGAATTTATTGGTTATAATCACGTAGTTATGGGGGGTTGATTTCTTCTCTCATATAACGTTGCTAAACACTGTAACCATTACCTTCCGATTTCTCGCAATAAAAATCTAGCCTGCTCTTCTGGACTGTGGTGTGTGTGACAACTAGCCTCTCTATAGCCAAAAGCCTGTGCGGTTTCCCGTTTATCCGACCCGTTGTTGGGCTGCTTCACTTACGATTATCACACTAAGTGGCATTCAAGTATGTCTAGACTAAATTAGATAGAGGTGTAATACATACGTGGTTGAAGGTGCGATCTATGACGGTGTAATATGGTACTTCTCTCATAAACGATCAGGCTTGCTAAATTTAGGTATAACAAAACGTGATTGTTTTTTGTCTAATCGTTTCATTGAAAATATGACATCGGGGCGGTACTATCATGGAACAGAGCACTGTTCCATGCGTCTAAATTCTCCGTTGTACAGAATACGACACCGTCTCTAGCTCAACTTTGAAGATAGAGTCTAAATCTGATGAGTAAACTGAAAAACGGCATCGTACGAGTAGACTTAGGGAGGAGCAAGGTATCAAGCAGCAATGCGCAAGACTGTGGTCGTTGGGCAGGTAGCCTCGGTTGCTCTGAAACTCGTTTTATTCATGCATACGAACAAACACTATTTCTTGACCATAGAGCACCTTTTAACACGAGATGATTTACATGGGCTTCCTATTGAAATTTTTAGCGCTGACTGTCAAGAATTGACCCACAGGACCCAATTTTGCTTCTAAATAGTAGGGTGTCACATGGTGGATATCAAAAGGTGATATTCCACAACGGATTGTACTTTGTGTGGTCAGCGGCACCATTTGCCCGCGCTTTTTCTATTATTTTTTATTTCTTGGCTGTTATTTCAGTACATAAGGAAGATAATACGCGTGAATGATAGGAAAAATCTCAATCTTATAGTGGTAGTGTAAAGCTGTAAAATTGCCAACATTCTAGCGTTTTGTTAATTTTGGTTAGGTGGTGGCCTGTGTAGAGTACCGCTTTTTGGCCACCGGGTAAGTATCATTTCTTTTCGAGGTAGAGCCTAATAGGATGTCCTCGATGGTATGTCGTAGTATAAGCGCCAGTTGGGGCGACCTTTTCTCTGAGTGAAGAAGCTACAAGTACATTCTTATTAAATAGAAACTCTATTATACCTTTGAAACTTAGGGTAGCATCTTACATATCTGGCTTCTCAATTGTGTTGACTCATAACCAGCGCAACGACATTGTTATGCGTTATGCCACTGACACCTGACCTTCTAATAAAGCATATTGCGTTAGCGGACATCTTGTACATACTTAACCCAGCTAGTTACAACTCCACTAAATCATCCCGATACTAAATACTGTGTTAACTGCATGGTATCTCTATTGTCCTGGTTTTAGCACTGAGCCAAAGTATCATGCATATATATTGTATACTATCATCAAAGAGAAGATTTCCAATCCCACTAAAGTTGTTCCGCGCTACTAGACCTATGGATTTGTAGCGACTGCGACCGGCGCATCTCAAAAAAGATTTCCTGCAAATTAGAGCTAAAATATTTTACTGAAATCTATGTTTCCACCAGTAATTCCTCAGTATTCACAGTCTACGACCCTCTTTTCGCATTAAAGCCAGGACGTTTTTTTCCACAAGACTCCTAGTCTGGCTATCGTTAGTACTTTTCCCGATTCCTCTGATACCTTGGTGTGTGTTTTCGGGTCTTGTAAATCATGATATTGTAATATACCTAAGCTGTTATTAAGCTGGGCCAATCATATCCAGGACATGATAGATCGCTACAGGCATGAATTGAAGAGACTGCCACCTCGACTAATCCAAAAGCCCCACAACCACATCTCTCAAAGTTCCCGCGACCATCTCACAAAAAGCTTCAAAAATCTCACCCTCCTATTCCCCCTTTAGTTCCTGCAGCAGCACCTGCTAAATCCCAAGTAGCACGACTCCATGATATAGAACCCACCGCGGTTCTGGCAGTACCACTCGCACTTCTTAGCCCAATCAAGACGGCATCCAGAGCGGGCTCCAGGGCAAGCCTAGTCACAGTTAGCATATTGCTTCTAAACCCCGAAGAAGCCAAGTAGAATGAAAGGGAGGAGAGAGGAAAAAACGTACACGAGGAACAAGTCCAACAGCCTCCGCCTCCGCCTCTCGCACCTCAAATCCAGACATAGTTGGTGTGCCAGCTGCAACGGTAGCAAGAGTGGCAATAGCGGCGATGAGAGTGAACTTCATATTTGCTGTTTCTTTTCGTGGAAAAGGACAAGTCTGAATTGTGTCTTGGAGGAGTAGTAGTGATGAAGAAGAGAAGAGATGCTTGATCGATGCTGTGATGCTTTTACTTCCCAGCGGACTTCACTACTGCTTTTATACACATCTTCCCCTCATATCAAATTGTTTTCTTTGCCTTGTTTCAATCATTCCGCCCCCAAGAGAGCTATCATGCGGTCCATGGCTATGCAGTGAATGCGATGGATGCGAGAAGGGCTACTTCACGTCTGGGCAACTTGTGTATGCAAGCCTCGTGCGGGGCTGGAAAGCGCTTTCATTACGGCACACTCCGCAAAGATGTGAAGAGTGATGTGGAGGTTGGGTATAGTGATTGGACAGAGCAGACACACTAGCCTCTTAGTGCCCAGATGTGAAGATATCTTGCAAGGGTGAAGCTTGGTACATTGTTACACCTTATCTCGCTTGCAAGTGCCCATGACGGTACATCGTTCATACCACTTACAAAAAAAGGTAAATTAACTGGCCATTGTACACGGCATAGACACTTCTCAATTTGTTACATCCCCAGCACCGTTTACTTCCACATGTGCCTTATCCGTGCTCGCATTTGCTTGTATCTACCGAAATACCTGTAACGCAAGCGATTGGCCAGCATGCGATCCCTAAAAAGAGGTACCTGCATTACCATCGCTGCCATTTAACCGAAAGGAAGAAAAATCCCCTAAACCGCGCCCCTTCCTCCCCTTGTGTGCGGCTGAGAGAAACGGCAGGCCTGTATGTAGTTACCGTGACGCATGCACATAAAAATGGCCGACGAACAGGCGCGCCCCGCCCCCACTGTCTCTTTCCCCTCTCTCCCCCACAACGTAGCTGTTATGCCGTAAATACTGGGGGCGGAAAACAAAAAGTTGGTGCTTGTCGCAGCTTGGGTAGTGTTAGGCCCTCTGCGATTCTCAGATGCGAGATACGATGGCGGGTAGACGAGTGACATGCTGTTCGTCGTTGGGGGCCTAAAGTGTGCCTTGCTGCGGAAAGGGGTCCTGTGTCCATTAGTGGCGGTTTTCTGTCACTGTCATCTCTGTAACTATAAAAATGGTATGATGTGTTTCTTTGGTGTTGATTTTGAGGGTGATGGAGATGGAGTGGTGGAGTGTGGTGGTTGGTGGAGTTCAAGCGCGTGGCGCTTGGAGAGGGAGGCGATAATACAATGATGCGGAGATGAGGCTGAAGGGTCGTCGTTCTGTATTTAGGATTTGGATGGGCTGTTCTTTGTGGTTATTTTAGGTCGCGGGTTATGTATTAGTCTTGACAATCATAGTTCAATCAAGGAAGAGGGTCGATTGCATTAGTTGGAAACCAATGAGTGCTGATTTGGACGGCCATGCTGGGCAACTACTACCCACGATCTATTCTCAAAACACATTTAAGCAGTAACAAAGAAAAAAAGAATCCCCAGCTGCAATCTGCCAACCCCCATTCGGATATAGTCGATCGCAGCCGGATATCCTCTCACCTCTTCCGGCACCGCTAAATTCAGAATGCACCCACGAAAAGTATATTGCCTACAGCTCTAGCCAGTGCAGCTTCAGATACATACTATGCTATCCGCCTGCTCCTATGACTGCACTTTAATCTAACTACTTGATCTGATCCAGGACTTGTTAAGATGAAGCTGAAATCCAATCACTCATTGCCCAACAAAAGTCTAAGAGAAGTCTTTATTGGAATAGTATCATTTATGTTATAGGTCACTAAGTTGGCGCAAATTAGATTAACAAGTAGACCAGACCAGCCCTCTTATAAATCCAAGCCTTCCAACACATACCATATTCCAAAATCCCTTTAAGCTGCGCCTCCCCGATGGACAACAACAAAACACCCCTACCCTAAGATTTAGTATTCTCTTTCCATAGCCAAAAAGCCCTAATATAGATTATGCACTTACACCCTGGCCATTACAATTCCCACTCAGTATCACACCACCAGTATTACACTGGCAAGATTGCGTGGTACCAACGCATGGCCCACCAAACACAATATTGGATCCCCTGCATGTGATGGCGACCTGGGCTGTTGCCACAGAGAACAAAAGCACGCTGGTAGCGACGATGGAGGCGAGCTGGAGTTGCATTTTGGACGGTTAATTGGGTCGATGAGGTGGATTGAGGTAGGTGTGGAAAGAGAGGAAGTGTGGATAGTGGTGATTGTGAACGATGTTTGGTGGGATAGCAAGTTGTATTTATTAGATTTAGTTACGTCTTCTTTCTTATAAGATTAGACAGTAAGTTGTATATACTACGTGTATGGTTGTCATCTATTAGAGCAAAAGTACGATCAAACCAGCTCTCAGGAGCTGATGTTGTGGTGGATCAACTAGAGAGTGTAGTAGGAGAAGGTCCGAAAGGTACTCAGACGAGGATAACATCATATATATATATATATGGTGTGAGGCGTACCTGCAGAGTGCCGGTCTTTTGGCCCGTTTAGCTGGTCTGGCTCACTGTTACAAGTAATATGATGTTCATCACGTGACTATGCACCATCTTCTGGACATCTCAGCACGAGTGCGCGACCAATAAGCGCAGAGATTCTCAAGAGTCAATCAGATCCGCACTTCTTCGTTCACGAAAACTCAATCCTTCTGGGAACCGATCGTGACATGGCAGCTAAAGCTGCAACCAATTGTTTCAAATCATTATTAAGGAATACAGAACACCGTATTGGATATCATTCACAACCCCCCCAAAAAAAACAAGCGCACAACACCTAATCAAGCAAATCTACCGTATCAATCCTTTCCATGTCGCGCATCTGGCCCCTCACACGTCACGATCCTTGACTTCTCTGCCTCCATAGAAGATTCCATGCACCTGGCATGTAGAATCTCCACCTTAAAATCGACTTGTACATCTACGATGATGCGTTTCCAAGGATTCGCTTCACCTTGATTAGTTATTTGTTTTCCCTGGTCGTCGTGGCTTGCTTCTTCGCAGCCCAAGTCATCAGAGCTGGGGGTCTCGAAGGCGTGCATGTGGCTGTGATGGTTGTTTTTGCTAGTAGATACTCTCTCGTCTTGCTGAGCTTCGGTGCATCGCACGTTTGACTGCGCAGTGTCATGCACAAATGACATGCTTCCGCGGAATAGACACCAGATTTCAAGTAAATTGGCGACGCAGACTGCGAAAGAAGCCTCGCGTGTGTACCAGGGTATGCGGGTTATGGAATGGGCGCTAGTAAAGTCGTGGAATTTTGCTAGAAGCGCGGAAATGACCTGGCGCATAAGCGTCAGTACTAGAGAAAGGCTAGAATAAAATGGCGTGTGTGACATACGATTAAACTGCCCATGCCGAGTAACATGACTAGCCTAATATGTTGCTTGACCAGTAGCGAGAGCGACGTGATTAGCGAGATCGCGATCGCGACGATGGATGCGTCGCTGCTAAGATTGAATATTGCGTGGGCAATAGCAAACTCCTCGACGGTGCTGCAGACTGTGAAGAAGGCAACTTCAACCGCCAGCCAGCCGACGATGATGTATACTGCTGCACCCTTGACCCATTTGGTGACGTTTGTTTCTTTGAGCGTGCGAGCAGATGTTAATAGCATACATAGTTTTAATGCGGACATCAAGTTGTGCATGCACTGTTAGATGTTAGCTTCACGTGTCGATCTATTTTTCAACGTGTTACATGCTACCAACATACCTGCTCAGTGACAGCAATGGCTGTCGATCCTTTGATCCAATTATTGGAGTCATCTTGTGTGAATGCTTCCACACTTTTATTTGAGAGTATGTTGCTTCCGTCTTTGGCAATTGTTTGAGTTGAGATCACTGCCAACCCAGTATAAAGTATTGGCACAGCCGTCATCATAATCCAGTCATCTACAGCGAACAGGTCAAGTCTACGAATATGACGCCACCGGGAGAAGCTGGGATGATCCATTAGCCTCATCTACACACAATAAATTCGTGTTACTGACATTCGTAGCGTGATGGCAACAACACTGATGCTGTACAGAGTCCACGCCTGAAATACTACTCCCTGTGGGAGGTTCGACAAGTTGAAAACTTGCATTGCCACTTCTTTCCTGGTTGTTATATTTGGAGGTATTTCGCTGCTGGAGGTTTGTTCACAATATACACTGTGGACCCGGTCAAGTAACCAAGCTCTCAAGTTGTGTATCTACTTCATGAAAATGGCCGTGAATCAAACGTGAACTAGATGTGTGTGTAGTCGAACTAAAAGAAACAACGACATATAAGTATCGTGCTGCTGACTCGACTAATAAGGTTTGAGATGTGATCATCTTTTGGTTCATCAGATCAAAATCGAGATTGCATCCTCTACTCATACGATGATGCTTACCGAAACGCCTCGGCCCGTCAAGAGTCCCCGCATATCCAGTCGAATTAGGCAATGAGTAGTACTGGTCGGGATTCCCAACCGAGGATCGACGTAGCAATCAATGTGTCGGCTAGTGAGTTCCAGGTCCATATACCAGGAAATTCCTGAAGAGCCCAACACGATGAAATGTTCCTATTGGTGAAGAAAGGCCGTGTGGACGTGAACGAAGCTTGGGCCTAGGTGGATCGCGGGATGGACGGCGGCGGCGGGAGCGGGATGTGGGTTCCGTCCAGCTGTGTGGCGATCACGTCTTAGTAGAGCGATGAATAACATACTTTATTGCAATAAATGAGGCGCCTTCTCGTGCTCGTTTCCGACGCACCGGTACGGAAATGAGGGTGCAAGTCTCGACACAGGAAAGTGGGTGTCGGCGATAAGACTAGAAAAAGCAGTTATGGCTGAATGAAGCTAGCTGGTCTGCTTTCGGATGTCAAGTCATTCGATAAGAGAAAAGGATGTCCAACACCCCGTACCCCCGTATCACTCCAACGCCGTGTGAGGTCTAAGACTGTTCGATGGAGGCAAGGAAAGTCTATTCGAGTAACGTTAACGCCACACGATTGAGTAATCAAAACGTCCCAACATGTGGTGACAAGATAGTTGAAATTATATTTTTCTTTACAAAGAATATATCTCGGGTTAAAATGTACGATTACCCTGGAGAAGATAAAAGATATATGGATCTAAACATGCTGATACCCTCAGCAGTGAAACTAGACAACACCGTATGAGATATACGCCCAGGTTAAAAAAAGCCACAAAGTTGGCAAGTGGGTCAACAGATGAAACCTTGCACGACGAATGCAGAAACTGAGATTCCACAAAGAGACCGAGAGACAGACGCCAAGTAGACGCCAATGGTTACCTCATGCAAAAAGGAAGCGGGACAAGGATCAAGCATCAAAAGATATGCTACTGAGCCCAACTACCCCTTCTAATGGCAGCAGTGCCATGACAAGAGCTGGTAAGATCTTCATCAGCCATGTTGGGATGCTGTCTCGCCCACTCTTTGATATAAATGCGCAGCGCGCGCCAACGCATGCACGTTTCTTCAGTAATCTCAGAGTCCTTCAAGTTGCCGTCCTTTCCAAGGCGAATGTAACCACGAGATTTGGCGAGATGGTCATCTTGCCGTAACTCAGAGATAGGAATGTGTGAAATTTTGGAGAGCTCCGCGTCAAATGGACGGGCCATGGATGGATAGCCCAGCGATAGATAATTGTAAACCTGGGTAACAAAATCGTCGCCAAACTCCTCTTCGATCGACTGCTCGACAGCAAGCTTCTCATCAATGCCAGCAAAGTCCGATGGCGCGAATGTTGTGCCTGAGCTCGATGCTGGAGGAGTAGGCGGCAACAGACTCGCCGATGGTGTTGGGTAAGGTGAAATGGGATTTGGTATCTCTGTATTGGGTGTCAAGAGACCAGTTGGCCTGCGTGGGGACTTGTCTCCGCCGTTGACGCAGAACCCGCCCCACAAGCCATGGGTACTCGAAGCGCGGCTGTTGGCAGTAGACCACAAGGATGGTGTTGTGCTTGTTTGTCTTCCATTACCTTTGCCGCACCACAGGCTTTCGCCTTTTTCAGAGGCAGCTTTGGACTGCTCGGAGAGATAGCACATGGCTGTCCTGACCGCGTCACATCCTTGGGTAGGATCGAAACGGGATGGCTCAGGGGATTCGCAGCGTGGAAACTTGATGTCTTGCCCGAGCATGGGGGGGCGGGCTTCTCTTCGCTGGCGCTCCAATTCGGGGTCCTTGCGTTCCTTTGCAAATTTGCTAGCCGTAGCAGCGTCAAGAAAGCCTGCGGGATTGCCAAAAGGGCTGAAAGCAGGTTTCGCGTGTTCGGTAGGCTTGGACTTCTCTTTCTCGGCAATTTGCTCTGCTTGGTATTTCCGCATGGCTTCCAATTCCCAGTTTATGACAGTATATGGGGGCTCTGTCTTTGGCTCTGATTGGGGCTTTGCCTCTGTGATAGATGGCTCCGAACCCTCCGTGTCACGATCTACGTAGTGAGCCACAGGCTCGTGAATATCACTGTTAGGGAATGCTGCCAACGCTTGTTCTCGAAGTTGCTTCTCAGCAGCCTTGGCAGCCAGCTCAAGCAAGTATCCAGCAGAGGTACCGTCGGCACTCTCCCGCCGTCGGGTAGCCTCCTTGTACATGAAGGAGTGGTCAGGCCTATAGGGAGGTGATTCGGTGGGTGAAGGTGGGGTTGATGCTTCAGACTCTGAAGATTCAATGGGATCCAAGTCTGGCACACGGAATGAATGCTGCGAAGAGCTAAAGTACGATCGGCGCCTGCTTAGTGGTGAGGCATTGCGTTGAATCTCCAGAAACAAAGGGTTTTGTGACATGTCATATGTTGGAGTGTTCACTGGTGGGGTAGGTGGAATTCCTAGTATTCTTGCTTTTCGGGCACTGATGGCTGACTCTGGGGTCGCCTCCGTCTTTTCGTAATCAAACAGCACAGGCTCGTCGTCACCTGCTTTGCGGTGTCTCTGAGCAGTCTCAATCAGCTGGGGCCTGAATCTCTTGACAGGTAGCTTTCTCGATGCTGTGCCCAGGGGATTGGCTTTGAACTTGTCAGTGGGCGATGTTTGCTCTTCCCAATCACGGGCAAACTTTTGACGACTGCTTCTTGTGGAGGTTTCTAAAGGTTGGGGGACAAAGCGGCGGTTCGACCTGGTGGTAGTTCCCATGAGCTGGGGTGCGGATGTTCGCGGCACCTTGGAGCTTGTGGTTGTGGTCTCAATGGGCTCGGGTATAAATCTCCGGTTTACTTTGGAGCTTGTGGTTGTAGTCTCAAATGGCTCAGGCGCGAACCTACGCCGGGCTTTGGAACTTGAAGTAGTGGTCTCAATCGGCTGAGGCGCAAACCTTCGCGGCTTAGGCGCCTCGACAGGCTCCTGCCTGACTTTGTCCTTTGAAGATGAAACCGTCGTCTCAATCGGCTCGGGCTTGAAGCGCCTTGGAGGTGCTGCGGGGTCCATCTTGATTAGCGTTGTACACTCCCGACAAGTGGTCCGTTGTGATTTAGTCTTGTGCAAATCGTTTATGTCACTATTGGTGGACTGCCAATCGCAAGTGTGCCTCTGGTGCGGATGCGCACGCGAGCGGGGAAGTCGATCGGGACAATCCGGGGCATGCAGAGGTAGCAATTCCCAGGTGGTTGTGGTGTTGACGGGTGCAACAGGACGCAGGGTACCTCTTGGCCACAGAGGTGTATGCAGTGTATAATATTCTGCTCGGTGGGTGGGTAGAGTTCAAGAGTAGGCGTGTGGGCTTTGGGCAGCGGTCAGTCGCGTGGGCATGGAGGTTGTGGGCAATGCATATGCACTCGACTCACCAGACCGCGTATCTCTTTTCCCACACGGCCAGGGGCTTGTCGAAGGGCGGAAAGCGTGTGGACGGGGCTCTGGCGGGCAACATGTGAAATATCACAGTGTCGAGCGGGCGGTGGACGGGGTGCAGGATGACGTATGGCCGGCTGGGTCGCGGGTCGCAGGTCGCAGTGGCAGTCTAGGGGCGACCGCGCGGGGATTCGCGAATTTTGGGGAGACGGGAGGGAGGGAGGGATGGAGGGGTGGGGACGGTGTGGAGGGATATATGAGGCAGCGCAGTGTAGCGGTACGACGGCAGTGCTAGGGCCCTCGACGGTCAAGCAGGCGCGTCGAGTTGACAATGGTAGGTGATTCTTGTTGGGTCCAGAAGAGCGCTTCGATCAAGTCTCGACCGTTGCGCCTCCCCCTTCATGCCCGATACCGTGAAATTGTTCCATCAATGCACTGCGCCCACAGTGCCGCCGCTGATGCATCTGCACTCATGTCCAAAAAAAGCAATGCTCACCACCTGTCACTGATTCTCTGACGCTGCCCGGCAGCAAGCCACAGTGTGTGCTGCTGGTCGGCGCAGCAGTGCCGTCGAGTCAGCTCAGCGGTCAGCTCCCACACATATCCCACACCTCCAATTCGTCTAACAATCGACGGCACGACGACGGACAGCAGCCGTGTGGGTCGCTGGACCAGCTAGCCATTTCCATTTCCATTTCTATGTTGAGGCCGCCGCCATGGATCGGGATGGCGTCCGCTGACTGGGGGATCGACAAATGACATTTGGGTGCCATGCCCTCCCCTCGTCGATAACCTCGATGCTCTCTCCAAGAATGACGGCCGGGCCTGGCATGCGAGTATTACTTAGCACACGGAAACTACTATGCACACACCCGTGAGCCTCTGGCATGTACACGCGACCGTCCGCATGTGCAGCCAACATGACCGCCAAGCAATCGTCAAGATGCATCGACTCGAGCAGCGTGCTCTTGAGGCGCAACTTGCTCGCTTTGGGATCGGAAGAGGTCTCACCACGCAATAACGCACGGGTCCATGTTCCGTCGACGGTACACGCTGTCAGCCGCAAGAAAATGCCTCTGGACGCATCCGCGGCCGCCCAAGGGGTAAATGCATGTTTCGCCGCTGTCTATTTCCAGGCCAAGCCACGGTTGCACCATGCCAACAACGTTAGGCGACCGTCTACCCACTGCGGGTGCGGCAAATGTACTACGGGTGATCTCGGAGCAGCCCAGAGACCAATTTACACGTACACGACCATCATCAGCCCTCTGCCGGATGTGACATCTACAACCGGACATTCCTCCCATTGTGACTTGCCCACCGGTGACGTTGGCGCCTTTCCTTTTTATTAGCACAGCATGCAATTGCAATTGCAATACCTGCCTCCTCAGGACCTGACCTTCTTGCACACGACCTCACGTGCCCACTTTCCTTTCTACATGCATGCATGGGTGAACTTGGGTATCAATTTCAACTAAGAAATACAGGCAATATCAAACCTAGCTCCGGCCCAAACGTGCAGACGATGCGGCTAGCTAATTCCCGAAACAAGCAAAGTGCGCCCTCACTCCAATGCAACAACAAACTCGAATAACAAACGTCCTGGAACGTCAAATACTACCCGGCCACGAACTACTAACATGCTCAGAATCGAGGCGGTGAGACGTTTCTGTACGCAGGCGCATACTCTCTCACCAACTGCTCCATCAAGAATGACAACCGAATACGATCCGGAACGACTGGAAGCGATGCCGGATCCCCTCTACAATCCTCAACCTGCGGACTGAGCCGCAAGGGTGTTTGTAGGAAGTAGTACCTCATCGGCAAGGGAGACGGGACAGGTATGAGGCCTATCAATGGTATAGTATTTCCTGGGTTGGGCGACAAGCTACGAGCGGGAATGCTTGCACGAATTACTGGGCTGCGGTCCCCCGACGAAGTTGGCTCAACCACCATACTCGCAGACATATCGCCACTCTCCAGCGAAGACGAAAACTCGCCGCCCGTACCGTCCGAAGCGGATGCGCCAGAGTCCGGCATCGATTCCTCGGATCCGCTGAGATCTTCAGACTCTCCACCACTTTCATCCTGCGCCTCTGCATCTGAATACAGGTTTTCCTCCTCGCCGACGACCGTCTGGTCATCATCGGCCCCGCCACCCTCATCGTCGCTATCCTTCTTGCAGCCGAGTCCGCAGTCATAGTTGCAATTCCTGAACTGAGGCGGTCTTTTCGGAGAAAAGGTGCTTATGTTTGGCTGCATAGGCGAATCATTGCCATCATTGTGGTTGTACATTGTGAGGATGATTCCCAAGGGCGAAAGCCGGGGACTAAGGCTATGTCAGCGTCAGCATGAGTATTGGCCAGGATATTAAAGCAGCTATCGCCCACTGAGGCGTCGTCTAACCAAGGGGGCACGACCTACCTACAAGGCTATGGTAATAGCAACAAGGTCTATATGCAATGACGCTTACAAAAAGCCCCAAGACAAGACAGGACAGCAATGGTTTTCAAATGGTACAGGCTAATATTACAGACAAGACTTCCATTCAAGATTTCGACTCGCTGGAAGAGTAAACCCACGATCACAACCACAGCGCACCACCGCATCTTTAACTTCGCACCCATAAGCCCATTATCCTCCGCTAGCCGCTCAACCTCGACTCACACCCATCATACCCGCCACCACATAAAGTGACACGTCGACGATTTCCCCTCACCACCCAGCCTAAAGCCATGCACCGACATAGGGGAAGCGTCCTCTGGCACCCCAATCACTGGACGATCTCCACACCTCTGCGCCGCGTGAATCAGCAAACAGACGTCACGAAACAGGGCCAAAAAAAGACATCACACTGTCTCTCTTTCCCCTCTTTCATATACTTGATCATATCCTCAGCTCCGACACCGGTGCGGGCCACACAAATCGTGTCTAGCCTTCACTATCCTCCTGGACAAGGGGGAAGGGGGCTACATCATCACATGTAGGTAGCAGTACCCGAAGGTAACCGGCCAAGGCCCTCCGCATTTCAGCCCCCATCGTCCCCCTTTCCCCCCTTCTACCCATGGCTGTTTCTTTTTAGTCCCACTGCATTCCGCTCACCGGGGGCGCATCGCTTGGACGCCGTTTTCAGGCGAAGCGGGGTAAAAATCTCCGCCGGTGAAAGGGATGGGTTTAGAGGACTTGTGAGCCAATGACGTGGGGTGGACGGGGGTGGGATTGGCTGCCTCATTTTCTGGTCGCTACAGGACTATGGCGTTTATGACGGGTGTAGTTCAAGGTGAGTTGGAATAGGAATGAGCTGAATGTAGATGAGATGATGTTAAGGGTGGATGAGATGGCGTCATGTGATTTGTCGTCATAACTCCTGATCGTACGACCGTAGAAATCCAGTTATATGTATGAGTTTTGAACTTTTTTTCTCATTGGCTACTTGATTTTGATCTTGTTCAAACCTCGTATCTTCTTGTCCGTTATCCTTCTATCTCCTGCACAATGCATGGCATGCAATAACAATCGGTATCTTTCTCCCCCCCCCCCCCCGAAAAAACCCCTATGTTTAAAAACCCATTCCACCCTTCCTGTTCCCATTTACTTATTATGCCACAACAGCGTCCGTAGCGAATCCCAGTCGTCTGACTGCACGTAACTGTTCTCTCCGTTAGCAAAATGCGAAATTCCCCCCAAAACCCAGAGACAAGGAAAAGGAAAACCCACATATAACTCATACTACTCCTGAGACTACTCTGCACACTCTCAGGATGCCACCTAAAAATATACATGACCATGGCCCAACTCAGACTCGCAAAAGCCGGCCACCCATTCCGCACCAGCGCGCGCCTCATCTCCCCATTCCCAAATAACTCCCACCCTTTGACCCCCGCATGTTTGCCCCCTCCACTACCGACCTCTCGCGGCTGCACGGCCAGCTTGGCCAGCGCAAGACACACACGTGCAGCGACGTAGATGACGATTTGCTGCGAGACGGAATTGTGGATTGTGCGGCCGAAGACGGTGTACCCACCGAGGAGGCCCGCGAAGAAGGAATCGTATTGGCGCTCTTTGCCGTTGGGCGACGTGTTCCGCAGGAGGAGCATTGTGGTTTTGTAGACGAGGGCGAAGAGGCCGAGGTTGCGGGCGTGTTGGCGGGTTGCTTTGTAGACGAGGAGGCATTTTGAGCGGAAGCTATTTTGGAAAGGGTAAACGTTAGTTTTCGGTGGTTTTTGGGCATGTAGGTAGGAGGGAGGAGGAGGGTAGATGTCTGTTTACCTTCCTGATCTGAAGAGGAAGATCATTCTGTGGTGTGTTAGCTCTGGTCTTGTTTTCGTCTAATGAGAAGAAGGATACATACACGAGTGCGTGTGGAAACCGCACTTTACTTCCATACACGATACCGTTCCTCACGCCTTTCACCAGTGTAAGGACATCGTGGTATTTTGGATCCAGAGCAATCTTCTCGAGCGCAGCCTATTTGATTCGCATTCCTGTTAGTTATCGACCACGACAAAAGGTTCGCAGAAGGGAAGCTCGGAGCGGAGCGTATGCGCGAGTTTCGCAGCGACGGGCGACATACATGGAGAGCGTGTAGTTGGTCCATGGCGGCGGTAATGTGAGTATATGCCGTCTTCGACTGCACGTGTAGACAGTAGGGGTATAAAAGAGCGTTGTACGTTCGTCTGCGATTGCGACAAAACGCCGGCGAGAGATCGCCAGCTGACGATGCGAGCGAGCCTCGGTTCAGGGCGCGCGCCAGTTGCAATGACGTCGATTTGCGCCGTGCTATTTCGCAATTCGCAATGCTACAGCAAGACCTCGAAAAGGGGGATAGAAATACAGACAGTGATTATTGAAGAAGAAAGACGTGTATCATAGGGCTGGGACTGGGAGTGGGCTGGAGACTATGCTTGCACGGGTGTACCCTGAAGGTGAAGGGGTCACAATCGCGTTGCCATCTGCATCCTCGGCTCCAATCTCACATTGCCGCTGCCGGTCGGCCTGGTTTCCCCACGTTGGAGCATCGTTTTGCACTAGACCACGATCGGCATAGACCAGAGATCGCAGGATTCTGCTTTGGCATGTGAAGGCTCGTGCAGAGTGCAGTTGACATGTGCTTCTGCGCGTTGTCGTCACGTAGTAGAGCATAGTGAAATCGTGTTTAACGGCCAATACTATTCTAAACACCAAAAAAATAACAATAACTCTATAAGCTATGCATAAGACCATGATGGTATCTCTAAGATGGCGCCTCAAATCTATGCTTCTTTTTCTCACAAACGCCCTTCCAACCTCGTTCTCATGCTCCCATATGTACCGCGCAGCTGCCTTGGACGCTCAAAAAATGTTTATGCTGTACTACTCAGACCCCCGGCTGGGCCATCGTTTCTTCAGCTCCTCATACACAGTGAAGATGAAAGCAGAACTGGGGATCGATCTTGCGACCGTGATACCGCATCCGCGATACATACCCTTAATGCCGTGTTGTTTCCACAGCACCTTGCCCACTGCGGTGAAACTCGATTTTCCGCCCGTCAGGTGCTTGACGTCTGCTGTCTGCATTCGTGACTTGATCGTGTCGGCAGGATAGAACATAAAGTTGTATGCGCCGCCAGCAACAGAACCAGAAGCCATGCGCTGCCACACACGGAGATCCTCGTCTTTGGTCGATCCGTTGATTCCCTTGAAGATGATCTTCATGCCCTCATAGCCACCAAACCATGCCGCGCCGCCTCCTGTTTCTCGAATCAAGGTTCCCAGCTGACCGTGCCAATAGCCGGAAAGGCCTTGGTGGCGATAGATCGAGGCAATGACCCCTCGAATTGTTGGAGTAGCAACTATAGTGCCGGGACTTTCTACAGGAACTTGCATCTTACACTTGACAAGTTCAATGGGAGTCAGAAACAACGAAGTGATTGCCCCAGCGACCATGCCACACCAGAGCATGCCCAAGTACGGCAGGTCTCGTTCAGGATGCCTCTTCAACTCTGGGTATACACCTGAAGCTTTCAGAGCATCTCCCGCTATGCGATACTATCGGCCACGTCAGCGTGGAACATGGAGCCTCGAAGAAGTGCAACTCACGCTGAAGAATAGGGCGCTGTTTTCCACTGCAGCCCCAACCAGAGGCGCACTAATACCTCTATATATTCCCAGAAACCCGTCGTGCTGTAGTGACTTCTTGAAGCAGTCCAACGGCCCTGTGTACCGGAGCGGTATCGTATCTGGCTGAGACTGCAGACGGACCTTGACCGTGTCGAAGGGGTACTCGATGTACTTGCCAACGATTCCGGCCGTTGATCCGCACAGAATGTCCTTTAAGGCCTCTTCTCCGCTGCTAGTTACATGTGCTGCAGCAGGACGCTGTGCCTCTTCCATGAGAATTGTATTGGGCAGCCCGCCTCTTCCGGCCAACACCGCCACTGAGCTCTTGTGTGCTTCCATCAATCTTCAATATGTATGGTGTATTTGATTTTGTATAGGACGGTCAAAGTATGCTGGTGGGAAGCAGGGGCATGTTGGGTACCAAGAGTCGTGGGCGGTGAGAGGCGCGGAGATGAGTGTTATGAAGTTGTGCTCATGTCAAGGCTGACGTGGGACAGCAGCGTACTGAAATTGCAAGTGGAGCAAAGTCAGGAGTGAAGTGACACAAGGAGAGTTGGACGGGAAGAGGCAGCGGGCCGTGGGTGGTGTGCGACTATGGATGAATGCAATTACACGAGTCTGGCGCCCAACGTGATGCAATCAAGAAAGACTTTTCCCTAGCTCCAAAAAATCTTCAGGGCGTCGGGAGAGGGAATATATAGAAAGTATCAAGGGCACAGCGCCCCTTTGACCCGGACATGGCGCTGACACGGCTGCGGGCGCAACAAACAAAAAAATGACCATTGCACATTACTACTCGATGTGGCATGCGCGTTTTCTTTTTCTAATCTTATCAGATCTGATGGAAGCATCACCGCCTGTCGCTGCACAAGCCACCCCGCTTTCAGCCAGCCGTGCCAGTCTGACCCTGGACGCATTCCGCGCTATCGATATCGGCTAAACTTTTCTTGCGCTGCGACTGTCGACATCTTTGGCCCAGACGGAAAGACGCCGCTGAGGCTCAGGATTGCGCACTACCATCAACATGTCTGCATCCGTCACAGTAGAGGCGCCTCCCGCCACGGAGGCGGTGCCTGTCAAAGGCATGAAGAAGAATGGTATGCGCAACATTGGGAGCACTTGCGCCACACCACCATCTAACTACCTGCACAGGCAAACAATGGCACGACAACAAGGCTCCGTTCCGCCCACGGGCAAACCAGTCATCGTGGGAGAAGCGTCAGGCGGAGAGGAAGGCTCTTGCTGCAGTCAAGGCAAAGGAGAAGGAGCTCAAGGAGGAGAAGGAGGCAGAGAGACAGGTAGGCACTGCGATTACTCCACTACACGCCATCTGTGGCTGACAACGAAACAGCGACGAGTCGAGGCTATCAAGACGAAACGGGCGGCCAAGGAGGAACGCGAACGCTTTGCCAAGATGGAGGAGAAGATGCACAAGAGGCGCGTCGAGCGTCTGAAGAGGAAGGAGAAGCGCAACAAGATGCTCAAGTCATGAGCGTAGGCAATGAAAAATGTGTGGTGATACAGCACAATCCAACCAAAAAATGCCGCTTCAAAGGAGGTCAGAAAAACACAGGCTGGCAAGAGCAGCCGCCCTGTCGTTTCGATATGCAGGATGGACAGGACATTTTCAGTCTATGCTGAAAGGCAGTATGACATGAGCCTTGGTTTTTCGGAATGCAGGCGCAAAAAAGGATACCCTGGATTTCATAAAGTGGATAGCAACTACCAATCATTTCCCACCATTTCCCGTGTAAACCTAGCTGTGTAGTGACAGAGATTGTCATGGCGTGCAGTGCACTAATTTCCTCCATCTAAAGAAAGAAAAGGCGGAATCATAGCTGCAAGCTTGGCAGTAGAGCCAGGCGCCTGTCTGCTCTATCTCCATTCACATGTTTGTCCTTTGGGGGTTAGCGTAACGAACCCCTGCAATGATACGCGACGCTCGGATGGCAGGCTTGCAACTGCGCAACCGCGCAACCACATCGTCAACTGGCTTCCCAGCCCTCGCAACCTCCACCATGACATGGAGGGATCGCTGCACTTACATGCAGGCCTGGCCGACCCCACGGCATTCCGCCCCACTCTCCGGAGCTCCAGCGCAGAAACCCGAGTGACGTCGGATCCCGTCAAGAAGTCGCAATCGCAATCTCATTCGCACAAGCACAAGCACAAGCACAAGTCGTCGCGTCACCACCACGACAGTCACGATGGCCATCATCGTCATGGCTCGAGTCGGCGTCATGCGGCCAAGGAAGTCATGCAGTCGGCTATCCAGATACAACCGCCTGCTAGCTTTGGAGACCTGCTGAGGCAAGCGCGCGGAAGTAGGGACACCAGTCCCAGCCATAGTCACAGACAGAGCGTTGCCCCAAGACAAGCCGAAGGGAGTGCAAGTGGAAAGGAGGAAACTACACCGGGAATCACCATCCCCCCGAGGAGACCGCTCCGGCCCGCAGATATAGAGCTAGAGGCAAAAAGGGTCGAGGCTAGAGAACGGTAAGTTTGCGTCATTGGAAATACTCCATATTCTCATGGCATGTCTGGAAGGAAACTCCTTCTAACATGTCTCATAGTGAGCTCCGTGCCGCCCTTCAATCCCTCTCGGACCAGTCTCTCAAGATCTCGCGCCGCCTAGACGATACATATTACTCGGTCCTCGAGAAAGTATCTGTGCTGCAGCAGACAATTGGTACACTACACGAGCTGTCGGGCCTCACCAGGGAATTACACCAAAATTTCGAAGCAGATACTACAGAACTCGTAGAGGATGTGACTGGCCAAGTTGAAGCGTTCGACAACTTCGAGACACAGCAAGAGCAAGTCATCGGCCTCGAGGAGCGGATCAAAGCAGGAAAAGAAAAGGCGGATGCTCTGACTGCACGACTCGAACAGGCTAAAGAGCATGTTGACGCCAAAACCAAGTCAGAAGCAGAGTGGCAGGCAAAGAACACCAGTATGGATACCACGGGATTAATTTTATTCAGTCAAGCTAACAAATGTTCTTAGATTGTATACGTATCTTCTGGAGTACCGTTGGCATTATAGCCGCCGTCTTCTTTGCTTTTGTCCTCTTCCATGCCTCCCGACCAGTTCCTGATAATGTTGAACAACATAATACCAGATTGGATCCAGTATCTCGAGATACCATTTTGAATGCAGACATACTGGACATTGCAAAGGAAGCAATTATAGGGCCACCAACACTCGAACGTAAACCAGTCGTCGAACTGGATAATGCCAAGCGCATTCTCAAGGACGACGAGCCCCTCCGTGCATTCGACGAGCTATAATATTTCCTATGGTTTTAGATTTCAAAGATACCCTTTCTTTTCCAATAGATCAAGTTATTCATCTTATACCGAACTTTAAAACTTGCACATATTTCTTCTCCACAACCAACAGTCCTAGTCCTTAATGCCACTCTTTGTCACCAAGCAACATCATACCCATGCCCTTTCCGAACCCCACCCCCCTTAGAAACTCTTCCCATCCAGCAAATCCACCTTCACCCCCTCCAAATCCACATCCCGCAACATACGCACATTGATGCCCGTAATCCCCGGCATAAAATCCTCGTCTTTCGACCGCAACATACAGGATGACCCGCACGCCCCGCAGAAGTAATGACCAACTTTTTTCGTAGCAAAGGAATAGCACTATACCTTACATTAGCCTCTTCCTCCTCTTCTCTTCCCCCACAATCTCGACTTCTCCGGCCTCCTTTTTTTCCCCACGAGAGGTATGTGTATGGGTAGAAGAAGGGTGGATAAACATACCTTGAACTCCTCTAACCCCCCCTTTTCAAAAACAATCCGTTCGTTCGGCACATAAATGAACATATACCCGTTTTTCGCGCAGATGCTGCAGTTGCACTGCTTGATTACCGCGTCTGCGGCGTCGAGCGGTGGAGACGTAGTCACGGTGTAGGTGAAGGCGCCACAATGGCAGGATGCGGTGTAGGAAGCTGTTGGAGCGGAGGGGGAGGGAAGGGTAGGGAGGGACATGTTTGCTGCTTTGATTATATAGGTTTTGGTATGTAGAAGAGGAATTGAGTGGTTGTGATGAGAGTTTTTTTTACAGCTTTGGTCCTTCTATAGATATACTTATATATTCGTCTACAAGCAGCATTACTCGCTTTTCAGGCAATCACTCAAAAAGACAACCAACCAACCAACCAACCAACCGGTCCCCTACAACAACTAAATTCGGTGAGTCACACACAATCTGCAACCTGTGCATCGTGCAGATTCCCCCAGTCAGGAAATGGTGGGGTTATCTACTTACTCGTTCCTTGTGGCTTCGCTGCTCGCGAATCCATGGCGTGGAATGGCGCCACGGACATGGGGCGTAAAGGCTAGCTCCTCAGCTGACTTCGCGTGCGTATCGCGTCGCTATGGTAACAATACGTGAAGGAGTCATTCAGTTACACGTTTGCTCGGGCTCGGTGTCGAAATGAGCGCGCTGGTTTGTCATACGTACGGTGTTGAATCAAGGTTTGGCTAGGCTGCTGTGCTTTTTGTACCGTTCGTTTCGTCTACTAGCTGACTGCATTAAACTATGGCAAAAGCATATTGAGTTGGTCATGCAATCAGTGTAAGTTCTCTTTAAACGACAGCACCAAGCCTTGTATGACCCGATTTTAGTTTCAAATATCAGGAGCAAGTATAATTAGTTTGATATTGTGAAATATCTTGACTTCAAGCATCTAGCACTGTGGCAACTAGTTTACAAACTACAATTAACAGGGCCCGAACATCGGTTTGACCAAAAATTGTCCGTAAACATTATGCCCACAGTTGCGGTACCATCATGTAATAGGCAAGGAGTGATATCATACAAATCTTACCGATTATGTAGCAAAGGGCACTCAAGCACGGCACTATGTTCAATAAGATTGGCAAGGCAAGGCAAGGCAGAAACCTGCATACTTATCCTGGTCTGCTCCGTGCAAATGGGACAAGTGAATACGGGTCTTTCGTAAAACTGAACGGCGCATTCAATCGCCTTTGGATAGCTCAGCGCACGGTGCAACGACAAGCAACGACATACCTTGATACAGGGAGAGAATAAGACAGGACGACTTCACGAAACCTAAAGGTGATCAGCTTAGAAAGTGGGTGCAGATTATTTTTGTTACCATAAAGTAGTCCTATGAAAATGGCCCGGTGGCAGCTCAGAAGTCCTTATCCCTAGCGTACTTCAACGCCGCAATACTCCGATCTAACCCTACTGTGATATACATGATAAGCAACGTAAGCCCGAACCACAAGGACACTGACCCACGACTGCCTAAACCCATAAATTTATGCCAGATCGCTGGATGGAAAAGCAACGCGACCCCAGAATGGTGGCACTGGGGGGAAAACAATCAAAAAAGGAGGTACTGGGAGTCTTACGTTTAGATGAAAATGTCCAATTCGTGTCTCTTGACCTGGTCTTCCTCAAAAGCCGGGTATGCCGGAACCATGGCATCAGCATTCTGAACGTATGCGTCGTTGTAGATGCGCCAATACGGCTGTCGGACTTTGCGGGCTGGATGGAACAAACCGGCCCATACGTAATTCATGACAAGCGGAGTGCCGATTGCGTTGCGGACGCCCTCGATGGCTTCGATTATCCTGTCGATGACGTGAGGACTGGTCTCGAAAAGGTTGGGCCAGAGAAGGTTGAGCAAGTGAATCATGGCGTCTTCGCAGTCAAGGCCAACACAACCCAGAGCGACGTGTTTGACCACGGAAGCGGCAGTCTGGCGATGCACTTGGTCTCGGTCGATCAGAGCATCTTCCAGGAGTGGTGTGATGGCATAGACATAATCCTTGGCCATCTCGCCAATGTACTCAAACATGAAAGACAGTGACTTGAGTACACCGTTCTGTACGTTGAGCTCTGGTACACGGTATTCGTTCATCAGTGCGGGAAGGACAGTGAACGGCGCGCAAGTCTCAGCAACAATACCAATAGCGACAGCTGTGCAGACACGAGACTGACGCTCCTGGACTCGAAGGTTACCAAGAAGGGTGGCCAACACATCCTGAGGACCGATAGCCTTGGCAATGTAGCCAAATGTGTTGTTGGCAGCACGACGGATACCCTTCTTGTGCGCCTTGAGCATGTCCAGAAGTTCGAAGCAGATTCGCATCCATTCACGAGGGTTGACGTAGTTTGCACCTCGGTCGGCAATACGTCCTACAAGATCGATAGTGTTTTCCTGCACCTTTTCGTGTCGATTACGAAGAATGGGTGTAAGTCGAGGCAGGAGATCTTTAATGGGAGGCTGCATGGCATGGAGACCAACGACTGTGACAATAGCGCGAAGAGCGCCGAGGATCGAACCAAGAACCTCTGGGTATTCTTCACCAAGGTATTCGTAAAGAGCCTGTGCAAGCTTGATGAGCTGTGGATCCTCGTCACACTTCTGCATGACAAAAGTAATACGGGAGATAAGGTCTGCAGCTTGTTGGCGAACAGTGGCAGACTTGTTGTTGAGCCTAGCAAGAACTGTCGCAACAATCTGGGGAAGATATGTCTTCGTCCGCTCACCGAGTGCGTTGACAACAGTAGCGAAACCATCGATGACAATAGGGTCCTCAATGGTCTGATCCTGGAAAGCGACAAGCACACCGTCAATGAGCTGTTCCTCCAAGCGCTGATCGACGTCATGAGCGCCCAAAGTGCTAATAACTTTATCGATAGTTTCAACAGTCATCTTGCGATATGCTTCGTTCTCATCCTTCATGTTGTTCACAATGCGGCCTACAATCTCAGAAACACCAGCCTTTTGTGCCAGGTCCACCGTCGTGTCCACTACTTGGCGGTAGTTGCGCTTGTCGAGAGCCATACGTCGCACCCAGAAGTGCTTGAAGAATTCGGGCAAGACGTTATCCTTGAGGTATACTGGAGTGACACCGGCTGTGTTTGAGCACTGAGAAACGACCTTCAACACAACCTTTTTCATTTCCTCATCAGGCGATTGGAACTCGCGGATGACAATCTCCATAATCTGACTGGTGTAGTAGTTGGAGTATTCCTCGTCCATGAGCGGGATAACGTAACCCACAGCCTTCAAGAAAGACGCGAGGGCCTTGCCACGCTGGCGGCGGGCTCCAGTCCAGAGCGGGTTGAGAATCTCGTCGAAAGATTCGATACCATACGGGCTGGCAGCCTCGGCGAGTGCGGCAAGAGCTAGGGCTGTAACCATACGGACCTTAGGCTGCTCATCGTTCAGGTTCTCGCCAATGCAGTCGACAAGTCCCTTCAAATGAGGCAGAATAGCGCAGCCCATTAGAATAGGAATCTGCTGGATAATCTTCACACCAGTATGGCGGGCGTGCCACGACTTCTTGGATCGGCAAACGGCTCGAAGGAAGGGGAGGAGGGCGGGTATACCAAGAGCAGACGCGACAACGGCAAAGGCTCGAGCGGTGGTGTTTCGGACGTATTCGTCTTGGTGGTCAAGGTCAGGGCGCATCGTACTGATCATATGTGCAAGACCAGCAGCCTTTGCAAGGTTAGAGATAATCTCACGACCTTCGACACGTGCATAGTAGTCTTGGTCGATGAGGAGGGGTTCAATGACGACAAGAATCTTGTGTACGTATGGACGAACGAGATCGTCGAGCTTGTACAGGACACGGTCAATGACCTTTACAAGCAAATGTCGTTCTTGGTCTTCCAGTGTCCGTTCCATCAGAAGTGGCAGAATCTGATTGAACAGAGCTCCGGCACCAAACTGCCTAGCATTGTCTGTAAGTTGTCGAAGCGCGGTCTTTCGCATGGGTGGTGTTCCGTTCTTGACTTTTAGGAGCAGTCGCATGATTTTGCGCTCCTTCAACTCCTCCACTGTCATTTCGTTCTCGTCGGCACCGTCTGTGAGTTTTCCAAAGTATTTCATGTCCTCATTCTTGAAAAACTGCAAATCTCCAACACCCGGGATTTCTGTCGGCAGCTGCTTGCCCATGGCAGCCAAGCTATTGTCTACTTCTGGAATCAAGAAACCCTGATATCCGGTCGGGAGAGCCGGCATGCCTACTGGCCGACGTACTGGCTCATAACCTGGTGGTGGCTCGAGGACCTTGTAGCCTTCGGCTTCACCTGGGAGCATCATGTCGAGCTGCTCATCGGACAGCGGGGCGTTGCGGCTCGAGATATCAGTGCCAAAGGCAAAGGTTGGAGCAATTGGGTGTGCACCGTTCGCGGCGGGAGCAGGCGTTGCAGCAGCCGCAGGGGCTACAGCGGTGGTATCCCAACGTGATCGGGCTGGTGCAGCAGCTTCCTTTGTGTCTTCTGGTGCCGGCGACCATCGCGAGCGTTTCTTGGGCTCTGCCCCTTCTTCCTTGACTTCTTCCTTGGTGGCGGGAGTCTCGTCGTCTGCGACTTCATCCCATCGTCTGCGCTTGCGAGTCTTCTTCATCGGAGGGGTTTTGTCACCGTCGACTGTGGCGGATTCATCGTCTTTGAGTGTGGGTTTGTGATCGAGGACCTCGCTGCCTCCAGAATTTTCCTTGTCTTCAATCAGTTTCTTGACACGCGCCTCCTCGCGTTCCAACTCGCGCTGCTTCATGACGTCCTTGTATGATTGGCCGCCATCCTCTCCGTCCTTTGCAAAGGGGTCAGCACGTGTCGGGGAGAGTGCGCGGTCGAATCGTCTCCGTTGGTAGTCGGTTTCGCGTGATGCGATCTGGGCCTGCTTCTCGCGGCTGTCGAGGATATCGTCCTCACCCGCGTCGCCGTGCGCGAACTCGTTCATCATCTCCTTGGATGCCGTGTATTGTCCAACGAGGCTCCGGCCATTGAGCTGGACATCGTCCATGTCGTCGTCTTGGTCAGTGACGGCGATAGAGCTGACATAGTCGCCAGTGTTTCCACCATAGAGCTCCTTGTCAGAGGGCTCCATCAGCGACTGCTTGTTGTTTGACGTATCCCCATTAGTGGCGCCATTGGCCCTTGAGTTTCCTGCGCGCGGACCGGCCATATTTGCTGCAGGTTGCGTGACGGCTGGGGGTGATCGGGGGTGATTGAGGGGATGGCAACAGTAGGCCGCGAGCTTCTCTCAAGTTTCGGCGGCCTGTTTAGGATTAGCGTGGTAGCTTAGTCATCGTACCAGTCGGCTCAGTGGTGTGAAAGCATGCGACATCACGTGTTTGTTGCAGCCCAGACTTTGGCCAGAACATTAGCGCTTATGAAAAAGGTGCATGGGCTGCGAAAACAAGACAACTGCATTACCTCTTTCCAGCGCTCACTTCAGTACGTAAGGGCATACTACGCCTACATACACTACATGCATGCATGCAATGAGCGGGAGCAGGCGGTTCGCCCGGGCCTTGCGGCACAGCAAGGTAGGAGTAGACCTGCCTCTTTGTACTAAGTATGCCAATTGCATGGCACCCTAGCCCACCTCTTACAATCAATAGTGGTAGTATATTGGCAGCATAGCCACCTACCAGAGAATACGTCTTTTTTTTTTGCACCATCAGCCAGTGGAAGACCATCGGTTTCCGTGACGTGTTGGTGTGGAAAGCGTGGGTGGAAACGCTGGCTTACCATAGGTTGCACTGCGGACGGAAGAATTTGTGAGCGTGCGGAGCCGACGCGTTGCTTGCCCCAATGTCATGACAATCATTGACGTCTTAGACAAGCGTCTGAAGCGTGAGACGAGAGTCTTTTCTGGATATGCCTGGGAGGTTCCGAGCACCTTAGCGGCACCCGGCCCTATTCTCGCCTCTCATTTGTTGGGAGCCACCGATGATCTTCTCATCTTCTCAGCAATTCCGGAACGCTTTTCGAGAAGCCGGCGTGCTTTTTTGTGTGTTTGTTGTTTTGGCGCTCCCCAGCATCGTGGCCCACCTTGCAAGGGTCAAAGCCGAGCATTGGCACAGGGCTACGGGCAATGGTCGTCATGCAATTAGGTGGCTTGTTGATCGCCCTGGGACTCAAGACTGCCCCAGCCTCGTGAAAGACACTCAGCATGTGCACACCGCCAACACAGCCGCAGCTGCTTCGTCATCATCAGGATACCTCGTAAATGAACCATTGAGTGCATGCCGCTACCACCCTCGACTTCTGAGATTGGCATAAGCGTCGTACTCTAGTTTGCGCGCAGACGTTCAGCAGCGAAGCGTACAGAAGCAGACGACGGGTGCTAAAAATACGTCTCACGTTGCCACGCTAACCATGATCCGCCGAACTACATTGTGTGTGGGCCTTGCAATACGGGCCCTAGCAACGAATGACGGGGGGGCGCAGTGTCGTGCGACCCCGAGCTAACGGTGTGTTACGAAGCTGCCGGCTTTCTCAAGGGCTTGAAACGGATACGTCGGTTGTGTGCTACCCTGCCAGCCACGCAGTAAGTTCTGGCAGGCCGAGCCCGGGGATATTGGTTGAGTCGCCGCATGCTACTGATAACGACCGTCGCCGTCCCACATGGGTTGAGAGGTGGTTCCTGCCTCTCGCTTTATTGAGCTGCTCGTGCCCGCGTGCCCGCCCGACCTCTCTCATTATTCTTAATATTTCTTCCAGGCATCCCGCCCCTCGGCTAGAACAGCCTCCAGAAAAAATGGCGGCTGTGGCGCGCAACTATCCCCAGGATGATGTTCATCCACTGCTTAGGCATCCCCGGCCAATCAAGAGGGATCCTGCCAAAGCACATCGCATGCTCGACTTCATCGCAGGTTCAGAGGAAGCATTGAACAGCCTACAACGCGAAAAATCAGTAACCACACGATGGCTGGAACGGCCAATGTACGAGCAACAGCAGACTTCCCAGGTAGCAGAGCAATCAAGCCAGCCAACGGAAGAACCAGTACCAGAGGCGGTGCAAGTCCAGGAACCATCCAAACAAGAGCCGGCTCTACACGTTGTGGATGTTCCCCGAGAGACCCCGACCGATGACAGCGATTCTGATCTCCTGGACAAATGGACCAACCCGGACAGACCAACGTCGACTCTCAAGGCTGACACAAGTTTGAGAGTGCTACCAGACTTGGAGCCCATGTCAAAGCTTAATACGTGTTTTGTCAAACAACGACCACAACCACTCACACGGCCAGTGTCTTACAACTCGCAACATCTACTTACACCAGAGTGGACCGCTTCACCGACCACCTTTAGCCCCGAAACATCAGGCTCACGGTATATATCGTCAAGTCTCGACAGTATGGAAAAACCAAGGAGCAGCATCTCTTCCCGGGACAGTTACGAGTGCGAGCAAGTACACCCTGCGCTACGAAACCGTCAGCCTATGCAAGAAACAAAGGACACACAGACGGGGCGTCCCATCTCATACCATCCCCAGAGTTTTACTTCGCTTGACAGTCCACCACTGAAGCAACGCCCACGTCCGACCTCTTTTGCGAACTATCACCAGCGCGTTCGTTCCGGAACCAAGATTGCCTCCTCACGAGGTCTACGAAACAACAGCTATCCCGCAAATTCTTCAAGGCCGGTATCTGGCATTATCCCCAAGACAGTTGCCGGGGAGAATATTGAGAATGACACCAGTTATCAATGCTTCGGAGATGATGAAGTTGGCCCTCCTACGCCCATGAAGTCAACGACATCAACACTCCCATCACCATTAGCATTCTCAGCAACTCCCGCAATCCCAGTCCGCAGCCCCTTTGATTCCTTCGACAACCTCGAACAGAAGCCTAAAGAAGAGAAGCCAAAGCCAGAGAAGAAGAACAAAAACCGCTGGTCCACCATTCCCCAAGCCTTCAAGAACTTCGGCGCACGACGCCGCGACTCCACCGCCGCCCAACAAGAGCAACCCAAATTCGCCACCGTTGTCGACGACATCCGCAGAATGAAACTCACAGAGGAAAACCTACACACCTACGACTCAGAATCCACCCGCGCCTCCGTCCTCTCCAAACGCCAATCCGCCTTCGATCTCGCCCCCACACCCGCATACTCTCCCTTAAACGCTTCCACCACCCCAGCTTCTCCTCACCTCGTGCCTCTTCCCGCCCCCTTCGCCCCCTGGACCACAAACGCACCACCCAGTCCCGCAATGACGACCGCCGACCGCCGCCGCAGCAGCGCCGCTTCACTCTCCCCCAAGCAAAAACCACTCGGTCTCGCAGTCGACATCCCCCACCAAACCCGACCCTCATCCATGCACTCGTACTCTTCGCGTCCTCCCACCACCGCTACCACCTCTACTGCAGATGTACCCCGTATCGGCACCCCTGCTTCGCGCCGCAACACACCCGCCATCGAACGCACCTGCATCCTCTGTAAGACTGTAAAGTCGAATGCAGAGTTCGTGACTCGTCGTATCACGAAGAATTGCTGGCATGAACCTGCGACTTGTGTTGAGTGTCTGCAGGGCTGGGTCATGGAGTGTGCGAGAGGCGCAAGGGGGATTGAGGGGTGCACGTGTCCCGAGTGTGGGGAGGGCATGGCGGGAGAGGATGTTTTTGCTTTTACGGGGATTGCGACGCCATGAGTTTGGACATGGTTTATTCTTGTATTTATATCCTCTTTTTTATCATTCTTTTTCATTGCTTGAGGAGTTTAAGCATGGGAAGAGTTCTTCATTCTTTTTTTATTTCTTTTGTTTGGGGGGATGGAGCGGAATAACGATAATGAACTGGAAGGGTGGGAAGGCCATATTGCTTGTGTCTTTTTTTTCGAGGCATTCGTTCTTTTTTTTGTATTAATGTATAAAATTAGTAGTTTTGATGTTCTTTTTTTTAGGGGAGTCATAGGGTGATAATACTACTACTTGACGTATGGAAACAAATTACATAACATTCATGATCTTTCGTATTCCACGCCTCAAATCAGAAAAAATGATTTTGCGTCACTAATTTCCCAAGTGACGCTTTCTCCAAACATGATTTGCCATGGTTTAACCATAAAGAGTACCTAGTAGCGTGTTAGAATATACAAATAACAACTGAGGGGCAGAGACTACCCTAAGATGCTCGAGCCGTGTTGGTTCCGCGTCGATAGCGATTACTAGTAAGGCGGGATAATGGCCGGTGAGACGGCGGACGCAAGAGTCAATATGAGGCTTAAAATCAACTAACCTAATTGCTAGCACGCTTGCCCTCTGCGGAGTGTTCATCCCAACTCGGACAGCATGCCATGCCATTCAGACCTTTACTCTGGCACCTTAATTGTCTCATAACCACTTCTCGATCGAATGGATGGGCCGTAGAAGAAAAGGACCCACGGAATCGGAATACATGCAACAGAAATGAAACCCAATAGACTTGTAGCCCATTCTATCCCTAGACCTTTGTACATTTGTAAGGTAAACAACGGCAGAGCGGCGCCAAGGAGATACCGAACAAGAGCATTGGCCGCCATCGCACTGGCTCCGTAGAGAGCTTGATAAGTATCAAGCAGGTATGCAGTTGCAGAAATAAATATTGTCGAGTTTCCCCATGCAAAAGGAATTGAAGCGATCACAGGACTCCACCAAGAGATTGTTGGTTGAGCAGTCCAACCAAACCAAAACAACGCCATCGGTACACCGAAGCAAGCCGCCATTGCAGGATAAAGACGATATTCTGGGGCAACTATCCCACCCTTGCCGGAGATTTTGGACTCACGAACACGGGGTTGATAGAAATAATGATCACAAAGTAGGACCGTAGGTACGGCCAAAGCTCCACCAAGCCCGATGGCGAGGAAGACCAACCCCGAGGGAATCGTGCTGAAGTTGTAAACAGATCGAAAAATAAAAGGATAGGCCGCCATAAACGCAAAGACGACCGAGAAGTTGAACCCAGTGTAAAGGCTGAAGAAGCCGACGATTGGTTCAGAGAGTAGCATATGCAATGGACGAATGAGTGTTATGGTGAAGAATCGTCTTATTTTGGTTGATGTTGGTGGTCCAGAGGGAAGTGGAATGTTCTGCCGTCGCGCCCTCTTAGAGAGAATACTTGCTTTGTATGTTTCCTGAGAGAACGCAAGCACAATCATTGACAGGATCGCAAAGAATATTAAAGTCCATTGCGTCCAGCGCCAGGACATCTTGACGGTTACGAGGGAGCCTAACACAGGACTATTACAGATTGTGAGAAAGAAGTATGTAACCCGAAAAGAATGCGGACCTAGGTACTTACCCGAACGCCGGGCCCAGAAATGGTGTCATGATGTAGAGCGCCGATGGAGCCGCTCTTCTTTCAGGCACAGTTAGGTCACCAACACTTCCCGTACCAATAGCTAACGAAGGGCTAAAAGCCATTCCGGCGAAGAATCTCATAACGCATAACGTTTGTATGTTTTGCGAGAATCCAGCTCCCACGGTGAAAACTGCTGCCAGGGGCGTAGTGACTGCGTACACAATGTACCTTCCATATGTTTCGGAGAGCGGAGCAGCGATCAGAGGTCCAAACCCCAGTGCTAGAACATACAAAGACTGGGGTAAGAGTGCTACTGTAGAGCTCGTGTCGAACTTTTCCTGGACGATGGGATAGGAAGGTGTATAGATTGATGCCCCTAAGGTCCTATGAATGATGGATTAGTGTGAGGTCATTGACACAGTGATCATTGGAGTTTTTTTACGCTGTAAAGGAAATTATGGCTGGAGGAACAATATGGAAATATCGCTTCCAGTTTGGCCAATTAACTGGGTTATCTGGATCGTTTGGTCCGCTCCAGTCTAGAGGGTTTGTCATTGTTACGATCTCTGGATGAATTGGCTCAGTTGCAGGTGTGCCCCCGCGGACTTTCTCAGGAATCATGACTTCTACAATTGGCTTTGGGTGCCAAGGCAAATAAAGTTAAGAATGAAGCTTGCAATTGAGCAAAGGGTTGGCGTTCTCTGAATTATAGTTACATCGCGATTCGAGCCAGGTCCCTAATTGCCGAATAGTGTCCCCCAGTGCATGATAAGATTCCATATACCATTTCATCCGTGTACATCGGTCCTATTCCTCGCTATTTTCTCGGGGTTAGCAGGTGCAGCTTCCGTCCGTGCGTGTAAATCCCTCTTGTCGGTGCGGGCCGTATCTCATCAATGCGGGTAGGCGGTGGCGGGGGTGGGGGAAGAGCGTTAGTGTGCTGGGCTCTAAGTCGGGTAACTTGATATTTTGCCTGCACATACAGCTGATTGAAGCGTAAATGAGCCAAGCTCGAACGATGGGCGGGTCATTACATGCAACCGCTTCTTGGCATCGTCCGTTCGCAATCTTTGATCACTACCAGATCCGATGTACGCTACACCCATAATGTGATACTGTGCTACATGGCACAATTAATTTATATAAGCCACTAGCAAGAGGGCTGATTTAACCTAATCTTATTTTAGATAATAATACACGCTAGTTAATATTTAGTATAGCCGCCCTAAGCTTCTATTATAGCTTAGCACCTGTCGCCTATCTTTGTAACGGTTCGAGTACACACTGAACTAACATCCGAAAGGGATCCGAACATGGGCACGCACTAGCCGAGGGCAGATCTGCTGATATAAAACCCCACCTTCTCCATACCGTAGCTCGATAGATTTTTGATATCCTTTCGTACAAGGCCTATAGGTGTCTATTCGAATCAAGGCTCGTTTGATGTCCCACGCACTCCCATATGCCTCTGAGTGACGCTACTGCCGATACTGATCCGAGTAGTCTTGCCTGCGCCGTTACAATCTTAGCTACTAGATTTTCTAAATATTCTAGAACAATCTACTTCTAAGTCTCTATTTTAATAACGTGGAGCTAATTATATAATTATTACTACCTATTTATAAAATCTTTTTATTCTTTAGTAAGCTAATTCTTTATCTTATATAAAAATAAGCTTTAGCTTTATCTATATCTATCTATCTATAAGAGGTAAAATTCTCTTATAATAACTCTCTACGTTAACAAACCTTTACTTCTTTTTCTAGAATAGTGCGAGCTCTTTCTGTAATGAGCTGCGCCCGTAAGTGAAACACGTGATTGTATCACGTGTCCTCTTCACACCGCTCAGTCACGAAACCTTATTCGTACGAAAGAACCTAAGGCAGGAGCACAAAGTGAGATACGTCGTACGATAGCTTTACTTTCTTTCATCTTTCTTCTTTTGTACTATAGGTTAATGCAAACTGGTTCGAAGGCCTCTTCGCCCTTAACAGTATCTACATTAAAAAAAGACAAGTTACTTGTAGGCGTGGTTGAAAAGAAGGAAATCTGTGCTATTACTAATTAGGTAGAGATCCATCCGATATAACGCCGGATTGTGAGACTTTAGCGTCTCCATATACAAAACTTGTGCCATGTAGCATAGTATGTTCCGATCGGCTTTTCTAGTCCTCTTGGGGAAATGTCTGGGCCTACTTGGTATTCCGCCTTCTCCCTCCGACTGGCTAGAACGCATCATTTCCTGACGGTCGCTAAGCAGTATCACCGAGGTAGTGCCATACGATACAGTCGAGTTTACCACTCTTGTAGTTAGGCATAGTATTTTCTGCTATTGCTGTGGCCGTGAAAGTAGAGTAAAGGGAGTATCAGGGAATATAACGAAGAACTACTCTACATCTCATTATCTGAGTTCTAGCTACTAAATAATCCTAAAACATAGGTCTTAGGCTAATATTCCGCTTCCAAAAACTCCAACTGCTCAGTGTACAGAATACCCAACTCCGCGTAACAGAGACACGCAATCAGTCTATCAATCTAACCGAGGTCAGTCCCTATATTGCTAGTTTGCCATCAGAACCCCCTGACATGACCGGTACCATTTCGGCCCTGCTCTCATGATATAGCCTTCTTGGCAAAGCAATGCGCTTTGGCACCTATATACAGTTAGGAAAGTATTTAATACCCGAGAGCTATCCCGTTTTTGTTTAGCAGGACTTCGGATAGATTGAAAACTTAGTATTCTAGCTAAAAACATCTGATCTTACAGCTGACCAAGATTGTCCCCTCCTAAATCTTACTCTTCCTTTGGGGAGAACCTATTTGTATTAAGCAAAAATGAATAAGCCTGTAACGCCTCGAACTCGCCTATACTAACTTTAGAGGTTTGTAATAGAGGCCTAGAAGGCTATTACACCAGAAATACTAATGCGAAGCTATAACAGCTGCGGAAGGTGGCCATGGTTGATATTAAAATCAACTGAGTAACCTAATCAGGATCGGATCAGCTCCTTGGCTGCTGCCCCCACATTAAATACCTTGGTGCCTGTATGTACAGGGCTCATTCGGCAGATGGACTCGGAGTTCAATAAGACGCCCGGTAAGGCGTGCGTAATTTATGTATAAATCGGACTAGATCGCTTCATGACATCGCATGCAGAAACAGAAGCACCTTTCACTATGCTCACAGACATCTTCACTCGCGCGCTGAGTCAATACTTGCCTCTGGCTTTTGTGTTGTCTGTGTTCATTTACCTAGCCCGCAACTACTATAATCGAGAGTTGAACAAGTATCCAGGGCCGCTGGCGTGCGCTTTCACCGACTGGTACAGGTTTTTCAAGGCATGGCAAAGACGACCTGAACAGTGGCATATAGATTTGCATAGCAAGCATGGGGATATCGTTCGCCTTGGGCCAAACTGCTTGTCCTTTGCCAATCCGAAATCTGTCAAAGCTATATACGCTTTGGGTAAAGGCTTCACCAAGGTACAGTCATCTTGCTATTCTGTCTGATCTATCCTCTCATGCTAAATCCTGGCTAGTCAGACTTTTACCCCGTACAGATGGCAACCTCAAAGGAAGGAAAGAAGCTACCAACACTATTCAGCACCCAGTCGGAAGAATATCACTCCCAGTTGAAGCGCAGCGTTAATAGCGTCTTTTCCATGTCAGCCCAGATGCAGTATGAGCCTATCTTCGACTCTGTGAATGACGTGTTTCTCCATCAGACACAGGAACGATTTTCGAATACTGGTAAATATTGCGATTTCTACCAGTGGCTTCAATTCTATACTTTCGACGTTATTGGTGAACTAGTTTACTCCAAAAGGCATGGCTTTTTGGAGAGTAACTATGATATTGAGGGGATCGTCAAGGGAAACTCCGCCCTATTCGACTATGCTGCCGTGGTACGTTAGATATCATATTGCTTTTATGTACCGAACTAACAACAGCAAAAAGGTGGGACAGATTCCTGTTCTAGACAAGTTATGGAAAAAGAATCCAATCAAACTGCTTGCAGCTAGGTACGGACTGATCGACTCTTCGTATCCTGTCGCAAGCTTTGCGAGGGCCCGCCTGGCTGAACGACATCCTTCTGGGACGGTCTTCTCGAAAGAAAATCTTGCTTGGCAAAGAAACGATACGAATATGCCACAGGACTTCCTCTCCAAGTTCATCCAGGCCAAACATGACAGGCCGGACTTTTTCAACGATCAACTTGTAGTCACCATGTGCGTCTCTATGGCCTTTGCTGGATCCGAGCCTGCAGCCGTATCAATGAGTGGTGTTTTCGCCTCGCTTCTGAGAAACCCCAGATGCTTGGAAAAGGTTTATGAAGAACTTGATCACAAAGCATTGCAAGGTCACTTCAAAGACAATGCAACAGGAACAGTCACGTGGCAAGAGAGTCAGGAACTTCCCTACCTTGATGCCTGCATCAAAGAAGCATTTCGCCTCCACCCCGCCCCAGGATTGCCGTTCGAGAGAGTTGTTCCACCAGAGGGAGCGATGATCGACGGTCAGTTTATCAAAGGAGGAACAATTGTCGGGTGCAATGCATGGGTTATCCATCGCCGGACAGAGATTTTCGGAGATGACCTTGATGATTTCGTGCCAGAGCGCTGGCTTGTGGACCCATCCAAAGACCGAGAGGCAGAAATCGCTCGAATCAAAGAGATGGATTACTACATTATGAGTTTTGGTAAAGGGCCACGCGTGTGCCTTGGAAAACACATTGGCATGATGGAAGTTTACAAGCTCATTCCAGCAGTTCTTCGAAGATTCGAGGTGAGTAAAAACGTTTCCTGCGTTGTCCCACGCCAATGACTAATTTACCCCACTCAAGCTTGAATTGGAAGAAGGGTCTCGTGAAGTTCGTTTCCGCAACGGCTGGTTTGTTAGACCAGTAGAACTCAAGGTAAAGTTTACAGACCGGAAACTAGTTAAACCAGCATAAAGATCTATCTTTAATAGTCGAACACGACATGATGATCCCATGGCCAAATACCTCATCCGTCCCACTTTCGTACTTAGTAAGGAAATAGTTCGCCTTTCCCTTTATTTTTGATATAGCGGAACTCCTCCATCTCGCTAGAAAGTCACGATCATCGCAGGGCGTTAGTCACAGCGGGGCAACAAATTATTTGGGTAAACTGATTTTATCCTTAGCAACGTCTGTTGACCGTCAACGCCCCACCCACCCCAAAATCACTAAGGGCCTGTTGGGTTCAGCATTTTGCGTTTTACTAGCTAAATTTGGGCTGCTTTTCTAAAACACGGTTAAGAACGCTTTCATGTTCAGTGAAAGACGCGTTTGTAAAGCATTAACCTTTACTGCGTTTTGTTAGCGTAACGCTAATATACTTACTTTACCCTTACTCTTCATTCTATTTAAAAAAAAATGACAAAATGCGATTTTAAAACGCTCTTCTGTGAGCTCCAGCTGGATCTCGAGGCTGCGATTGGTGATGTGACTACCATGTCTGGTAGTTTTGGTGGACCAGCTACATCACTTGGTACCGAGTGATGAGCTACTTCACCAGCTGTCTATATCTGGATAAGTCCAGCCGCAATGCTAGCCAGGCCCCCTCTTGCCAAACCTCTATACACAAATTAGTATCAAAAACGTAACCGCAAAATGCGTAACCGAACAGGGCCCTACGGTGGCTTGTTACGTCTCGAACCTCACATGGTTGTTCGTCCGGTCCGTATTCTCCAAGCTGCAAGGATGGTCTCCACGCTCGTCGGGCAGAGTGGTCGCGAGTACAGCCTCCAAAAAGTGCTCCAACGGCACCCCAAGAAGCCCGAACTTAGCGTCTGTCTTGCGCTGTGAGTTTCCGAAACTCCGCACGCATCTATCGAAACTACGTGGAACTAACTAGCATTTTTCTTCTTCTAGTTATGGCAAGACGCCTTACGCCGTAAAGCCCGTTTCCGAATCCATCTTGGGGCATCTACAAAAGTTCAAAGCCGGGTTTAAAACCCATCCCCATCTTCGCAATCCTATTGACAAGATCGAAAAAAGAGACCATTCTTGTCTACGAATTCTTCAAAACCGATTTGCTCGCATTGGTAGAGAATTATCCTCCACTTCCGTTGACAGCGAGGAAGAGGATGTTGTTAGAGACCGGGAAAATACTTGCTGACATGCATGAGAGAAACTGAATCCACCTGGGTACAAAACTGCCTGCATGTCCCAGCTTCAACAAAAGCTTTTTTTGCTAATTTGAACTATAGATGTGAAACCAGAAGATATCTTCCTGAATTGGTACGTGGATTCGAGCGACGAATTTCACCTTGGGAAAATAGTCTTGGGCGATATGGACTGCGCGTTGAAATTAAAGGGCGACAAACTACTGAGCTACAAGATTGGAAACATCATATGGCGTAAGTCTGGAAGGACAGCTAGGAAGAGGCGCAGGAAAGCCTTCCAAAGTCTTCTCCTTTACTCTTTTGGTAAGTCTTCTGCTTGGTTAGACCTGCAAAAGCTTATTAATTGCCCGATCCAAGTGTCTCTACGTCATCACGGGCGGCGGGGGTGCAGTCATTGAACTTCGACTTCGCAGAGTTCGACTTGGAGCCTGAGGTGATAGTTTTTGTTCAAAATACTTATGACTTTTGGCCCGCTACCAGGTGCACTTGTACAGCATGTCGATGATGCGAAGACTGGCGAGATTCTGACTGGTTTATGGCAGGCAGTGAAGGAGAACGAGTTCCGTAACCTCACTGACGAAGCAAAGAGGTTGATCTTGAGGATGACCAATCTCGATCCAGCTAAGAGAGCAACGATGTCAGAGATTGTAAAGGACGATTATTGGGTCGAGGATGAAAATTCTTGAGGGATGGTTGGCGTGAGCTGCACGTACGGGGTCAATGACTAAACAAATGCACTCATGGAAGCGTATCATTTGTGAAATGTTATATATATTGGAAAAGTGATGACATGAAGAACCATAATGGCAAAGTATTCAAGGGAGAAGAGAAAAGGGGGCATCAGGCTGCAAAATGCAGCAAGGCAAGAACAAGTCTAGTAGCCTTTACTTGATGTTGGCAATGGCAGCGGTCCAGGCAGGGTCGCGTGTAGGGTCGGCGGGCGTCTCGACGCATTCGCTCAAGAACTTGTTCCAACCGTCCTTGGTCGCAGCAGCAAGGCCGGCGCGTACTTCAGCGCTGCACACTGTGCTGACAAACCAGGCTGCACTGCCGAAGCTCTTCTCATCGTCGCTGTTGACAAGTGCAAGCACGGCTACCAAACCGGCGTCACCTCCTGCAGCCTTGGCCTTTGCAACAGCATCTGCGCCAGCGACACTGGTGGCGTACTGCTCGACGTAGTTTGGCATAGCCATCACTAGAAAGATAGGTGGTTAGTACGTGTGTTGTTGGATTTGGCATAGTGGTGTTACTTACTCCTTGTTCCCTGGCCGGGGCGACCGGGGAAGTGGTTCTTTTTGTACTTGAAATCGCCGCTCTCGAATAGTTCATAGGCAATGATTGCGGCCTGTTCTCCTTTTGAGGTGATCTTGTAGGTCTTGAATGCCTTGCTCAATGCAGCGGCGGCCTTTGAGGCATCTGCACACTCGTCCGGGAAGTCTGCACCTGCGCAGGATTCGGTCTTGGGTGCGATGGCGATCAGCGTGGCCGCAGTCAGGGCTGCAGGTCCGGCAGCTGGGGCGCGATCCGGGCAGTCAGGCAGGGGTGCGGCAAGGGCGCCAAGGGCGAAAGCGCCCGCACAGAAAAGGTTCTTCTTGAAGCCCATGTTGTTGATGATGGTGGTGTTGAAAATAAATTCTTGGTGGTCGTAGTGGAAACCGGGTATGAATAAATAGGCAACGGTAGAGAGTGTGCGGTTGAATGTTCTGTTATGTAGAAAAAAAAAGAATGGAATACAATGTTTCTTAACAGAATAGACGTGAATGGTCTGTTCTTCTGCCCCGCAGAAAATGAATGGCTAAATAAAGAATCAAGGATGGACAATGAGGCAGTGTGATGAGGAAGCAAACGCCCAAGATATAGGGCGGTGCACACTGTGGCCTCGTTCTTTCAGGCGTCCTACTCCATGTGCCCTTCAGGAGTTGTGTAAGCGTAGCCACCGATCAACGAGCCGCCACCGCCAATCATTTCCCTCAGGCGCGATGAAGACGCACGTGACTAGGCGTTGTGGGCTGGTGATTGGATGAGTGCAGCTCAGCTGGTGGTCGTGTTTCGAAACGTGAAACAGACGGCGACAAGCCCTTTGCCAATGCCATTCAACAACCGTCAAAATCGACTCTAGCACCACTACAAGTAAAATTGCAAGGCCATTGTGCAACATAGGGCATCCTGTTCAGGTCCAGGGCACAATGCATGGCTGGCTGGCAGCGGGGCATAATTGCAGCGTGCTGACCAGCCCTTGATGTTGTCTCAGGCGGCCTGATCTGGCTGGACGCGGGCGCACGTGCTACTGAGCCACCTGCAAGCCACTAACCTGACGCCCTGCGCCTTGCGCGCCTTCTCTCTTTTGGAGCGCCAAGTCCATGCGCGACAGCTGCGTGGTTACTAATGTGTTAAGCCTCGCTCACCTGTCTAGAGCTGTGTCGGCGTCGGTATCTTTGGTCAGCGGCCCGCGGCTCACCGAAGCTTAGTATTACTCCTGCCCTAACTAACTAGCCAGCTCTTACTTATGTCGGCAGCTGCCTGTTGTGCATAGTTCGTGACATCATTAAGCCGTGCCGCGGCTTACCCCACCAAATGCTCTCCAATGTCTTGCCTCTCATGACCGTCCAGCGCCCGCAATTGACACCCTCACACTTTGGAGCTTCTTCTTCTTCTCACCAGCTCAACACCCTCAAAGCACCGCCAAGATGCCCGTAGAAACCAAATTCGACCCCAAGGACATGCAGTTCAGGCGCCTGGGCCCTGCCGGCCTCAAGGTGTCTGTCCTGTCCCTTGGCGGTTGGCTGACGTATGGAGGAACCCAGAAGGGCTCCATCGTCAAGGACTGCATGGAGGAAGCCTGGAACCACGGAATCAACTTCTTCGACACTGCCGAGGTCTATGCAGCTGGAGAGTGTGAAATTGAAATGGGCAAGGCCTTCAAGGAGCTGCAATGGCCGCGTGACGAGTATGTCTTGTCAACAAAGGTAGCGCCATCTGCAACCCCATTCCATGGTTCAGACTGACATGTCTGATTGACAGATATTTTTTGGAACACGGAGGCAGGAGCCCAACACCAGGCAGGTGGACCCCATCCCGTGTTGCTTCTTGGCTAACCAGTGTGTAGGGGTCTGTCTAAGAAGCACATTGTCGAGGGGTTGAAGAGCTCTCTGAAGCGACTTGACCACTCCTACGTCGACATTGTCTTTGCTCATCGCTTCGACCCCGAGTATGCAACGACACGCCTTTTTCGTCACGTGCGTTTGCTAATGTGCTTCTTCTAGTGTACCGATGAAGGAGATAGTCGAGGCTTTCACTCAGACGATCAACATGAACTTGGCCTACTACTGGGGCACTTCTGAGTGGTCTGCAGAGCAGATTCAAGAGGCGTGCGACATAGCAGAGAAGTATCACCTCATTGCACCAGTCGTCGAGCAGCCCCAGTACAACGCCTTCCATCGTGAAAGGTTCGAGAAGGAGTACGCTCCGTTGTACAAGAAGTACCAATACGGTACCACCATCTGGAGCCCTCTGGCAAGTGGCATGCTTACGGGCAAGTACAATGACGGTATCCCCGAGGACAGCCGCTTCGCAACCAACTCCGACTTCTTCAAGAAGACGATTGAGGAACTCAAGAGTGAAGAGGGACAGGCCAAGATCAAGAAGGTCAAGGAGCTCACCAAGATTGCGGAGAGGCTTGGAGGCACGACGACGCAACTGGCGCTTGCCTGGGCTGCAAGCAACCCCAACGTTAGCACCGTCATTCTTGGAGCATCGAAGCCCGAACAGATCAAAGACAACTGTGGCGCCATGAAGCTGCTGCCCAAGTTGACTCCGGACGTCTTGGAGGAGATTGAGAAGATCCTTGCCAACAAGCCGTAGGTAGTAAAATGATACTAGCCTAGTCTCAGAGTCATGTTCTCGTGCTTGATGAAGTGTCATAGTCAATATCAGGTCAGGCCAAGACCGAATAGATAGAAATATGCACGTAACCTTGCCACCTCTCACACACACTCACACAAATAGCAAAGTTACCATGAAGACGGACCCGAGGCAGAGAGTTGAGTGCTGCATCCACAGCAGGCAAGTAGCATGTCCCAAGTGTTTCAGGGGTGTCTATAGCGGCCAAGACTAGTTGCTCTTGTATGACGGCTACTCTGACAAGCGAACCCATGGTCACGGCCTTTGGTGGGTAGTGTAGGGTAGGGTAGATGTGTTTGGGACGTGATGGTTTCCTTGGTGCCGTGCCGCGGGGATGCATGTGGCCATGGCCATGACCATGGCAGGGCGCCACCTGGACACAGAGGGCGAGGACGGGTTAGCTCGAGCCCCTATGCATGCAATGTACACTACATGGAGGGCAGCGCCGTACCTGGACAGTGACGATGCACTAGACATCAGTCGAGACGGGGCGGGTGGCTCACGACCATGCCCGCGGGGGCATGGGCTGATGGCTCGGCCAGACGCTGCTGTCGGCTTGTCGCCGTGCATTGGCCGCTTCGTCTTCCAAATCCATGGGCGGGCCTGTGCCCTCGCGCCGATCAGCTTGGGTGGGTAGCGCATTGCTGGTGCGGGCGAATTGGTACTAAACTACCGTCGACATCGCACCGCAAGTGTAAGAGTTGTTCTCAGCCGTCGTCGCCCAGAGATCCCCCGTCCTCTGCTGTGCTACACCAGCTTCTCCGCGCCTGCGACGCCAAGAGCACGTCGCACGTCTCAATTGCCTCAGTCGCTACTCGCCCACGCCCACGCCCACAACCGCTCCACCTCGTGGCTAGAGTACAGTCCGCCGCGCCCTCCATCGTCGGCTGTGCGCCTCAGCAGCATCCGGAAGCCAGCGGGAAGCCTTGGGCGCGTGTGCCCAAATACCAGACAGCAGCGCCTTGGGTGCGAGCCTGACCTTTGTGGACGCCGTCTGCCGTCGCAAGCAGTATCTGACGACTGTGTGTATGTTTTGGATGTGCACAGGGATTGCGTGTGGGCTGACAGACGTCGACAACTAGTGTGCCTCTACTCTCCACACCACCCACGCTCCTCCGCCAAAAGCGTCAAGCAGCCTTCGGACCGCTCGCAGACAGATACTCTTGGATTCGCCGTTGCCAAACTGCACCTGGTGCTGATCCATGCAGCACACATAGCATGGCCGCCACCATCAAGACCGACCCCTCGGTCGGTGACTCGAGTCATCCAAACGGGAGTGGTAAGTTTGCCTTTTTTTTCCCCTCCCTTCTGCCTTCATCTGGTGCGGCGCGCTTTAATAAGACCCTCCTCTTTGACGTTGGTTGTGTTTTGTCTCCGCTTCGCGTCTCCTGTATCCTGTTCTTGGCATGTGGACCCTCGGCCTCGTGATTGGCCGCCTATGCTTCGATTCCCTTTCCATCTATACTACACACCTTAAGCGGGAGCTGCAGAGACAGATTGAGTCTCGGTCAAGCCCACCATTCCCACGTCGGCATAAGCGTCCAGTCGAGCCTCACGGCTGTCCTATGTGCCGGCCATTGACAACGATGCATGAACGGCAAGCCACTCGACGAACTTTTACCTGCCTCAGTTGGATACGAGGCTTCGAGGACGCTACATATACATGGCCATACTACGCTTCCCTTCCCCGCATCCCAGCTCGGTACACATACGCATACAGAACGCCTACAGAACGCTTGTCCTTGTTTTTATTTCCTTCATCAACTTTTAATCTATAGACGCAATGTCGCATCAGCGCTTTATGTCCTGGCCTAATGCACACATGCTAACCATGGCGCCCACCTACCCTCCTGCCGGCGCTGCAACCGACTATCCTTCTCCTGCTGCCTCCCGTCGACCTTCTGAATGTTTGTCAGAGATGAGCATGGGAAGCATGGGAGGCAGTAGGAGAGGTAGCTTGGCTGCTTTCGCGCCGGACGTGGAGAGTACAGGGCAATGGCAATCCATAGGCAGTGAATCAAAGAGTCCTCTAGCCCAGTTTGGCTTCTTCAAGAGCTTAACCGACAAGAAGACAACCCGAGGTCCGTCCATGTCTGTCTGGTTCCACTCATAATTGCTAATTAAACAAGATGGACAACCACCAAAGAGAAGGGGTCCCAAGCCCGACAGCAAGCCTGCCTTGACACGGAGACAAGAGCTAAATCGTCAGGCGCAAAGGTAATCTCGGCAAAGCCATGCGCAACCTCAATTACATGCTGACTTGTTTGCAAGAACACATCGTGAGAGAAAAGAGCTGTATATCAAGGCTCTCGAACAGGAGGTCATTCGTCTCAAAGACACATTTGCCGCTACTTCGCGTGAACGTGACGCCTATGCTGAGGAGAACAGACGGCTCCGAGAGCTGCTCATGGCGCATGGCATCACCTTTGACCTTTCGGGTCGGCCCTCCAACGGCATGGCCCAAGTTGGGAGCTCCACTTACGGAAGTTCGACAGGCAGCGTGTCAGGCTATGGACCAGGCTCAGCCTCTACTGGCTATACCTCACCACCAACACGCGGTTCGGCATCTCACGATGGCATGAGCGGTCAGCCCTTGACTCTGCAGCATCAAGCCCAGCAGCAGCACCATCACCAGCCTCAAGGACTGGACTATGACCAGATTGGCATAGACTTCGTTTTAACGTACGACCGAACGCCCTATCTTTCTCCTCCACCCCAGCAGTAATGCGTTTACGTCTTTTCTGCCTTATTTCTTTCAACTCTCGTACGTTTCTCTTTGATCTTGACAAGATATGCTCTGACAAGTCGTTTCGGACAGGCTCGAGCGACCTTGTATGGACCACATGCAGTTCCTGATGGTACGCGCCCATGATGCCGATGAGAACATCAGCGGCCACGCGCTCATGGCCACGGCACCTCCTGATGCGCACATCACAAACTGTCCCGAGGAGAAGTATCCTCACCAGATGCCCGACGTCAACATGCCGGATCTGATGAAGCTCCTGGATTTGAGCAATCGTCTACCCCTTGACGGGGAGATTACGCCCATCATGGTTTGGGCAAAGATCCTCCAGCACGACAGACTGCGGGATCTATCCAAAGAGGACTTCGAGCTCATCAAGGGAGAGCTCCTCGCCAAAGTCCGCTGCTACGGGTAAGTTACGAGTACCGAGTATCTGCTAGTCCCTACTAATGCTTGGTAGATTTGGTGCCGTCCTCGAGGAGTTTGAACTCAGAGATGCGCTCACGACTGTCCTTGCTGGCAAATTCTCAAATGGGTCTCCACCTATCGGATAATGTCTATTCACGAGAAACAAGAAGCAGTATTTATATGTTTTCGGGTAATAAGTAATGATGTTGAAGTGGAGATTAGCAATGCAAGCCATGTTTTCGCAAAACAAATGATGTAGTTTGAACGGTGACGCGTCGGAGACTTTCTTGTGCATGTGGCGGGCTATTTTTGAGTCAGGGTCCAAGCCAGACCCCGCGCCAACGAGGGGCTCGCGCTCGACACCTCGACCCTCGAGCATACCTTACTCGTGAAACACACAATTGCTGCCACTTGTTCCATGCTTGCATAAAGCTGCGTAGTGCTATTTAATCTCCCCTCGTTACGTTCTCTGCCTTCCACATAACCGCATTCTGTACATTAGAGCTGTCCATACTGCATCAACCCCAGCAGAGCTCCAGCCATGACCGAACTCAGCGTTTACGACAATGACCCAACCATATACCTCTTCACATCCCTGACCGCCGGGTCTTCGCACATCATCACTGCTACCTCGCGAATCGAGACAATTCTCAGAGCGAACAAGATCCCATTTAAAGGGGTAGATACAGCTACTGACGAGCTAGCCAAGAAGCTGTTCCAGCGGAGAGCAAGTGGAAAGAAGTTGCCCCTGATAGTTAAGGAGGGATATGTGCTAGGTGTAGGTACAATAGACACAATGTAGCCAGTACATAAAGATTAACATTGACATAGGGCATCACTGAGATTGAAGAATGGAACGAATACGACGAGATCAGAGAGGCACTGGGGGTGACCTCAGCCTTCACCCCCTTTCCCGCCAAACCAGGGCCGCCGCCCATGACAGCCTCCGCCAGCACCGCCGCGCCCACATCGCTCAAGAGCGCAGCTGCAAAGGAAGATGCTACCCCGACCCTAAGCCCAGAGACGAATCTTGCGCTTCGAGAGTTGGGTGCTGAGGCAGCAAAGAAGGCAGCTTCATTGAAGCCCACTCCTGGCAATATCAAGACTACAAATCCGTTGCTGGCCGAGAAGACGAATACTCCGACTTCTGCTACGATGCTCAAGAGTCCATTAAAGGAAGAATTGAAGAGTGTTCTTTCGCCCCGGTCCGTCCCCCTACCTGATACGCCAAAGGTTGCGACACCGGCTACACCCAGCGTCGTGGCGGATGCAAAGGAGGATGCAAAGGAGGATACAAAGGAAGATGCAGAGGAAGACGCAAAGGAAGATGTAAAGGAGGAGGCCGAGGCAGAATCGGAGGCGGAAGTGAAGGCCGAGGCAAAAGTTGAGGCAAAAGCTGAGGCGGCAATCGAAGAAGAGACTGAACCAAAGACTGAGGCCAAGGCTGAACCAAAGACTGGGGCAAAAGCCGCGCCAAAGACTGGAGCAAAAACTGTAGCAAAGGCAGGATCAAAGACCGAAGCAAAGACCGAGGCAAAGAAGGGTGTGAAGGCGGTAGTCAAGCCCGCTGCGAGCAAAGATGTCAAGGCCAAGGACACCAAGGCGAAAGATACAAAAGCAAAGGACGTCAAGTCAAAGGATGTCAAACCAAAGGATACCAAGACAAGCACTACAGGCTCTAAAATACCAAAAGCATCATCATCTTCGACGACGACGACGACAACAACAACACGGAAACCTACAACTGGTCTCTTTGGCATCCCAAAGACTGCGCCAAAGTCCAAGCCCAAAGCTGCATCTGCATCTACAAGCAAAACTGCAACCTCTGCATCAACCAGCAGGGCTGCGACCTCGGCATCTGCTAGCAAAGCTGCAGTCAGATCCAAGGACGCAAAGCCAAAGGATGCAAAGACATCGAAAGCAACTGCCGCGAAGAGCATTCCCAAAATATCCGATGTACAGAAACCGGTCCAAACACCTCCTTCCATGCATGATGACGCCAAGAACCCCGCGCTGAGTGCTGGCCCGGTAAGCACTATGCAGAAGGAAGCTAGTAAAGAGGAGGAGGACAAGGAGGGCAGTGACGAAGAAGACGACGACTCTGAAGAAGAAAGCTCTGAGGAGGAAGACGATGAGGCAGACAAATCTGCTGGCACAGGCGCAGCCACAAAGGACGGGGCTGCTCCTGTTGCCGCCTTAACCAAGGAAAGCAGTTCCGAGGAGGAAGACGACAGCGACGAGGAAGAAGCAGAGGGCGAAGCCGCAAAGGGAAAAGCAGCAGTACCAGCAAAGAAGGAGGAAGAAGAAGAAGAAGAAGAAGAAGAAGAAGAAGAAGAAGAAGAAGAGGATGACGACGAAGAAGATAGTGACGATGACGAGGAGGAAAGCAGCGAAGAAGAAGAAGACGAAAAGGAACCCAAGACCCAGGAGCAACCCGCTAAAGCACAGGACAAAGCCGGTGTCAGTGTAAAAGACTAGACTTAGGCGCTGTGTGCTTAAACTCTTGTACCAAAATCCAGAACTACAAGTTTAAATATCGTGAGGTGTGTTGGTACTTACTTGTATATAGCCTTCTTTAGGCTTAGAAGCGCGAGTGTGGAAGACGGGTATATTGACAACAACAAAGTCTTTTTTTTCTTTTTTTTTCTCTTTCTCACTTCGTTTTTCTGTATCTATCTAGCTCTCCTTTAACTACTACCACTACCTCCGTTTTTGTTTTTTTGTTTATCGTTGGAAAATTTTCTGTATGTATTTAATCCAGCTTTTTTTTTCCCCCTCCACTTCTTCCCCAATCGTGGCAGTAGATAGCAAACTTGAGACTGGATTAGAATAACAGGAAATATGAAATAAAGTGTTGAATTAAAAACGCTCCGACTGGGGAATCTACATTATTCTATCTTTTTTTTCTCTCTTCTGGCAGATGCAAAAGTATTGAAAAACGCCTGCCTACGCTCGCTCGATGCTCTTTTTTGCTCGTTGGTATAACTTTAACGTACGTACAGAGAAAAAAAAAGATGGATGTGAAATATCGCGCGAAACATATTTAAGCTAGATTTTTGTCGAGACAACGGTATTTGGTAAGCTTCGACATAAGATGTATGTATGTAAAAAAACAAAATTGCAGGTCGTTCGTTTGTCTGGTAAACCCCATGATCTAAAAGCTCAGCGGTGTGGGAATCGAGAACGATACAAAGAACAAAAAACAAGAAAATTAGAAGACTACCCGCCTTACGCCGCGACATCCAGCCCCGCACTCTTGAGTCCAGAGAGAAACTGCTCTTTGATATCCGCAGTGGCACCACCAGCAGCAGTGTTCTTCTTCTTCTTCTTCTCATCAGGCGGCGACTGCAACTGCTGCATCATCATCATCTCGACAGCCGCCATACCCGCTTCTTCAGCTTTACTCAGCGCCGCCCCGGCGGCCGGCTCATCCTTCTTCTTCCCCTTGGCTTTTGGCGCGCTCTCTTCCTCGCCCTGAACCATCTTATCTAGCTCCAACTTACTAATGCCCAGGGCATAAATCTGCTCTTCGACCGTTCCCTTGGTGACTAGTCTCACAACTTCGACCTCCCTCGTCTGACCAACACGGTGAGCCCGGTTCTCAGCTTGAATATCGTCTTGGGGGTTGAAGCTCGAGTCAAAGATGATGACTTTGTTTGCGCAGGCAAGATTGATGCCTGCGCCGCCGCTCTTGGTGCTGATCATGAAGAGCTGGATGGATTCATCTTGGTAGAAGATGTCCATGAGGGATTGACGTTCTTGAATCGGGGTGGAACCGTCCATGCGCATGAAGTTGATATCGTGGTCGTCGAATACCCAGCCGAGTATGTCCATGACGGAGGTGAATTGGCTGAAGACTAGGGCCCGGTCGCCGTTTTCTTTGTACTTTTTCAGCAGAGCGAGGAGCGCAGTAACTTTGCCCGAGTCCATCCATTCCTGATCTTGGAGCTCGAATTTCTTGAGCGCTCGATACTTGGTGGCGAGTTGGTGGCATTGGTAGTCTTGGTAGAGCTCGAGCTCTTCGTATATAATGTCTGGGTTGCTCTCAGCAAACATGTCTTCTTTGAGACATGCCTTGGACATTTTCCGGATGGTGTTGTTGTCGTAGCGGTGACGGAACAGTAGGGAGTGAATAGCTGCTTGGCGGAGCTTCATCATCACGTTGGCATGATCTTTGACAGCGATGCCCGCAGCTCTGTCCTCGAGGATCTTACGCTGCTTCGCTAACTGCTCGTTGTATAGAGTCCTTTGTGTATCTGTGAGCTCACAGTATTCGACGCGAGAAGTCTTCTTCGGCAGGTGTTTGAGCACCTGAGCCTTCTTCCTCCTTAGAATAAAGGGCATCAACATGGTGCGAGCACGCTGGATACGCTGAGCAGACAACAAAGAGCTGTGCGAATCGCTCTCCATGGTCTTGGCCTTGTGTTTGAACAAGATTTGTAACATCTCTTGGACTTCTTCCTGCTGATCGCCGTAGAACACCTGCGGCATCAAGAACCCAAGAATCGACATGAGTTCTTGGAGACTGTTCTGCAGTGGTGTGCCAGTCAATAGAATCCTGCATTTGGTAGGAATCTTCATCAAGCTCTTGTATCGAATCGTGTTGGCGTTCTTCAACATATGTCCCTCGTCAAAGATGCAGATTTCAGGTCTGCACTTTTTCAGAAAGATGAGATCTTCCTTCCTGAATGTGAGATCGTACGTTGTGATAATTACATCGCACGTTCCCTGTCTGATGTTCTGGTGAATACTCTCTTGGTGCGAGAAACGTTCAGCTTGAGATCCATAGTATGGAGTGAAGTTGATGGAGCTTGAAAAGCGCTCAAACTCACGACACCAGTTCTCCAGAGTCGATCCAGGTACAACAATGAGTGCAGGCTTTCCGCTACCCTCTTCTTTCAGATGCGACAAGAAAGCAATGATTTGGCAGGTTTTTCCTAAACCCATGTCGTCGGCCAGAATGCCAGAGGTCTCAGTTTGCCAGAGAAGATTAAGCCAGTTAAGACCGACGACCTGGTAGTCCTTAAGCTCAATGTCGTCATTCATGATTGAGGGCTGTTTGAGCAGCTTTGTACGGCTGGCTGCTTTGCGTATGCTCTTGGATTCGGTATCGCTGCTATTGCTGCTCTTTGGTGTATGATAGCCGGAATCCCGTGCTGAGTTGGTATCACTATCATCTAGACTCGTAACATCCATTCCTTCCTCAGTAGACGCGCCGAAGATGTCGATTCCCCATCGTGCCATGCCTGCAACCATTGGTTTTCCAAGGGCTTCACATTGTTTGACCACCGAGTCAATGGTCGAGTAGGCGTTCCACATGCCTTCGGTAGATTCTACGAGCCTTGCGCCTGTTGTAATACGCGGCTTGCGAGCCTTCTTCTTGCCTTTCTCGGCCGGTGCAAGGTCTACGTGAATTTTTCGAACAGCATCAAGCGAGGCGAACGGGCGTTCCTTGAATATCTCTTTGATGTCTTCTTCCTTGTGACTCGACAAGTCAACCATGGCCTCCACAGTGCAAGTGTTGAAGAAGTTCAACAAGGCATCGTCGCTGAAGTTGTTCTCTGGAGCTGCGCTTGCCTCTGAGTCGTCATCATTCACAAGCTCTGCATCGATACCCTCATCCTCATCTGAAGAGACCATAATTGGCGCTTGCTTCTTTGGATTTTGTTGCGGTCGTGGTGGAGTGGGTTCTGGTGAGGACGAAAACGCCATCTTCGGCTTGCGATCTCTTCCGCTAACAAGTCTGCCTTTCCGTTTTGGTGCCTCCTTCTCGGGACTGTCAATCACTACAGGACTGTTCTGGGTCGCTCCCAACTTTGAATATTTGTTCTGTAATGATTGCACAGGCTGCTTCAAACCACGCTGTGCGGTCTTCTTTACAGTCGGCATTGACTTGGTTTGGGCCACTCCAAGCTGTGGAGACCGAAGCAACTCGTCTTCAGACTCCTCTTCTGCTAAGTACGAACATGCATCTGAAAATTCGCCCTTCTTCTTAAGTAGTGCTTCGTGTAGCTGCTTCACTGATCGATTAGGATATATAGCCTGCAACCGCTTTATGTTGCGCTGCATGGTAAAGTCGGTTATATCCTCCAAGGTCATGTTTGAGTCTTCAGTCAAATCTACAGGCAGAGCACGAGAAGGTCCTCCTTGCCGCGGGAGGGGCTTTTGTCTCTTCGGTGGCGAACTCGAGGCAGGCCCTTCAGACGGTCGTTTTCGCGACTGGTCACCATTGTATTTGAATCCGGAGAGATCCCAAGTTGGTTTTTGCGGTGTCTCCTCAATTCTCGACGCCATGGAGGCCATCTCGATTTTTGACAGCGGTATATTAGACCTGTACTCGGACTCGTCTTCGTCTGGATCGCGTTCGACAGGGGGATCGTCCGATGTTAAATCGACGATTGGCTTACGGACGGCTTGCGGAGGGAAAAAACTTGTACCAGGAGGTGCCATTGGGTTGCTGTAGCCTCCATACGGCCGTTGCGACTGGGTTGGCGACATGACGGGCGATGAGTATCGCTGAATAGTGGGAGACGAGCGGGGGACTTGCAACTGCGAGGAGGCTGTGTGTTGGATTCGGTTTGCGCGCGGTGTGAGGATTTGTGTGGGCTGCGTGGGTTGCGTGGTATCGGAAGGCGCTGGGAAGAAGGGCGAGTGTTCAGCGAGAATTTGCGTAGGCTGAGTGACGTAAGGATCTTGTTGATCGTCGTCGTCGCTATGCGAAGTAGCGCGTGATCCGACAGGAGGAGGTGATGAAGAGACTATAGGGTCGCGACGGTACATTGTGTGACAGTGCTGCAGTACCGAGTCGGGTTGAAGGGGGCCAAAGCACTGTCGTCGACTTGGCCGCCTCGCGTGTAGTTACGGAAGAAGACGACGGGTTGGCGACTAGGGTTCAACAGGACAAAATTAAGACAAAGGATAATGCACTATAAACCGGCCGACATGGCGCTGTAAGTACGCGTGTGCTATGCAGAAGAGCAAGGAGGGAAAAGAGGATAATTAAAAACCAGTGGCGGCGATCGCCAGAAACATGACTACGCGTGAAGAAAGCACTCAACGCGTTGGGGAGAATCTGGGCGCTTGGACCTCCAGTGTGCCCATTACGTTACTGCTTTTGGCTGTGCCAGGGCCAGTCGCTTGCATACTTACATACATAATTGACACCACACAACGCTACTTACATACACCACCAACATGACGACCAGAAGAAATGTCGGCGAAGGCAAGTCCTCCCTTGAGTACGATGGGAAGAGTGCACCAGGACCATCAAACATTTCACCGGCGGTGCCAACGTGAGTTGTCTTGGATGCTGTGCACGTTACACTGGCTCATGCCGACAGGTCCGTTATTTGGAAATTGATGAGTTTCACTTTTGCCATGATCACTTTGCCCATTGGCACCTACTTCTTTACCGTCAACTTCGTCTTTCAGGGTAAGCACTTGGACATGCGTCCAAAGGGGTTGCTGACTCTGTCCAGGCAACGCAACATACGCCGGTGGTCTTGCAGCACTCATGGCGAATGTTGTATTGATTGCATACATCGTTATGGCGTTTAGGGACGACCAAGAGGAAATGCGGGAAGAGGCAGAGAAGTCGAAGAAGACAATGTAGCATCTTGTTGTTTGCTTTGAGCAATAGGGAGGCGCTAAGCGGCAAACCATCAACGTCGAGTTTTCTGCGCCGAGTTTCGTTTTGGACTTTCAACATCTTTGTTTGCAATTCCATGTTTAGTTCCAATCTTGGGCAATTGATCTCAAGAGGAGTAACCTGTTAGTTCCAAAGAAAATAAAAGTCTTGGCGCGTAGTGCAGCTGTCTCAAATCGTAGCTATTTGATATGAGATTCGATGGCCAAACAGAGCTCCTGGAGATGATCGTAAACGCTCTCTAATTGCTGTGACATATCTTGATGTAGGCTGCAGTATTCTAGAGTACACATGTAGTTGGTGCCAGACAGGCCGAGTGGCCAGTGGCAGGCCTGTGTGCTAGCGCGGGGTACGGGCTTTCGCTTTTCCTTAGCGGCGTAATCTTGGCAGCCCACCTCGAGCAATTTCGTGTGCAGCGGCCACCAAGTGTGAGTGACAGCAGAACCACGACTCGACAACATGGCTCCAGCATCCCTTCTGGACCTCGTGTCCGCGCTCCCCGATACCCAAGCATGGGGTCCCACAGTATCCAACGAGACGATGCTCGATGGCGTGCCCTTTGCGCCCTACTCCAAAGCCGACAAACTGGGTCGCATGGCCGACTGGACTGAGGGCAAAGACCGTGAGCGCGGAGGACGCCAGCAGTATGGCAACCGCAACTACCGGGGTACGTTGGTATTTGGGCCGAGAAAGAGGATTACGAGAGGCTAATCAAGTTCCACAGACCAGCAAGTGTACGGTGCAAACCAACAGACCAACCCCTTCGCCATCCAGGCTGCCGAGGAGGAGGCGACCTTCTCCGTTGTCGACAACACACGAACATCGGCCCGAGGACGAGGCTTCGGACGTGGCGGCGGCACTGTTTTCCGTGGACGGGGTGGTGCGCGTGGCGGACAAGCGCAACGGGGAGGACGGGGCACCTTCCAGCGTGTTGGCGGCCGTGGCGGACAGCAGTATGACAACCGCGGTGGCCGTGGTGGAAGAGGAGGACGCCGCTTCGGCTGGAGGGACGACAAACCCCAGCGTAACCGCGATGCCTCTGTGCAGGTCAAGCCCGAGTGGAGCGTCATGGAGGAGATTGACTTCTCTCGCCTCAGCAAGCTCAATCTCGACACCCACGAGGGCGAGGACATTGACAAATACGGCTTCCTCTACTACTACGATCGCAGTTACGACAAGCAGCCCGGTGCTAAGACTTCCGAACGCAGACTCAACGTCCTCGACCGTGCCGCCTACAATGTCACTACTTCCAGTGACCCTGTTCTGCAGGAGCTTGCCGATAAAGACGAGGCTACTGTCTTTGCTACCGACAACATTCTTTCAATGCTCATGTGCGCTACCAAGTCTGTCTACTCATGGGATTTGGTCTTCACCAAGAGGGACAACAAAGTCTTCATTGATAAGCGCGATGGATCAAGTCTGGACATGGTCACTGTCAACGAGAACGCTGCAGATGCGCCGCTCGAGATTTCCGAGGGCAACAAGGACTCGATCAACAGCCCAGGCGCTTTGATGCTCGAAGCCACACACATCAATAACGTCTTCCCCCTCCAGGTCGTTACCGAATCAGAGACTAACAAGGTCAACATGCCCCACGAGCACCCCTTCTACAACGAGGAGGTCGAGACCGACCCGCCAGCGTCCAAGGCATACAGGTACCGCCGATTCGACCTGTCCCTGGACAAGGATGAGGAGCCGCTGCACCTGATTGTCCGAACCGAGCTTGACGCTGTTGTCAAGAACAACATCAACGGCGAGGACCAATATCTGACCATCAAGGCGCTCAACGAATTCGACAACAAGGCTCAAGGAGCCGGCGGAGCTTTGGATTGGAGGACCAAGCTTGCAAGCCAGAGAGGTGCTGTCCTTGCTACTGAAATGAAGAACAACTCTTGCAAGCTTGCTCGATGGACTGTGCAGAGTATCCTCGCCAAGGCTGACACTATGAAGCTCGGGTATGTTTAACAATTGTTCCTGCCGAGAAATTGCTAACATAAGTCTAGATTCGTATCTCGAGCCAACCCCAAGAACAACAATGATCACGTCATCCTCGGTGTGCTCACTAACAAGCCCCGCGACTTCGCCGCCCAGATGGCGCTCAACCTCAACAACGGATGGGCTATCGTCCGTACCATTGTCGACATGGTCCTTCGCATGGACGATGGCAAGTACGTTCTTGTCAAGGACCCCAACAAGTCTCTTCTCCGCTTGTACTCTGTCCCTCTCAACACCTTCGACGAGGAGGAAATCGAGGAGCTGCAGGCGCCGACTGAAGATAACGATGAGTAGAGTTGTGTCGAGCAAGTGGACAATGTTTCTTTTCTTTCCAGCGATATCCGTAGGGTTGGGTCTATGACTACATGCATGATGGACGATATGTCATTGAATGACAGTACTCAACGCGCGTTGTCTTTATGGTACGAGAAAGTACATGCGTTTTTTTCAATGTGAGACAAATTGTCACCTAATTGGTCAAGCGTTGTTGTCTTGAGAATTACGATTCGATAGATGGGGGCGTGCACAGGCCATGGCTGCCAAGCTACCCCAGTCCTCACGCCTGCACCTCCTTTCACTTGCATTTTCGATGTAAACTACACGTTCTGGATTATCCATCGCGTGTGCCACATGGATTGAGTAGCAACAATATTATCATGGCTATACGACTGTATCAACTACATCCGGTCGACCTCAGCCATGATTGATGAACTGTTGGTTCACATCTCTGCCCCAACTACGCGACAAAGCGACCAACTCTACCAGTCTTTGGCCGATGCCTATCTTACATTTGAGGCAGATGTATCTCATCGGGGAAGTTCTCGACAGGTTGATCTTGTAAATCAATCTGCCCCGTCTAGGCTGAATGATGTTACAGCTCCAGATCAAGGGAGTTCATTCCGAGGCACCGCGGACACTTCTAACTTATCTATGAGCAAAGATTCTTACGGCAGCTTCCCATCACATTTATCTGTGGATGAACTCAAGAATCATGAAAATGCTACTGTTCGGTCTGATGATCATGCAGTCAAAGATGATTCACCGCTCATGTTCGGTCGACTTGCTCAATCAGAGCATGCATACCGCGATGGGAAATACCGAAGAAGCCTCAGGTCGAGCTCCACCAAGGGAAATCTGCTAGTGCAAGAGGTTCCAGGTACTCCAGCCGATGTCGACCTGGGCTTTGTTGAGAACACGCAACTGGCTACTGAAGTTCTTCACAGTCAACTACAGGAGAGTTATCTGAAGAACTATGACGACACACCTGCAAGTGATACGGATGAAGAACGGACTCAAGATAGTACCATCGAAGCGTTAGTCACAGCAACACCTGATACGAAGAGAGACTTTCCAGAACGTCGACGAAGTATGCGCTTGAAAGCGGCGAGTAGCGTAGCAGAGACACCTATGCCTACTCCGAAGCTGTCTGCAAACCCCGATGCTATTGCAACATCCCAGAGGCCTGTCAGTCCAGACGATGCTTTAATCCCATCATCACCGGCATCATGGCATACAACATGCGAGGAAAAAGGCCCTGAAGACAGCAGTCAAGTCGCGCCACCTATAGATTTCTCCAGACTTCAAATCGACGTCTATCCACCAGAACCCAAGATATCAACAGCACGACCGGGTACTCTGCCTTCTCAAATCACTCCACAACTAGCAGCGCTCAAGCAGCAAAATCCGAAGCGTTTCAAGCCAATCAGGATAGTGAAGAAGCCGAAACCCGATGATCGTGGGTACTGGTTAATCAGCTGTTCGCACTGGAGCGCACAGCTTCAGCAGGCATTTTGGAACAATATCTGTGAGCAAGTCACAAGTGGAAAACTCGGCTGGGGCGTGATGCTCTACCGAGAAGGTCGCACCTCTCGCTCATTGGGCCAAGTCAAGTTGTACTGCTGGGGAGAGATTGTAGAGCATACATGGTTGGTCTTGTGGCTTTGCTCTAAGGGGAAAGTATCTGGTTCGGGACTGGAATGGATTGACGCTGATGGAGATGCGGTGTTCTTAATGTCCTGATTACTTGCATAAATAGTGGTGAGGGTGCTAGGGTATTAGATAGGTTGGACAGCGACCAATTTAGTGAAGGACCCATCACATGCATGCGCTCATGTCGCGCAGGCAATTAAAGTCGCTCTGCAGCTAAATAATTGCCCCCCGCATTGCTCATTGCTGCCTCCAATGATCATCATGTGCACCGGGCTAGCTGTCATTGCATTTGGACATGATTAATTGTCCATGCATGGTCATGATTGGTATTTCCACAAGTGAAACACGGACGCCAAGCAACAGGTCCAGGGTCGCTGACACGCCCTACACTTTTGGACACGATTCTGTTGCGCAATCTTGGCCTCGAGCATAGCCATGTAATATTGCCCTTGAAGAGACAATCATGGCTACACGGTCGCAAGACGACTTGCACAGGACTGCAAGCTCAGATGCGGGTACCGACGAACGCACGCTTTACGACCACAGCTCCGACGAAGGCTACGATGGCAGGCCATCGGGTGAGCTATCCCAGAACGACCACGATATACTAGACTCGGAAGATGAGCGCGAAAAGCTCCTCACACAAAACCAGGGGAAGAAAGGCTTCTTGGGCCGCAAAGGCTCAGGTGTCAAGGTTGGGAAATGGGTCAAGGAGAAGGCGAAAGCGCGCAGGAAAGGCAGCAAGGAGGAGTCCAGCGCCCTCATGTATGACATGGAGGAGGGCACCGGGGCCTCGAGCACCAGCTTCATACCGAGAAATTCAGAGAGCGACGAACGACGGTTGCTTGCGAATGAATCGCAGCGAAGGGTAAGTTGGGTGAACACCTCTGTATGCACCCTGAAAACTAATAATGGTGTAGGCACGGAGAAAGGGCATATACCGTCGGATATGCATATACATAGCCATAGTTGTTCTTTTCGTCGTCCTCCTCGCAACTGCATACAACCTATCTACCCCGCAAGATGTCAAAGACGCTGCCGCCCTGGTATCGAATGGTACTTCGCTATTTGCGCCTACCACAATCCTCATATCTCTCGATGGCTTTCGCGCCGATTTTCTGTACCGCAACCTTACGCCCACACTCAATCAGTTTGTACGAGAGGGCATATCGCCCAAGTACATGCTACCTAGCTTCCCCAGTGTGACCTTTCCAAACCATTATACGCTCGCGACTGGCCTGTATCCTGAAGCGCATGGGATTGTATCCAACACATTCTGGGACCCAGAGCTCAAGGAGGAGTTCTACTACACACATCCTGCGCAAAGCCTGCAGTCGCACTGGTGGGGAGGTGAGCCCCTATGGGTGACGGCAGAGAAACAGAATGCCCGGGCAGCAGTACATATGTGGCCAGGTTCCGAGGCCCACATTCAGGATCAGAAAATTGCATATGTTGACAAATACAACGGTTCGGAAATTCTATCCAGGAAAGTAGATCGTATCATGGGTTTACTTGATCTACCCGGTCCCAAGGATATCGGTGCGACTGCACTTACACCTCGACCCCAGCTCATTGCTGCGTACGTTCCCGACGTAGATGGTGATGGTCACACATATGGTCCCAACAGTACGGAGATCCGGGAAACCATCACACGAGTTGATACCATGATGGGAGACGTTTTCAAAGGCCTCCAGGAGCGAAACCTCACAAACATTGTCAACGTGGTAGTGGTGTCTGACCACGGCATGGCAACAACCGATGCCACTCGTCTTATTCAACTTGAAGACCTTGTTGACCCTGCAGAGCTCTCGCACACTGATGGCTGGCCTCTCTACGGTCTCCGGCCCAAAGACCCTTCTGCTGTCCATCGCATATACAATCAAATCAAAAACCGTACTGCCGAAAATCCCAATATCGAGGTTTATCTCCGCGATGAGAACATGCCAGAACGATACCATTTTAGCAAGAACAAACGCATAGCTCCGCTCTGGCTAGTACCCAAGACGGGCTGGGCAATCGTTACGAAAGACCATTGGGACGTTGAAGAAGGCCTAAAGAATCACGAGGTCTATCATCCTCGGGGTCTACACGGCTACGACCACGAGCACCCGCTTATGCGCGCCATTTTCATAGCTAGAGGCCCAGCATTCCCGCATGAACCGGGTAGCCAGATGGAACCATTCCGTAAGTACCAGTATCCATCGAACGTGGGACTTGTAAGCAAAGAAACACATCCGCTAACAACACCCAACAGAAAACATCGAACTCTACAACATAATCTGCGACTCGATCAAACTCCAGCCCGCCCCCAACAACGGCACTCTGCGTCTCCCCCTCAAACCAATCGGTCTGCACAACGACAACAACGATTCCACAAACACATCTGAAAACGAAACCCCTGAAGACCCCGTAACCTCCTACACCCTAACCCCCTCATCCACCCCTTCTTCCTCTTCCTTACACCTCCTCCCCTCCACGAACCTCGCCGCCATGCCCTCCTCCTCCCTCCTCGACCCCCTCTCCAGCATCACCTCTTCCGCATCCGGTCTCGACACGGGAGCTACACTGGAAAACGAAGCTCCGCCTACACGACCTACGCCTCCTAGTACTCCTACTGGGGGTTCAGCGGATAAAGGAAAAGGGGACGAGGGTAAAGAAGGGGATGAGGGAGGGGACAAGGAGAAGGGAGAGGAGAGTTGGTGGGAGTGGTTGACGCATAAGGCGGATGGGATTGAGGAGTGGGTTGATCAGTTTATTCAGGATCATGTTAAGGGGGGGAATGATGGTGAGAAGGATGGGAAGGGGGAGTAGATTGGGGTTGTTTTTTCTCTCTTCTTGCCCCGCTTTTTTGCTTTCCTTGAATAGGAAAGGGGTTTTGGTTAGACACGGCGTTTTTCTCTTGGAGCAAAGGATGGATATCATACAATTGGTTTGTTTATTTTTTTGTCTTTCTCTTTTGGTAGCTTCTTTTTTTTCGATTTTGTTACTTCATGTATACCCAATTACATACAGGTAGAATTTGGAAACTGATTAGGGACTTTTTTTTTTGCCAATAAACACAAGACTGTCTGTCATATGGAATAAGGCGATTCATTGTATCGTAAAAGGTATCATTCATTTCGTTTATATAAATTAAGAAGGTAGGTTTGACAGAAGATCTACATGATATCGCACTTTGAGGGCAGTCCGCAAGGACCCTCCTTGTCCTTTTCGGTCTTTTGCTGAGGTTGTGATGAAGTTGCAGCAGCAGGAGCAGCAGTAGCAGCAGGAGTGCTAGAAGCCTTGTCCGCTGGCGCAGGTGTAGTGCCATTACTCGTAGCGGTCGTAGTTTCTACCGCCTTCTTTTCGCCTGCAGTACCATCATCTAGTCACTGGTGAGCCTTGGCAACGGCCTCGTAGAAGGCCTTGCCTTGGGCAGCGGCAACCCTCAGCTCGAGCTCAGAGGGCTGGCGGGAGCCGTCACCGCCGGCAAAGGTACCAGCGCCCCAGGCGGAGCCACCGTGAACCTCGTTCAGATTGGCAAGGTCGGCTGAGAAAATGTTAGCTTTTTTTCGCGCCATCAAGTAAGAATATGTCTGTCAAACTTACCGAATGTGGTCTTGTAGCCCAATGGCACGTAGATGAAGCCGTGGTGGGCGAGGGTGCTCATGGCAGCCAAGCAGGTGCTCTCCTGGCCACCACCCTGAGTACCGGTGGAGACGAAGAGACCAGCGTACTTGCCCCAGAAGCTTCCTTGCTGCCATTGCTTGCCAGTCCTGTCCCAGAAAGCCTTGAACTGGGCGGGGAAGTTTCCGTAACGGGTAGGGATACCGAAGAGGATACCGTCGAACTCCTCGAGGACAGAGGGGTCCTCAAGGACGGGGACATCGGCAGCCTTGGGGCCGGCGTACATCTTCTCGAGGACTTCCTGGGGAAGGGTCTCGGCGACCCTGTGTTATTGTTAGACCATGTTGTACTCGGAGTAGAGCGTGGGAAGGTTGCAATTGAGGGGGTGCTAGGATATGGAATGTTGTGGAATATCGGAAGATACATACTGGAAGAGCTTGGCGTCACCACCAGCCTCCTGGATACCCTTCAGCTCAGCATCGGCCTGGAATTGCAGTTAGTGATGTTGTTCTCTTTCTCGGTACCACCAGGGTGCTCCACGGCAGCTTGCATGCCGCGACAGTGTCAACATACCAGCTTCTTGATGTGGCCGTACATGGAGTAGTAGACAATTGCAATCTTGGGCGCCATCTTGAATAGCTAGGGGTATCAAACAGTGTAGAGAGAAGTAATAGAGCGGAAGAATTGGGATAAAGCTGCAGATGAAGCTCAAGGAGAGGGGCAAGCCTTGCATCTTATAGCTGTTAGCCCAGACAGCATGCGCCAGCACGCAAAACATGGCAGCATACCCGCTAACCCTCATATCCGATCCCCATCTCTCCCTACATGACATGATGCAAGCTGGATGTGCCCACGCCGGTCCAATCGTCGCACCTGTACCCCCGTCCACAGAGCCAAACTTTGCCGTTATCAGACCAGCCGATTCCACAGAGCATTGCAAACGCGCAGCGACGCCCCTCCATACCTATCCCAGGCGGGTATAGTGCGTTCCCACTTTTATCCCCAGCGCAGTAGCGTCAGTAGCGTCATGGATCCATTTTTCTTCTGCCTGAATTCTCGATTACATGACTGCTTGGTAAGGATTTGAAAGTCTGTCAACATCGCGCAGGTCTCCATCCGATAACCGCCCCTCCCCAAAAAAAAACCCCCAATGCACCGCTGCTACCGGACCTCCGGCATGAAATGGTCCGAGACACTGCGGATACATTCCGAACATTGGTCATCAGCAAACACCCTTATGTTATCGCTGTTGGTGGTGCTGCGGCGTTGCATACACACCGATGTATAACAGTGGTTGTGCTAAGAATGGGCGCACGGCTAAGCTCCAGATAGAGCAAATGGCGACCGCTCGAGGACTAGAGGAGAGCTTACTGTTGGCTGTGTAAGCACGGAGGGGCATCCCGTACCTTGGGCTTTTCCGTCTTGAGACAAGCAGCTTGGAAGGCTGCAATTGCGGGGGCTGATGATCGCCAAGGCGGGAGGGGGAAAGGCGTGCGGTGAAGATTCTGATAAGGCTGTCAGGCCTTTTTAAAATTTTCCAACGACACGTCGTCATTGCTTTTCATAGCCGTGGAAACTTTCCCGCAGATGGGGCGCAATATGCACATATACAAAGGGCAGTTGGAACCAAAAGTGCACACGTAGAAACTTTGTTCATTACAGTACAATGGTATCCGGTTATGAACGCTACAACGCTAACAAGCAAAAAAACAGACTGCCGACGCTTAAATGCAAATTCGCTGAAAACCGCTTTTTTGAAGACAGAAACCCATGCCTTTGTAGTCAAATTTTTCAAACCCTTTGAAATGCATGAATCGAATATGGCTGCTTCAGCCTGGTATCTCTCCTGGCTCCAGGCCTGCCGCTCATGCATATGATCGTTATGTCGTAAAACAAGTTGTAGTAATGGTATACAGAAGAAAGGAAGACGATCGCTTGTTGGTCGGATGATGCACATTCAAGTCTGAATGGAATGAAGCCTCCTGTGGACGCCAGCCAGGAACTCGGCCTCGTGAATGCGCTGGAACTGCGCCTCTTCCTCTTTTCCGTACAGACCGGTGCTTCCGTAGGGCCCCTTTCCGCTGAACTCGACGTTCTGCGGCCAGTATCCCTCGGACGAAATCTGGGCCAAGGAAAAGTCGCCGTGCACGGCCTGGAAGCCTGGCTCGAAGATGCAGTCTGCGAAGAAGAGCTCAATGTAGAGCTCGCGAGGAATGGCGCTCTCAGCGCGGAGCCGGATGAAGCGGCGCGCTTGCTCCAGTAGCTTCTGCAGGGCGTCGGTAGCCTCGTGGGTAGAGCGACCGTGCTCATGCTCGCACAAATGCAGGGCACGAACTTGCAAGTCACCCGCAAACTTGGCATCCTGGTTGGAGAAGAGGTGGGAGCACACAGATGGGAGAGAGATGGACAGGGTCTCCAGCTTTGGGCAGTTGCGGAAGGTATCGCAAAGATGCTCGCTGTCACTTGGGGAGCCAGGGTGTGGGTGCCAGAAACCATCCTGTGATCGCGGGCTGTGCTCCAAAACGCGGAGTGTCTGGCGAGAAGCCTTGACAATCGCCATAACACCATCAATGGTGATGGACGAGTTGCAGGTCAGGTGGAACTCCTCGAGCTGAGTGGCAGTGCGAGCAATGGCGAACAGGTCATTGTCGGTGATGGGCATGAACGATGTGTCGCCGAAAATCTTCAAACGGCGCAGTTGGCTAAAGTTGACCGACTGGAGGGGCTCTAGATCGACGAGGTTGTCCTTGTCGGCTGCTTGCTGCGATGTGGGATCGACACACTGCAGCTCTAGAGACTGGAGTGACTTGCCGCTACCTGTCAACATGGCTCGCCAGGCCTTGGCATCCACGTGCCTAATAGTGGTCCACGGAATAGAAAGGGAGGTAAGGTTAACACAGTTCGTCAAGCAGTCGAAAATAAGGCGGTCGGTCTCGGCGGTGTAGAAGCCATGGACCCACATGCGCTTGATCTTGGAAGCTACTTGGGGGTAGTCGTTGCAAATCTTGACTGTCCGCTTAAGGGAAGCGAATGGGTCACGGTACACAGCCGTACCAGTTGGACGGTCAATGAGCTCGTAAAGCGGGTAGCTTTCTCGCCTATTGGAGAGCTCAGCCCATCGCTGGATATGGTTAGCATGGTAGGACTAAGTGAAAGCTTGGGATGTTGCTTACCTCTCCACCCTTCCAGCGGCGAATGTAGACATCCTTGATCGAGTGCTCCAAAGCCCACTCATGCCACGTCCAGCAGACGGAACGGAGTGTGGCAGTGGCATCCCACTTGAGAAGCTCTGGGGGAACGGGGCCCCTCACATAGCGCTGGAGCTTGGCCCTCTCTAGTGGCAATGGCGCTTGCTGTAGTCCAAAGGTATATGTTGGACCTTCGCGGACATTGGCTTTGGTAACCTCGTGGAGGATCTGAGAAAGGATTTCGTACGGGAAGTCGTTGATGTTCATTGAATGTGCGGCAAGGGCAAGGTGGGTCGATGTCGCTGTGGTACAAGGTGCGTGTGTAGTACAAGTGGCGTGGTTGGTGGTGAGTAGTGCAGTTGGAGAGGCGTAGGTTGGCTTGATATATAAAGCAAGAGAGGAGGCAGCCCGTGAGTCTTATAGTCGCCACCAGTGACGGGCGAGCAGAGATTTATTCAGACAGTTAACACCAGGCACCGTGGTACGGAGTTAGTCAAAGGCGAAGACTTCCCCAGCTTTGTGCAGCCGCGCCAAACAAGCCGGACGGTGGGCCGAGACGGCTACAAGCCAGCAGGAGTGAATGGTTCCACAGCACAGGCGCAGGCGCACCAATGAGGGGGCGCGCAGAGCAGTTTGGAGGCTCGGTTCTCTTTACGTCACAGTGGCTTGGCGCGTCGGATGGGCTGGGGCGGCGATTCAACGCTCAAATTTGGCTTCACGTGGGCCAGGCCTTTGCGTTTCGATTACCCCCAGGAAATTCAATCCGCAGGCCACCTGACCTCGCATGACACATCAAAATCCTCGGACGAGCCCCCTCGTGCCTGCCTCCAGCCTGCGACCTGCGACCTGCGACCTGCGACCTGCATTGCTCACCACGCCGCCCACCTGCTGCCGATGCCGATGCATGCCGTCCGTCCTTGGTAGTCGGATTCGTCACGAAGCCGCCTCCTCCTCCTCCTCCTCCTCCTCGCTCTCACCACCTCCAAGCCTGTGGCGTCCTTTCCTTGTCCGCCTCGTCATCTCCTGTATCTCCGCCTCGCTCCGCCAAAAAAGCACCACCATCGTGATTGCTTCACCCTGTACTTACCATTCACACCGTATTTCCATCTCCGTGTCAAGACTCGCCTGTTCAATAAATGCACAGATGTCCACGTTTTCTTAGCCTCGCGCTTTTCCCCCGTCTCCTGACGATGCCATGCCTCGTGGACCCCCTTAACCCTCCTGTCTGCAGAATCTTCACGATGCATGGACACTCTCTTCCATTGACACGTATACATCCCCTCGCTTGCATCAGTTGAAGCCTAGCCTCGTCGCCATCGTGCTCGACCTGGGCTGATTTGGCAATTTCTTACGTCTTCAAAACTTCCCCGCCATGCACCTTCTCCACAGTCATGAATTATACCCCTTACGGGAACTACTTTAGCTCACCACTTGAACCGACGACACTCGCACCCATACTCCAAGACAATCACAGGTGTACGCCGCTCTGTCACTCACGCCACTGACTACATAGACGCGTCGATGCAATTCCGAGCACGTCAGGGTCGAAGGCAATTACGCACGCCAACGCGCATAGCAGACCGGTTGCTGCATTTGCCTGTGCCTCTTGACAACATCAACCACCATTCCCCCAGGCATGGGCAATTCATTCTTCTGGTTTCTATGAGCTAAGGATTGACGCTACCCCGCAAAACATCTCGGCCCCCGAGTGGTACCGTGTCTGGGTCTGTCCTACTTGGGGCTACCAGACCCGCGACCTAGCCGCGGCAGGAACATTCCGCTTCCAATCACGTCTTGGATTTTTACCTTTTTTCTTAGCACGGGCTTGTCCTGTTCATCTGTTTAGCGCATAGTACTATACCCTGAAAGTCACCGGGGCTGTACAACTCAGCTGACCCCGTCTTCTGAGCCCAGAGCCGCAACACCACCGAGAGGATCGTGCCTTTTTGCTTTTGTCTCCGCCGTCGACACTGGCGAAGCTGACGACGTGCTCGTTTCAGCGGGTGGATCCCGCCTCATGTGCTGGATGCCGTATCCGTGCTTGTTGGCTTGTTGGCCGGTGCGGGAGGGCCAGCTGCACCACTCAATGGTCAGGCGTGTCAATCTAACCCAACTTCGGGTCCGCGTAATCAATGCAGTCTGCGGTCGCCCTTGGAGAGACGATCCTTGTCTTTCACCACTACAGGACTGTGTTAACTTTAGCCTGTTAAGTCTTCTGGTGCTCTCGAGTATTTGAACCACCCGAGGCAACCTTCCGTAATGATTTGGCACCATCCATCACCCAACAGGGCTGACGACACATATCCACGGCATGGTGCAATACGAATCCTCCCCCACCATACAAAGGGGGTTTCTTTACGAGGAAGCTTACTTTTAGGTAACTGTCCCGTGCCAATGGTAAGATGGAAAGCCCAGCACTACAGTACCATGGTGCTGCACGGCTCTAGGCATGACGGGAATTCCGTCCACTAGTAGCACTGTGTGAGGTGACGGTGCAACACGAGATGGCATCCAGCAAAACCATTGGTGACTACGCAATCCCGCATACCATAGTTTTTACTATCCTTATTTCCGAGTCTACCGGTGAAACGACATACGGACATCATTTCTCAGAAAAGCAATACGTCACTGAGCAAAAGTCGCAAGAATCAATCAATATTTGGGTATCTTATCCATCTCGAAAAAACAAACAAACAAGCATGCTTGTACTACCAGCCCCCTCTTCTTATTCGTCTTCCTCGTCTCTCAATCTAGCCATGCTGTGCCTAGCCTACCGTCTCCGCATAGCGTTACTCTCAACATTGTTTGCGTGCGCGAGCAGATATTTACAGCACGTGAGCGTGTATTTGCACGCCTTTGTCCATCCTTCGTCCTTGTTGAGCGCCAGCTTGATACTCTGATCATGAATCCGATCCTTGCGTATCTCGTACGGCATCTTGACGCCCCCGCCGCCCCCGCTACCGGGAGGCCCCACGCCGCTAGCATTCGGAGGAGCTTGGTTTTCAACGAATTCGCCCAACTGCTTGAGGCATTCGAGGAAAGCCACCATGGCTGCGTCGAACTTGCGGTGCAGGAAACCAAAGTTGATGGGGAAATCTCCCGACGAGTACAGTTCTAGACGCTGTTTGGATATCTGTGGGGATGAAGCTGCAGTCGCTGTAGATGCATGTTGATGTCTTGTTGTTGACTCGGCGGCCGAGGCCCCTCCTTTGGCCTCTATGCGCGTAATAGTTGATGTGGAGCCCATAGGACAAAGCTCATAGCCGTCGAATTTGTAGCCTAGACGCTCTGCTAGAGTAGCGAGTAGCAGACAGGTCTGACCCCATGCGGCGTTGATTTCAGGCCAGTCGACATACGGGTTTGGTAGCCGTCCGAGGCGCAGACCGTTGATGGTGGCAAAGTGGTTGTCGTGCGTGATGTTGAAAGAATCATTGTAGACGCTTCTTCTCTGCAGCTGGTTCAGCACCTGGGCATCGTGAGCATACCTTGTGGCTAAAGCGTCGCGCTCGTTCTGGAACTCGGTCAAGGTCGTGTTGAAAGCGTTTCTGCTCTTCCAGAACTCGTTCTCTTCTTGATCCAGTATCCGCGCTTCTGCTTCCAAGGCAGCAATCTGATTGTCTAGTTCTGCCTTTTCGGCCTCGAGGTTCTCAAGCTGAGTAATGGCGGTGCTTTCGGCCTTCTTGGCTGCTTTGAGCGCTGCTTCGGCGGCTTTGACTTCTTCAGCGCTCGGCACGTCGGTGTTGGCGCGCCGGAGGAAGTCTACGTATGCGTCGCGCTCTCGAGTTGCTACGCCAAGTCGTTTTTGTAGCCCATCTATAAGGATCTCAGTGCACTCTACGCATATCGGGTGGTCGATATCGGAGCGCGCCGATAGGATCTCGAACATGCGATTCGTCGTCTCGAGTCCATCTGCTAGACTCGCACCTCCCGCCGTGCCCAGACCATTCTTCGCGCCTTTCCGCTTTGTTTTATCGTTGCCATCAACCTTTGCGTAATCTGCTTGCGTCTTGCCGTTGGCATTTTGGACTGGTTCTGTAGAGGGTGGGTTGATCATCGACTCGGACATGTGTACGTCGACAAACGACATGGCGGGGTTCTGAGGGCCATTTGAGCTTCGTGATTGCGGTGCGCCTTGGATGTTGCGTCTATATGTAGGTGTCTTTGCATCTTTGATCGCATCTTGGTAGGTCTTGAGATGTTCTGGAGGGTTTGGAGGACGCGACTGGCGGTTTGGCGAGATCTTTGGAGCCTGAAGCTGACCTGAAACTACGGAGTCTATACCGCAATCAATATGAGAACAGGACCCAGAAAGAGCCCGGGGGTGGTTGTACCTGTCAACAGCTTGAAGGCAGCCGGGTTGAGCTGGTCAATAGAAGCATCGATGTCTATGGGTGTCCGGCACTTCTGACAGGCCAAGCTGGCTAATTTTGTGTCGTTTGGCATAATGTCATGAGAGGTGGACCTTCATGCTGCTATGAAGGTGAGGTATTAAGGCGCTGTAGGAGGTGGATGACGATGCGGCGGTTCGTGGTTGGAGATCACCTGCAGACGGGTGGGGCTTCCCCGGCCGCCGCTAAGGTATGCTGGCGCCGACGCGTCCCAGCCATTGTCAGCTTTCGCGTCGGACCAATTAGTGCTTCGTCGCAAATCCTCGCAAACAACCCCCGCCCTTCACCAGCCCACCATCTCCATCGTACCTCGGTCGAGGCCGCCGCTCCTTTCTCACACATCCTAAAGCGCGCATTCATACACCATGGAGCCACCGGCGAAGCGCATGCGCATCTGGCAGTCTGTCGAAGTGGATGAGGAGGACGCCGAGTACATCAAGGCGAAGCAGAAACAACAACAAAAATTCAAGGGCCGACTCGAGTCGATATTTGAGAAATATGGAAACATGCATGAGTCAATGAGCGACGAAATTGATATGGCAACCAACAGAGTCGTGGTGGACAGAGGGCATTTGCGGAGACTGAAGCGCCAGGTCGGTCGGAGGGAGAATATGTTGTTGGACACTCTCGGCTTGGCTGTAGGGAAGGAGTCGAGAAATAAGGGTGAAGAGGAGGATGAGGAGGATGAGGAGAATTCGGAAGATGAACTGGCACCTACGCAGCCGGTGAAGTCAAAAGATAAGGAGCCTGAACTGGACGGACAACAAACCAGAATGCCAGATGCGCATTCCCCACGCAGCGATATTATTCCGTCAATTCCACAGCATTCAAATACCCCAGCGACTTCAATACCGCAATTCAACACAATGGAACCTCCCAATACGCCGAATCCAAATCCGACCCCGAACCTCCTACCGCTTGTTCAGTTTCCACAAACTCCCGCCGGACAGCAGGCGCAGGCTACATTCTATATGACTCTGACACAGGGAATTGGTGAAGTTATCCAGAAAGCTATGGCACAGTCCGGTCTCCTGCCGCCCAACTTTTCTACTCCATTCGCAAGCGTTGCTCCGCCACCGACTACGCCGATGATCACCACAGCCGATAAGATCGCACCCGCCACGGACCCAAAATGGTTCTTCCCACCTCTGTCTGCTGCACCAAGACAGGATCCAGTGGCTCAATCCAGCCCTATTCCCACTCGTAGAGTAGCTGCGGCAGCTGAGCAAGCCGACCAACCAGTCGTTACTTCGTTACCACGTGAGCATGAAGGAGAGCTATCAGCAGAATCGATCCCTCTGGTCGAAGAAGCCGCTCCCTCAGTTTCTCGTGCAAGGTTACAGGAGAGCTCACCCATTACACATCGCCGTACCAGTCCGCGCGTTGAGATTCAGAAACGCCGCATTCGTGCTACTAGAAAATATCATTTCACACCAGAAGATGACGCATACATAAGCAGAAGAAAAATGATAGACCACTCATCATGGGTTGCTATCAAGGAAAGCCAGGAAAAATGGAAAGACTGGCCCGCAAGTGCGATCAGCAGGCGATGGGCTGTGATTAAGGATCAAAACCTGCATCTGCAATCGCTAGTTGTAGCTGACTCGAGTGATAACGCCCATGGCACCGATAATGAACTGGATGAGCAAGTAGAGACTCCTGTGACGCAGTCCCACCATCTGCCAACTCCCAGCTCATCCGAACATGAAGACAGTCATAGGGAAGCCACCGAACCAACACAAGCTTTCAAGGGTTTTTCCTCTAGCGCATATTATGACGACGACGAACGTGAACTACTGTCTCTAGCTGGTTCAGATGCAGAAGAAGAGGGAGAAGAGGAAAACGAGGGAGAAGAGGGAGAAGGAGAAGACCATGAAATTCCCTGCGACGAAGAAATACCAGACGCCCTACCAGAAGACAGCATAATACCCTCTATAGAAACGACAACCATGATCGACGAAGACGACTTACAACGAGACCTACTCGAAAGCCTAGCCATGTACGAAGCCACCATCACACCCCCGCGCCAAACATCAATCCATATAAAACCTGAACCAATATCACCATCCGCACTCACCACGCAACAAGAACCCGCACTCACTCGACGCTCAGAAACGATCCCAGACACACCCATGGTCAACGATGATACCAACGACTCCACACCCCACCAACCACCTACACCTATAGCCACAGCCTCGCCTCTCCTCTGCCAAATCTGCAACCGCACCTTCAAAACACCCCAAACCCTCGCCCGCCACCTGTCAAACCCCAGAAACACTCACACACATCCCGCACCACCACTACCACTAACACCATCTCGCAAACGCAGCATCTCCTTAGACCTCATATCCTCCACCACCACCATTCCCAACGACAACGACGATCTCCTCCCCCCAACAACCCCCCGCATCAAACGCGAACCCAGTACCGACTCTCCCAGCTTCTTCGTCTCGACGTTTCAAACGCCCAGAGCAGCGGAGAGGAGAAATAGCAGTTGTGGGTCTGGTTCGTTGTCTACGTCGAGGATTGATCGGAGGGCGCACGTTAAGCAGTTGAAGCAGTGTTGGAAGGGGGTTGGTGGGACGCCCGTGGCGTCTGGGTCGAAGGAGAAGGGGAAGGGGAAGGGGAGGAGGAGTTTGGGGGGGTTAGTGGGTGGGAGGAAGAGAGTGTGGGTTGAGGAGAGTGAGGAGAGGGATGAGCTTTGTTTTTGAGGAGAAGTGGGGGATGGGGGCAAGTTTGTAGAGTAATGTGTATTTTTTTGGGAGGGGGAGGCTATGTGAATTTCATGACTTGCTTTTTATTTGATTGACTTGTCGTGCCTTCTTCTAACTTACATACATGGGTTTATGTGAATCAAATCTTTTACCATTTCTCTACTTCACAAACATTCTTACCTTTCACTGCCAGACCTTCTTTGCCTCTTCCAGATCATTCCCTAATACTCCCAACTTCTTCAATGTACCCAAACTACGGTATTTGAATCGAAACACGGCATACGGCTTCTCCAGGCTATCCACATACTCTGGTCTCGCTATCGCATGGCCGTAGGGAATGGGTGTGCTGGTTCGGACGACGTGCGCTGTTCCCTTTTTAGAAGCTGCGGCGGCTGTGATGGCGGATGGCAACGAAGGAGAAGGCAAGAGGGATGCAGGTGGAGGTGGTGGAGGAAAATACCAGTGGGGTTTTGGAGGTTGAGCTCGGGACCTGGTAGGGGATTTGGAACTTTTGTAGCGACGGGGAGTAGTGGTATGGTCAGATTGCTTGTTTTTCATGTCCTTTTCGTCCTTTTCTTCCTGAATAGCAGGCCGGGGCTCATTGTTCCCCTTCATCCCGTCGTTTTTCTGTTCTTTGCCCAAACTCATTTCAAGGACACCTTTTAGCTCTTGAAGGGCCGAGGAGTCCTTTTTCTTAGATTTCGCTTTTTTTGTTCCGGATGGCGCGTTCGGCTTGATAACACCCTGCCATCCTGTAGGTTCTGGGTTCTTACGATCAGTAGGCGGAGTAGTCCATTTAATATCCCCATCGTCGTCATCGGAAGATGAGTACCAGGCGTTCTTATATTGAGTCTTGGGCTTTTCAGTTTCCCAGGTGGAATCTTGAGGCGTGGCAATGGCCCAGGAATACACCCTGTTGCTGCCCCAAGTAGATGAGGTTGTGGAATGACGATCCTTTTCACCGGCACCAATAGTGTTCCATGTATATTCCTTCGCAGATGGTGCACATCGAGCTGGAAATATGCTACTGGTATTTTTTACGGCCGCAGGCCAAGCTGGAACTCCTGATGCAGAAGCAACCGCATCAGCGTGTCCGCTTGTTCGTCTTGACTGTTTATGCGTTGGGAGCGCGATATTTGGGCGACTTTGAACATCTGGTATCACTCGCGTGATTGTAGAAGGAGCATGTATCTGTTCAGAATCCATGCGCTTCAAGTTTTCAGCACAAAGTGGATACCGAGAAGAAGTTCGTTCATGATAAAATTGCGTAGACTTCGAGGAACGGACACGACTCTTTGATCTCTTTCGCGGAGTGTGTATATGACTTCGAGAATGTGACGGTTGTATCGTGTTGTCTGAGCTGCTGGACGAACTAGTACAGTACGAGGGTGAAGCACTCCCTGCCCATCTTCTGCGTTCCAACAAAGTTTCATTATCTCTCTTGCGAGGTCTAGATCGTGACTTGGAACGTGACTGATGCTTTCTTGATGTATGTGTAGATCGCTGCCGAGGATGTATATATGAAGATGCTCGGGAAGCTATCTGAGCATTAAAGTGAGGAGCTGCAGTTGTGGCAAGTGGTATCTCCAACTGGCTCGAATCCTTCCACTCCCTTCCTCTACTCGTCTCCCAAGTTTCATCAGTATCCCAAGAATCTGACGGAGTTTCTTCGTGGGAACGCCACTCATTGACATACCCGGAGGTTTCTGTCTCCCACAAATGCTCTTCGTTCTGATTTGTGTGGGCTCCCATTTTGCTCTTTGTCTCAAGCTGGCCCCACCCACTTTGTGACTGAACCCAATCTGATGCACGGTCACTGCGCTTATTACGTTTGGATGGTGACGCCTTGAAGGAATGAGGTACCTGCACAGGCCCAGTGCGTGGAGATTCTGGCCATGCACCAGGGGCCTGGCTTGTCTTGTCTTCTTTCTGCGATGTGTGGTCTGAATCTCTGTCATGTCGTGCAGACTGGGCTTCTGCCCGTCGTGACTCCTCTACACCCTGTTTGACTGCCGCCTTCAATACGTTTTTCAGCCACGCAGGATCAACACCACTTGTTTCCGGGGTTGTAGCCCTATTATTGCCGCGATGAGTAAGTTTTCTATCGGGTGGAATAGGTCCACTGCCATATTGAAACCCCGAAGGAGGAAGGCTTTCTAAGTGTCGTGTTCGCGGGCTGATCGCTTCCGAGTACCGAGAGCCGGACTTTGAGTGACGTGTGATGGATACTCTAGAAGGTTTGTCCCGTACAGGGAGAGTGTTGTGTTGAATATGTGTCTTGGAGCTCTCATGACTCTGCAGTGTTTCGGCGTACGGCGCGCGATATGACGCCCAAGGCGCTGGTGGGCCAGATATATTGTGGGAAATATTGAAAAACGGTCCGCGGTCATCGTACGTGGATCGATTGTGGGAGCTTGGTGAGTCTCTTAAGCTAAAGCGATGGTCAGGCCAGTCACCAGCGCCGTCCAAGTTGATCGCCAAAGCAGATTTCGCGTCTCGACTGCCAGCACATCGCAGCACCACGACTTCGATACATCCTGTGCTGTCAAGAGCGGCCGGTGGGTGGAGGTTTGACGCATCATCCGCAGATGCTGCAACTAGTCAGTCACTGTCACGGAAGCACACCATATCGAAACTCACCAATATCCAAATTATCAAAAGTCCATTCGCGCGCAATCATGGACCCATCCTTCTGTCTCTCCTCTTTTTGGCGTACCCTGAAGTCCACCAAAGAGCGACTGTCCGACGGTTTTCTGAGCTTGATATCTTGCCTGTTGCGATTGCACTGGTAGACGCCGTCGACGTAGACAAAGATGGCGATTCCCGGCGCGATGAATGTGTTGGATGTGAGGTGAATTGAGAAGGATTGCGGCTGGTTGGGTACAGGCACGAATGTCTCTACGAAGCCGTCGCCGTAAGTGGTACCGTACTCTGGTAATACGTGTTGGGTTTGCGATAGTTCAATGCTGCAGTTGAGGTCCTTCAACGACGGCATTTTGAAGAAGAGATGTTTCGAGGGTTGTCGCGGGGTGTTCGTTTGCCGCTGAACGGGGCAAAGTCTTTGGTGTTACTGGGATGTCTAGGGTGAGCTCATGTAAGTGAAGGCTGCTTGGCAGTGACGACTGAGCACTCGTGAGGAAGGAACGTCCATGAACATGTCTTTCACTCGTGTAAAGTATTCAAATACCTTTCCAAGGTTGAGACTACCTACAAAAAGAATTGGCGCTTGTCTATTCACAAATATGTCATATTCACATATTCGTGGCTCCGATAAACACGCTCCAAACAACATATTCAGCGTTCAATCGTAAACAAACATTGTCCCCAGGTCATGTGTCATTATCTTCAATGAGATCGTCCATAGACCAAGTGCAGACACCCGCGCCATCTCTTGTCCAAAATAAGTGGCACAATATTTGACACGTGTGTCGTTTATCAGGGTACACCAACACGCAGTCAAACGATATCCGTATCTTATGCCGGACATTTGTATCCAGATTGCATAAGCCCCCTCGCGTAAATATCACAACGCTTTTGTTTATGCCCTACGAGTCCGACTTCATCGTTCCGCAAAGCGAACAGGTCCACCATTGGTTTTCCTGTAATTAATCAGCAACACAATTCATACAAACTGTATTCTAGGAATAACCTTACCATGAAGGTCCCGCACTCGAGACAATTCCAGCCTATCCTACCTCTTGCAGGTTCAAACGGTGTGGCACCCTGCCCCCGCAGTCCAGACTGCGGCGGTGGTTTGGGTAGAGTAGGTACCGTATATGATGATGCGAAGCGTTTATGTTCTGGTATGGGCTGAGGTGGCTGTTCGAGGCCACAGGCACCACAAGCAAGATAGTCGAGTGGGTTGTGTAGTGTGCATTGCGGACACGCCCACTTATTCGGGTCAGTGGGAAACGTGACAGACTGCTGTGGCGGAGATGGTCGCGGTGGTGTAGGGGGAAGACGCTTATTCCGTCGTTGCTCTTCATCGTACGAAATAAGGCGCGAGGGTGTCCTTGCGGATGTTGAAGGGGTACGTGTTAGTGCTTTTGATGACGTTTGCGCGGTTGATCGTGGTAGAGGTCGGCCTGGAAGAGGATAGGTTGTGCTGCGTGTAGGGTGAAATTGAGTTGGTGGAGCTGGCGAGGTGCTAGGGGAAGGTGGTGCACTGTCGAACTGCAGTCCGTTTTGAGGATCCCAACTTAGCCCACCGTTTCCAGTCGGGGCGCCTAATCTCTGCATTTCCTCGTCATACATGAGATCTTGCAAGGCTTGAGCAATCGCCCAATCATTGGCATCATCTTGCTCAGCGGTGGTGCGAAATCTGTCCTGCTCTTGCTGATTGACCTGGTTGACTAGCCGTTGAGTCTCAGAACTTCCGCTTGCACAACCTTCGGTGATGCTGTTTCTGCGTGAGGCCGCGTCTGCGATGACCTTACGCATATCAACGCCGCGTGCTGTAGGTCGCGAACCGCCTAAGCGATGCCCTCCTGCATTGGCGTCGGTCGACGTCCGTCGCTTCTCAGCAGCGATCCGAGCCTGGCGGCGCATCTCGTCGAGCGGTATGCGTCTACCGCCGAGTTTTTGGCCTTGCGTCAGGAATCCCTCACCAGTGTAACCCTTCATAAGAAGAGACTGATGCTCCTCTCGAAGTTCGTTCCAGAGATTGTTGAAGTCGACATTGTGAGGGCCAATGACTATGTGGCAGAGTTCATGCAGTAAGGTATCTGTGACTTGCTCCAGGGACAGGAACTGCCTGGAATCATAGTGATATCTCAGCCGGATCAGGATTCTCTCTGTGCGGTTGATATTCAGGCCTGGGAGCTAGTCAGTCGAGTATTTCGGGGCGGCTTCCGCCCTCCTACCTAGCAGCTGAGGCTCGTCAGGAAGGAACTCGGCAAGTATTCCAACCTTCCAGCCTCGTTTCCTCATCATGGGCTTGACCATGGACGCAGCCTTACGGAGCGTATGCAGCGCCTCGCCATCTCGTGGAAGGTGTTTCAGGTGCTCATAGGCATCGAAATGCGCATCAATTTCCCTCATCGTGTGGCGATGTTCCTACAAGTCAAGACCGTGCACTTTGGGTTGTTGATGGGTCGTCCTTGGATGTAGCGCAGGGTCCTCTCTTTCGTTGTGCTGGCAGCGAATCTTGATCAAGTGAATGCAAACAGCCCCTGAAGGGGCGAAGGAGCAGATGAATTAAAAAAGCCAAGATTGCTAGGAAAGGGCTTGACGATACCGACAGCCACGTAAGCAGTTCACGCGTTGCTCTTGGTGGTTGACGACGACGATAGCGCCGGACGGAGTCATTCTGTGCCACCAGGCACGGCTATTTACAGCCTATTATTGTCTAAGCGAATGTGAAGCACGAGCGAGTGCAGATAAGGCCTGCAGCTGCAGGCCTATAAAAGGGACCGTGTCCACGAGAGAGAGAACGGTGGCGCAAAAGCCACTGGCCCTCACGTGCGACCGTGTCCAGGATGATTGCGCGAGTCATTGGCTGGCTTGACGTAGTGCATTTGCGTGCTTGCGACGACCTCTGGAGGCGACCTCTGCAAAGTTTGAAGCACCGCCTGTTGGAACAAGTTTGTTTTTGAACTTGGCCACGTTCTGAAACCTGCGAAAGCATGTCGAACAACGACCAGCAAGTCCTCGGCGTGGTGAGTAGGACAGAATTCGCCATCTGCTCCTAGCTGACGTATACAAAGCTGGCTGAGTACTCTAGAGACGTTCGCAACTTCACGGGATCAATATGGGACGCAACAGATGCGCATTTTGCACATGTAGCTGGCTATATTAAAAAGAGCCTCCCCGAGACATGGCTTCCGGAGCGCGCGCGACCGCGGCCACCACCTCCACCCCCGCATCCCATTGCTGGCGCCTACCTATATCGCCTCCAGGACTGGGTCCTCAGGCACCGCGCTTTAACGGCCGCCATTGTTGCATTCTGTGCGACTGGAGGGTTTTTGGTATGGCAAGAGCAGAAGCGGTACAACCGTAAGCGCAGAGCAAAACGAGCGGGCAATGGGGCGAGGATGGAAGTTGTAGGTGAGTATGCGACACAGTCGAGCCTAGTTGGAGGACGGAGCTGACAGGCACAGTCCTCGCCGGACCGCCAAATTCGCCCATTGTACGATCGCTATCGCTCGATCTTGAGCGACGCGGCTTCATTGTATACATTGTATGCTCCAATATGGACGAGGAGCAACAAGTTCTAGGCGAGTCAAGGGCCGACGTGCGGCCACTGCACTTGGACGTAGTCGACACAATGGGCACACAAGAGGCCATGAGGCGTTTCAATGAGCTTCTCACCAAACCGCATGTCGCCTTTTCCGGGGCAACCCCGCATAACCTTAATCTGCGCGGTGTTGTTCTGGTTCCTGACTTGATTTACCCTACTGGCCCTGTAGAGACGGTTAGTCCTGAGCTCTGGTCGGATGCGCTCAACGCCAAAGTGCTCAACACGATTGCAGTGACGCAAGCGTTGCTGCCGACAGTGTGTGAATTCAAGTCGCGCGTCCTTATGCTCACACCGAGCATCATTGCGTCATTGCGGCCGCCGTTCCATAGCGTGGAGACGACGATTGTCAGCGCACTCGAAGGGTTCCTGGCGTCGCTCAGAGGCGAGCTGGGTACCCTTGGCATCGAGGTGTTGCAATTTCATCTCGGAACATTCGATCTGACAAACGTGGGCCCCAAACATCATGTGCAGTCGCGGTCGATCGGCAGCCCACATGCTTGGCCAGCAACGACGAGAGCGTTATACGCAAGCAATTTCGAGGCCCAAGCACGCGTCGCGCAGAGCCACGGCCTGCTCAACCAAAGCGGCAGCTCAGTTCGGGAGCTACACAATGGCGTGTTCGATGCGCTCACACAGCGAAGACCGCAAAAAGTATGGCGTGTTGGGCGTGGAAGTGTCACGTATGATCTGGTGGGCAACTGGGTGCCTCGTGGGCTCATAGGGTGGATGATGGGCTTGAAGCGCGTGGCTCTCGACACTGCATCCAAGCCGCGGCTAGAGGACAGCGTACAACTACAGTGCTGGGAGAAGGTCGATGCGGTCGCCTAGACGGAACGGCATACGAACAGTCTGGGGTGACAGGATGCAGGTGCATGGCAGATGGCGTGTGGAGGGAAGTTTGATGACTATCCACGTCATAGTCGGACTGTGCTTGCGGGAGCTACAGGGCGCCATGGCACCGGTGTGGACAGTGAAATTGCAGCGCACACGTGTGTTGTTATTTTTTTTCCAGCATGTGTGCGCGGTGTTAGGTAATGGCGGATGAGCGATGGATTGAGTTTCCCTCAGCATTGGAGGAGCAGCGAAATGAAACCCGGGTTGGAGAAGGGGATGAGCTTGGCGGCGCCCCTGCAGGGAGCAAGTAAGCAGGCACAGGTGAGCAGACACAGGTAAGCAGGCACAGGTGGTGGGTTAGTAGCGAGGCGAGCAGTGACAGCCGGGCCCCTTGTGTATAGTTTAGACGGGCTATTGTCTAGAAATCTCAGCTCTCGACATCGGGCGTTGCAAGAACAGTGGTTCGCAGGATGGGCAGCAATTTAAATGAGCAAAAAAGTTCTGGACCGTGACATGGTCCTCGGGTGCGCGGGAGCAAATGAGCAGCGGCAAGGAGTGTGCGACGACGGCATTTTTGCAGTACTAATGATTATTGGCGGCCGTGGCCCAAAGCGGCCGCGAGCCGACCAAGGGCGACTACGCGTGGTGCTAGTGAAACGAGGCAGTCGGAGCCGTGGGTGTCGTGTCGCAGGTGTGGTGGTGGGGGTTTGGCAATGAGTGAGACTGTGTGCGGCATGGGGGCCTGATGGTGGTGGCAGTAGTGGCAGTGGTGGTGGTCGTAGTGTAGGTGGTTAATTGACCATGATGGGACGGTATGCGATGCAAATAGCATCATGATGCTCATATCGTATAGACGACGGCCTACTGCACGCTACACCCCAAGTACATTGCCGTGGTCATGCAGCAATAGGGAAGGCGGCGCGAAATGTCAATAGTGAGGGCCGTATAGGGCGGCTGTGGTGGCGTCGTGTCACGCTTCACGGCGACTGGGGGGCGACGGTGGCGCAGAGACCACACCGTTGTCGATGCAGGGCCGATTCGTAGTAGCGCGCCCAATTGGTGACGGCTTTGGCTCCCACTCTCGCACCGGGCTCCACCGCGGGTTTCAGGAGGTGTAGGTTTGGCTATTATTGCCCTGCAACAACTGCCAGATACACTACACTACAATACCCACCCTCGCCCCGACTCTCCAGACCACCCTCGCCTCCCGCCCGGTCTTTCTCGACGCCTGCCGCCGTCGTATCCGCTCCTTCGCGCTGCTCCCGCTGAGCCCTCGAGTCCTGCCCGTCCATGATCGCGTCACATCTCTCTGCTCCTCCTCCCCTGCAGGCACAGCCGCCGCCATCGCCATCGCCAGCCTGCTAGAGTACTACCTATTAGATTTGCCCGATTCGAGGCGGCGCGCATGACAGCCCGGCCTCATCAGCCCTTTGCTGCCGATTCCATGCACCACCCCTGCTGAATTGCCTGTCCTTTGCTCACTGCTCACTCCTTCCCGCCTTTACATACCATGGCAAACCGGCAGCAGCGCCCGGGCGGCCTCGACCTCCGCTCCCAGTCGTTTGACCCTTCTACCACTTCTACTTCTAACAACGCCGGCTTCTACGCAAACACCAACAACAGCAGCTCTGGTTTCGGCAACATCGCCACCGCCAGCGCCAGCATGAGCAATCTGTCGCTCATATCTGACCTACCAAGCCCACGCACTGGCGAAGCGCCCCCCGCTCTCTCTCCCCTCGACGCCCTCGCCCTCCAGGGCAGACTGCTCGCAAAGCGCTTCGAGCAGCAGGACAAGACTGGCCGTCGCCTCAGCCGATTGGCCCCTCTCACCATCCAGAATGAGTTTGGCAACCGCCCTGGATACTTTTCCTCTCTCTCAAACTCGACCGCCAACTCGCCCAATGAAGATGCAGGTTCATTCAAGTCCCCACGGCCCGAGCCGTCTCCGCGCCAGGAAGTCATGGAGAGGCACAAGTCTTGCTACCCCCAGTTCGGCAACGATGAGTTAGAGCCCCAGTATGCCGTCGGCCCTCTGCAGAGCCCTATGGCCACTATCGCAGAGGCCAGTCCTGCCACTCCACTCCGCGGCTACTTTGATATTCCCAGGTCCCACTCACCTGAATCTGTCGAGCCTCAGTTTGGACTCCGCGAAGCCACGCCCGTCACTCCCAATGTCCCGGCTCCAACCTCGCAAATGTTCTTGAGCCCGCAAAGAAAACCATCCGGTGACTCGCAGCATCAGTCGCCGCACAACCGATCCAATCTGCACCCACCCCGATCATCCAGCTCTTTGCGCTCCAATCGCTCCCCACGCCTGTCACCCAGCGTCAGGTCTGTACAGGGTGACTGCTACGGTGAGGTTGAAGACATGTCGTTGAGCGGATCATACGACTCTCTGCACCAGAACCGTAACCTGTCTCCCAGCTCCAGCGTGTCTAGAGCCCATTCCCCCGTCGCTCCTGCTGCGGCACAGAACATGTCTCGATCACCATCGGCAGCATCTGATTATTCTGTCGGCAGCGCAAACCTCCCACGCCCAGCCTACAACTTCTCAAGACCAATGAGTCGTGGAGGCTCACGCCCATCGCTGGATGTTAGGTCCACCGACGGACCGTCACGCCAGGCGTCGGACGACAGTGCGTACATGAGACCCTCTTTTGACAATCAACTCCGACAACAAGATTCGAACGATGCGCCCCTTGCAAACTACGCTAACGAGACCGTCCACACACCCGTGAGCATGGCTAGCGAGGACTTTCGACGATCGGGCGATTTCACTAACAATCCGGTACCATCGTACACTTATACCAAGTTCAACCTTCCTCGCGGCAGGCCTGTTGATCGTCGGTCTGTCGGCGTTGAGGACTTCCTCAACAGCCAAATTAAGTGGGATCAGCCCAAACAAGCCAACCAGGCTCAGGCCCGTCCACCCTCACCTGAGTCGCCGCCGCGTTCTTTTAACCACGGCGCGCCCTCTCTTACATCTAGCAACAGCACAATCCGCCCTCGAACTGCCGGCTCTACTAGCGACTTGACTCCCCAACAACATTGCGACATGGGCATCGAACTTCACGAAGCAGGCGAGCTCCTGAAATCCACTTATCATCTCCGTCTTGCAGCCCGCGCTGGTCTTCCCGAAGCCATGTTCTGGTATGGCCTAGCTTGCCGACATGGCTGGGGTATGCGCGAGAACAAGGCCGAAGCACTGCAGTGGCTGCGACGCGCCGTCGACTCTGGACACCTGGAAATCGCCGACGACGAAGATCAGACGAAGAACGGCCAGCCTACTGATCAGTTGAAGAAGAAGAAGCACCGCGCCCAGTATGCAGTAGCCATCTACGAGCTTGGCAAATGTTACGGTAACGGCTGGGGATGCCCCCAGGATAAGTCGCTTGCTCTCCGTTGCTACGAGATTGCCGGCAACTGGGGCGACGCAGATGCTCTCGTCGAAGCCGGCTACTGCTATGCTGAAGGTGTTGGCTGCAAAAAGAACATGAAGATAGCTGCCAAATTCTACCGCGCAGCTGAGGCCAAGGGTGTCAGCATGGTTGGCAACAGCTGGATCTACAAGGACAAATACATGGACGACGGTTCCTCTGCCTCGGACGCGCGCTCAGTCCGATCCGGCCGCTCTACCACCAAGGACCACTCTGAGAAGAAAACTCGCGACAAGAGCAGGACTCGCGCCATCTTCAGCCGCAAGAAGAGCGTTGGGACTTAGTCTTGATTATTCTCTCTCCACTCACCATCATCATCATCCTCCTCCTCCTCCTCGCACTATACCTCGTAAATGTGTCCACGACTATTTTCATATGCGTTTGGCGACGGCGTCTAGGCGTAGCGACTCGGGTTTGTCTGATTTTTAGTCTTTCATACTTTGAGAGGCGCGTGTTTCGTGGCCCTCCGGTGTCTCTACTCTGCCTTGTCGCTTTTGGTTTCCAAAATGTTTTCCATCTCGTTTTCTCTTTCATTTCTCTTTTTTTTCCTTTTTTTCCTCTCTGTTATATTCACGAATGAACCTCGCCTGGTGCTTGGGCTTGAACACATTTCTCGTGGCTTGAAAACATGCTGCATCTTACTTACTATACCTGTGTGTATGTGTGTGAATGTTTGAAATATTCATTCGCCACATGACATTAAGTTCGAAATATCTCTCTTCGATACCTTGAACATACCTGTTTTTGCTCTCTGGTTTTTTCCTTTCCTTGCGATTGTCTTTTCTCTCTTTTCATTTTCATTTTCCTTCTCTCTTATTTCCTTACTGTTCTGTTTTTTTTCCTTTGTTTATACCACTGTTGCGTTATTTCGGTCTACGGGACCTTTCTATTTTTCCTTGTGTTTTTTAAAAAGACGGGAAGAGGGAAAGGCTTCGAGAAAAATCATCCTTTCCCCCTTTTCTCTTTTGCCTTATATGTTAAAATCTAATACCCGAACTTGGGGGAGAGCTCTGGTGGAAATACCTGGCTAGACTCCCTTGTTGGTGTTGTAGGGGGCGTCGACAATGGGAGAACTTGGTTTGAAATTTTCCTTGTATCATCGGATTGTCATTGTCTGGGGTGGGGGAAGGTGGGCAAAGGTAGGCAAACATGAACACCTTACTGTGTGTGTGTTTGGCATGGGTTGGATTGGGTCAGGTTTAGGGGAGTGTACGATAAGGTTCCGCGTGAAAACGGTGCTTTGCGACTTCCTTTTTTTTCCCTGTCTTGTATGTAGGAAATACCAAAGAGGAAGATTTCAGATGACTGTAACTGGTCACTATCTTCTTGCCAAATACCTTGTATCTTCTGGGTGAGTTGATGTTACGTCTACATGGAGCAGTGAGTTTTCTTCGGGACACCAAAATTTTTTCACCACGATGCCAAGGAATCCGCAAGGTTGAGAGTTTAAATATCTGTCCTTAGAAACCAAAAAGAATCTCCTAGAATTTTGAACACCGTTTTGGTATTTGAACTAAATTTCTTTCGAATTTCTAACCTGCAGGAATGAGTTTGTAGGCTTTGGCGCCAAAGAAGCTTTCTTAACCACTAACTTCACTAATTCTGAGCCACTTTAGAAAACCACCGTATAGTCAATACACTCCAATTACATGTGGATCACTTTTACGATGTACACATGCATGTTCACAACTGACAAACACACAATCGACAACGAAACAAGAGCAGGCAACGTAGATATTCACAGTTTGCTCATTTGCAACAGCCCAACTGGCACTACTACATATATACACTCTCCCCCTCCCTTCTTTCACCTCCCTCCCTTCTCCTTCCGCATCACCCATCTAACACTTGGAGTTGGTCTGGGTAGCAAGCGCCAGCTTCCATGGCAGCGCATTGTACGTTCCCGAAGCATTAGGATCAATACCCTGGTACAGGTACCTCATCTCACACGGGCGAACCTGCAGCCTCTGGTCGACATTCGTGCGGATCAGCTCGCCGTGCGACAAGCTCTGGGACCAGCGTCCACCGGGGAACTGCGTGTTGGCGGCACCAAGGAAGGGAGTCTGCTGGGAGGCGGCAAGAGGAGTCCACTTGTCGCTAGTGAGCGACTGCGTAGTCCAGGAGCGGAAGTAGCGCAGACCACCGGGTGAGTTGCCGGTGCCGATGCACTCGACAACAAGGAGGTAGGTGTTGGTGTTTGCAATGTTGTAGACGGTTGCGGCTTCGAAGAGGTCGTTCTTGTTGTCCTTGAGGGTCACAACGGGCTCGTTCATGCCGCGCGGGAACTGGGAGACGGGCGTTTGGCTGCGGTAGAGGCCGCCGTTGTCGTCGGATGAGTACAGGTGGCAGAGGGCGGTGTCGCAGATGACCCACATGTCGACCCAGAAGCCGGTGGATCCTAGGCCATTTTGGATCGTCTTGGGGGTGCCGTTGGGGTAGAAGACTTGTGGGGCGGTCCAGCCTCGTGGGTTGGAAATGTCGGGGTTGGTGCTGTATGCTGCATTGCCGTTTTGGTAGACGAGGTACCAAAGCTTCTGGGGGGCGAAGTAGACTTTTGGGGAGTTAGTATCATATGTACCTATTTTTTTGGGGAAGGACAAAGAGGGAAAAACGTACAGACTTGAGGAGCAGCACGGTAACCTGTGCCGATACCTGACTGGTCGAGGTAGAAGAATGGTGCCTGGTTGGCCCTGCTAAAATCGGTAAAGTTGAAGTAGACTAGGTTGTAGCCCTCTGCCTTGGCCGTGCTGGCAAAGACATGGTATACACCGTTATTCTGGATAATCGTCGGGTCCTTGATACCCTGGATTTGACGGCTGTCCTGCTTGGGCGACACAAGGACGCCGCTGGATGACCAGGTGAAGGTTTTGGGGAGACCGCCGGTGTTCTGGCGCGTTTCGAGAGCAGCGTGCTCATGCAGAGGGAGACTGCGGGCTAGAACTGAGGCTGCAAAGGCAGCGCCGGCGAGAAGGAAAGAGCGCATCGCTGCTTTGTTCTTGTTTCAGTAGGCGATGATCCAACTTTCACGTCGATAGAAAGTAATTCGTCGATCCTTTATATACTCGGTAGTCGATTGCCCGGGGCACGAAAAGCTGGGGTATGCCTATGTGGGTCCGGGGATTAGTCTTCTTGCAGATGGGGTAATATAAACGTGGTTTGCACTCCATAGTTTTTCCGTCTTCGCTGGCGTGCTTTTTCCCTTCCAAGCACTATTCCCCTCCGTTTAGCGTGTCTGTGTGTGGTGCGCTAGTATGTTCAGGCTGTTATCGCCTGAGAAGATGGGTCGGTGGGAAATCATTCAATTCCTAGTATTGTAGAAGGTCAAGAAGTTGTCTTTACATTGAATTTATTACACCGAGGTAATTGGATGGAGTTTCCTTGTATGATGCAATCAAACTCTGCCCTGTATCTTGGTAGGTGGAATGTCTCGACTGTAAGAACGTTATCCATCCCCGGCACATCGGTTCGAGAGCAATATGAAAAGCCATAGAAGCTGCTAAACGGCACTTTCTCTGGATATTGAGCGATCTGGAGTTGTGTTAGTCTTACAACATCCCCTGCTAGTGACCCACATTATGCACTTTAGCCTTCTACTGTCATTCGTAGTGTCATTTGTCGCGCAGCTCACATCCTCACTCCAATCGCTCTAGATGAAACACAAAGTTGGTTGCGAGAATCAAGGACGTTGGCGTTGCTGATACTCTCCAACTTTAGAGTTCTTCATCAGTAACTCTGTTGTGCTTGTGCTGTCGCAACTTTCATTCCCCACGTCGGTCTTTGGGCCACCGGGCCGGGGAAACACTAAACTTCTTGAGACGGAAAAACTGTACATCGAACCGCATTTCATCCGGTGGTTAACAATCTAGGGATGGTCATGAGCACTATTGTATGTATAGCAAGCGCACGCCTGGCAGGCTTGGTGCATGTTTATGGAAAGATGCCTTGGCCATTGTGCTTGGCGCGCACGTGGTCTTACGTCAATTGTGCTCATTGTAGTATTGATCATTTAAACTTTGTGTAGCTTCGAATGAATGCACCTGCAGGTCCCCAGCCCACATTCCTGGCCATTAGTAGAATCGGTATAGGTCTCATAATTCAAGGGCACCAGCCGGATGGCCAGGGAGCTATTATCCACCATCCGAGTACTCATAATGGATCAAAAAGCCAGGCCGTGTTCTTTGGGACAATAAAGTCTGGATACTTTGCACTGCGAAAGTGTTCATTTGTATTGAGACTGTGCATGCATACCATTTATCATGTCATGGTAGTCTACTTATTGGCTGGGGTTAGTGCTTCGGTATGGCGTTCTATGCTGACCACCAAACAGCAACTTTGTGCATTGCATCTTCTTGTGCTTTTCTCAATATCTGTTTTCGATATGCCACTGACTAGCAGTATCGCACAAATGACGGGATTGGTGCAAATACTCTCAAGGTTGTCGTATTGCCTTCAAAACACCGCTACGTGTTTCAAGCCATCTTCCGAATCTGACCACAGTAGTTTAGATCACTCACAGCACTGACGACTGAACGCCACAAGAAGTACAACTCATAGTACACCAGCCTGGTGATTTCTGGCAGTCTCTGCTCCAGATTTCTCTTGCTTCGGGCTCCGTTGGTGCTGTGCCGACGGTTGCATATGGCTAGTCTCCTAGCCAAGTTATTTTCGCAAATGCACGTGTTGTTGCTGATGAAATCAAACTCAATAAAAATTTAACTCGAATGCCGGCATGGGCATGAATCGTTTTGAACAAGTTCATCTTGTACGCGGCTCAACGGTTGAGGTGTTCAATCAGAATCTGGATTGTCATAAAAAGATTCTGGTTGTTGTCAGTATATGTCAGAATGAGATTTCACTGGCACTTAGATTTCTTAGCCAAGAGGGCATTCAAAAGCTCTTTATAGTAACGTATCGTATTAGCTCGAATGCGGGACAGGATGAGTATCACATGTTGGATCAGGGAAATAATGGCATTGTTGACGCCTTCTGGGAGAACCATCCAAGTAATGTATTTTAGCTATTCACAAAAAGGTTTTACAATCAGATCTACGTTTACGCTCCTTGCTTGGCTGGTTACTGTGCCCATAGTCAGGCTGGTATCGGATATACAACTCTAACTTGCTTATCTCATACACTTGTGCATTCGTTCCCATCACCTTCTTGAGCCACAAAGGACTTTTTGTCTTAGGATAGCGCTTAGTTACATAACAAACATCAGGATAATCACTGGATCGCTCATAGCAGTGAACCAGAGGAACCGACAGGAGGGGCCAGATCAGTGGATAATCAGAGGAGGCAGAGCAGCAGGTCGTAACAGTATTATGTAGATGAAGCAATATCGATCTTAGCTAAAATTCTCTTCAAGTCAATTTGCAGGCTATTATTGTAATATTTTGGAGTATTTCTAACCCTAGCCCTAACCCAATGGTTAGCGCTAATTCTAAACCTGACCCTGCACTTAACCCTGCCCCGAGCCTTGAACTGAACCTTACATAACCTCTTTCCCACACCCCAATAGAAGATATGGCAATAAGACGTGGAAGCTGATATTTTCCCAGGGAATCAATCTTCTTAAACAGCTTCAGACAGCCACGATAGTTAAAGATGACCTGAGTTGATACACTTAGAATTGAAAGCCTCAGGAACCGCAATATCAGCCTGTAGTTGATTGTACGCGGAAGTCAGTACACTTGAAAGAGCCCTAGTCTACTCTAGTATTCTTTGGGCGTGTTAATAGCACAAGTTTTGTTATGTACCAGCGAAGAAACGGTGCAGAGGAAGCTGATTTAGTAGCGCCATTGTTTTCACTCTTCAATAGCGATTCCACATCAAGCCAGAAGTTTTGGCCATATTGCACATCAAGCGTTGGAGACTTGCAAGATTTCCGATAAAGGCTCACTCAAAAGACCAGCCCGGCCGTCTCTAGATTGCCAGGTCTTACGAGGTAGTTTTGCATCTGCCACATCCGTCTGATGTGTGCTGGCCACAAGTGAATAAAGTTTATACCTAAGAGTTTATCTCCCAGCTGACATTCATTGGGTTTATGATGACAGACCTAGCGCTTACTTGTGCTCAGTTATGGGCAACTCTCACAACTAGTTGTTATCAGTGCTAATTGTACTGCCTGGAAAAAATCTCGGAGACTAGAGAAGAGCTTCAAGGTATTCATGACATGGTCAGCAGGTCTTAGATAAAACGACAGCCCAGTAGCGCATCTTAGTCATCGTAGAATTAGATCACTTTAGGAAATCTGATTCATCATACGTGGATATCATTATATAAAATACCTCAGCGTCCAAGTCCTACCATTTCCATTCTCCTTTCCTGGGACCAAAGTACTCGCCATCAGGAAGGACCTTGCGGACGGCTGCTCCGGCTCCGTCAAGCGTTTTACTGACGATAGTGGTGCCCCAGTAGTCGGGCATTGCGGCACCGGGAAGCTGAACGCAGAAGAAAATGAAAATGGCGCAGATGGCAAGACCGACATCCATACCAGCCGAAGTGACGTAGTTGTACTGCATCCACCAACTACGGTACCTGTCACGGATGAACTTGTTGAATATGTAGCCGATGAGAACCCACGAAAGCTGTAACCACATCAGTCTTTTATGCTCCTCACTGAAAAAAAGGAAGGGGGAGGGGGGCGGAGATTCTGATAACTTACGACATTCATGGGTGTGTATGGAGGTACGTAAGACAGGGAGGCAAAGATGAGTGGCGGACTGATTTTGCGAATGAAGCTGACCTTAGGGAACATGCGGGAAGCACCATAGACCAAGAATGGAGTACCAAAGCCCACGAGCCACATCCATTGGAGGTCCTTGTAAGTCGAGTCTCCGGAGAACAAGTGCTTGGGACCGACAGCACCCCAGATGACACTAGCGTTGTAGAAGGTCTTGATGTAGGCACATGTGAATGATCCGGATGCCAATGGGGTGCAAACATTCTTGATCGCGCCCAGAGCCCATTCGATGGTGGCGAGTTGGCACAGACAAGACCAGATGGTAGCGACAAACTGCGCGGCGAACAGCGAGCGCTGGGGAACATGCATATAGTGGCCTATCTTGAGATCCTGGCAGAAGTATAGTGCCTGAGTCATGACGATGTAACCGAATGTCTTGAACATCATCATGGCGATGGGGTGGCCTGGTTGTACGTATCCGATGATGAACTCAGTGAAGACATTGAGACCCATTTGGATGTTGGTGAAGGCTTGGATGATGCCTATGGGAATGGTCCATACGGTCGCAATCACGAGAGATAGGATGACAGAGTACCATTTCATGCCAGTAGGGTAAGCGAGAGCGGATACAAAGGCAAAGGCAGTCATAACAGCGAGCAGTGCAAGGTACCACCATGTGGGTACTGTCTTGTACTTTCGCATAATCTTCATATGAATATCATCCAGTTCACCAGATGTGGACCTCCAGCGGCGCCAGATTTCGGAACCGTGGAAGAGGTAGGTGTGGCTGACTAGTGCAGCGATACTAGCAAAGTTCAGTCCGTAGTTGAGTGCATTAGTAGGAGACAAGAATAGAGGTGAGTATGCCTCATATTTGGTAGGGTCGACAGTGTGATCAGGATTGAGAATCCTGGAGGTGTTGTAGATTTTGCTAGTGTTGTCCAGAATGCTGTTTTGCGAGATTGACACGTAATCACCATACCAAGTGTTGCTAAAGCTCAATGCTGGGATGATGATCCAGACAAAGAGAACAACCCCAATTAAAGTATTTACGTGTGCATACCATGGACTAAGTAGCGGGCTGTTAAAGAAGGAGTTGATTTGTGCCCAATCGAGAGTAAACCCGGTAAATGGGAAGCCGAGTGCAAGACCAGTGCTTTGTCCAAAGAGTTGGTTGACAACAACATTATTGGGCTTAGCCCAAGTGACCCAAGCAAAGTAGCTGAATGCAGGAATGATCAAGTCTGGGAGCCAAGACCAGATGAACATACCGATCATGACGTACATGAACATTCGGTACCGCGAGATGGACCAACCATGGGTGGTCGTAGGGTCAGTCGGCCCGTGGTCATGGAGAGCATACAAGAAACCGACATTAACGAGCGCGCCAGGCCAAATCATGGAAGCAGGTTCAACAAGAAACTTTCGGACGGAACCTGCTAGACCAAACCCAAGACATTGGGTGGACAGAGCAAAAAGCGTGTTGAAGCCCCATCCGAACTGGCTCGTGTCGAATTTGTAGAACTTGCGGAGTGAGACAACGGTGTCGACAAAGTATCCAGCGCCACCACCAAAGGCAGCATTGGCCATTGCGACGATTATGACGTGCTCCTTGACATTGAAAGGTCCTGGGTTGAGATTTCCTTTAAGTCCGAAGATGCTAAATTCCTTGTTGGGAAGGACTCTGGCGAAGAAGATACCGATCGGATATGCGATCAACAGTACAACGTAGGGGCCAATGCTGATAAGGGGATAACGCAGCAAGAAGAGCGCGTTGACTGATGAGCAGATGGTGGTCATAAGGAGACCAATGACCCATGAGCGAATGGTGCTGGCAGGAACGTCTTCATCGTAGTTCCGAACGACAGCACGGACCTGTTGTCTTGATTAGTTCCATGTGGAGGTATTTAGACATTCTTGCAACTCACTTCAGGATATGGTGAGTTCTCGATCACTTCTCCAACGAGCTTCGACTCGCCGTTTTGGTTGTGGGTCTCAGTGGCGGCATCGATCATGTCAACCGCCTCGTCTGGCAGGTTAGGGTCCCATTTGTGTTCCTGACGGAAAGCCTTTAGGCGTTGGTTTGCCTCTGCTTCGCTGATGTCGCGAATGTCCGATGCATTGTTGCTGGATGTTTCTCCATGGGAATCATTCGTTTTTTCGCTAACAGTGACGGGGTCCTTCTCGGTGTTTGATCTCTCGAAGCCCAGCCTCTTACCAAAGCCTTTGGGCGACATCTTTTTGATGTTGGGCAGGAATAGTGAACAGAGAAGATGATCCTTGCAGAAACACCCAGGACCATGGTTCTTTATAACTGATCGTCGATGGCACGATACTTACATGCTCGACGGGTCAAGGTTTACAAACGGATATTGCCTCGGCTAGCTATCTATGGAGCAGCTTCTCGATAGAGCAATAGGCACGGCACAATGGCACCAATCAGACATCCTAGTTTGAATGATATCGAACGGGTCATGAACACTACGGCAATTTGGGGACCAACGGGGGGAAGGTTCTAACTGGTCTTCGGGACACGCCGCGCAATGGATGGATATAGAGTTGTTGGCTAAGCTTTGGTGCCTTCCAACTCCGGCATGGTCAACATTTTGGTAGCAATAGTGCAAGTCTTGATAAAGCTTAGAACGTTAGGGTTCCTTGGCCACGGTGCTTATGGTGTGGCGCGTGTTCCTCGTATCTCTAGCGCAGTCTCGGAGGCTTCGGCTTCGAAGGCCAATGGCATTCGATCACAGATCAGAAAAAGGGTGCGGGAACCGGGTTGAAGGGAAGTGTGTTTGATGTCTCATACATCATCTCTGTTGGACGATGGTTTTGTTCGAAAATCAGCGAACAATGGTTCCTGTATGCATGTCACCTTCGAGAGGGTGTATGGAAGCTTTCAGCGACATGGTTTGTGCCTGTACACGAGTCAAGCCATTGTGTCTGCAATGAGATGCAGGCCAGTGGGATAGATAAGGAGGCAGTCCTTAGATTAGATATGTGCCAACGGCCTATCATGTTTCAACTCCACCGCAACCCCATGCATCGTGGCTCCCGTAGACTGAGCATTGTCCAATGATCGATTGGAAAGAGAAGTCTATTCGGCCGACAGGTGACCGGGTGCGGTATCCAGATGACCAGGCGGGGATTGATGCATCCATCAGGGCCTGTTCGATTTCGCAATTGTGGCTTTGTTTATCGGTAGGTTGGTTGGATGCGGATAAAAGAAGCCACTGACAGTGGTGTGCCAGTGTAAAGGAATTGTAGCAGGACCCCACGGAACCCCCAGGCCTGGACGGAAATTCGCGATTCCATTTTGCTCTCTCGGCTTCGCTATACCTATATAGGTGGATGGTAGACTAGCTCTACGCTAGTAGCGCCATAGCTGTGTAGTTGTGGTGATTTCAATCCAAACGGACCCCTTCGTTCCGTTCAGTTCACCTGCCGAAACTCCGTTCCGCAGCTCTAGTGCCGTCCATACCTACCGGGCCGATGTTACAGTTACACGGCCGAACAAGCCCCTAGTCTGGATATCATCAGAACGTTGGTGATGAAGTCATCCGACCAATCTTTGATAAGAACAGTATCCGAAAGACCGTCTCTATCCAAAGCAGATCGTAAGGATGACATTGGGTAGGATCTCGTTTGTGGCTTTCGGTTCGTACTTATGTGACCAACACATCGGAATGCGCTAGTCTCGTAGCGTGCTTTGATGTGGCGTATGCTTATCAGCTGTCAGATTCCGAGTCATGTAGCGGCCACGCGACTTCACTCCGTAATTGGTAAAGGACCTCAGAGCTGTCCACTCCAGATAGACGTACTGCATTCGGTCTACCTTTTGCCTTCCATGAGCTTAGGAACATTTCAGCAAACGCTGTTTTTCCAAGCATAATCGTACCCAAGAAACCTGGGTTGTCACGTTTCCTAACTTGTGCTTAATATCCGACAACATACATACGTCCGCTATATGCTCCTCTAGCCCCCTTCCCCCTTCTCCCCTTTTCGATTTTCGCCACCTTGTTCGGCTGGTAGCACTTAATCTTGTAACGATTGAGTTATAACTGTGTAAATGAGTGTTAGTAAATGCATACTACCGTGTATTATTTGCTGCTCCTTTTTATTTTGGAAAAGAGCGTATTAAGTCCTTGTACCTATGCTACGTTTTTTTCTCTTTGCCATGTAGCTGTAGATCAGTCTTTACTGCTTCCTTCTTTAATCACACTTCAATGCTAGTATTCTTTCTAGATATAAGAATAGTAATAGTAGATATCTTCCTCTAATGCACTAATAAAATGTAATCCGCTTGTTCCATCTAAAATATTAATTCAATTACACGAACTAGTTCTCCCGCTCAAAGTTCCACCTTGACACTATAGATATAGCTACTTCTCGAAGCAGAAAATCTCTCGCAGCTAACTTCTATGCGATCCGCGCTATATAAACTAAAGACTTCTTTAGAATTATTAGTTAGAGAAATTGCGCAACAAATAATAGAGGTTCTTAGATGAAATCTGTTTAACACTTCAACTACCTCCAAGGTCTAAAATGCAACTCCATCCCCGAGCTGTAAAATTATTGAAATTAGAGAAGAAGCTCTCTTCGCGTATTTACTCGCTGTCAGTATCATAATAACTCCCAGCAGTAATCTAATCTCGCTAAAGTGACTGACACATCAGACGTCAAAGAATACAAACAAGAGATGATTAGGCGCTTTAATCGTAATGACCAGACCCTCAAATTACAAATTACAAATTATCTAGCTTGTCTTTTATAGTTCTTATGCTATAAGTCTGCCTTTGCAAGTACTCAAACTTAGAATCTCACTCTTTAGCAAATTTCTGCTCTTTCATCTTTCCCTCTAAGAAATGTGCCATGGGCGGTGAGACTAAACAAGCAAGCTTCTGACAGAGCGGTGTGACCTACTTAGTAAACATGTGTTGATAAATTCTCGTATGTTCTGCTAAAACTATCGCTCAAAGCTATCTAGTAGGTATGCATCTTTCACTGCTAAAAGATGAGTGTTGAAATGAGCGTAGTTCGCACCCTTCTACACACCAAAATAGCAAAGGAATGTCTAGTAGCAATCCTACTATCAGGATATATTGCTATCCGGATCTTAGATGCTGATTGGTAAGACAGCGTACTTTTTTTAGAGTGTGTAGTACAGTGGGGCCGGACTGTAGTGTAATACTAAGAGCACCAAAAGGAAAACGTCGAAAACTACTTTCTTGGGAAGCAAAAGTACGGACAAAAAAGCGTCCTAGAAAGGGCCTAAGAGGCGACAAAAAGCAAGACTCTAAATCATGAGCGGAACCGTTGGCCAGCCAGTTAGCATTATCTGGACCGATCTTTTTCCAGATCAAGGTGTGCTAAACCAATCATAATATTCATCTGTGCTTCTCAGGGTTGTCACAAAAACTGCAAGTCCGGAACATAGTAACACTAGAGGCAGAAATGACTTTGATTGGGGCAGAGCTCCTCTGCCACCTCTCGTATTGTCTGGGCAAAGTACAGATTTGCGTACATCATCAAAGAAAAGCCTTTAAAAAGCATACAGATTAAGTCCCAGTATCTCTTTTTCGCGCATTACGTATTATCTGTAAATGGTTATGATTGTGCACATCTCGGCTGATGAGTTACTTGTCGCCTGGAACGGTGGAAATGGGGCGCAAGAAGTGACTAAGACACTAATGATACAAACCTGTAGCCATGGAAGACTTCGTAATTACCATTCTCTAACAAAATTTCCTCAGAATTCACCCATTCGCCTGTGCTTACCATGAGGGCCTCTTGGATCTATCTTACTTTCGCCCTGTGTACGGGGGCTGTTGCCTATGACACCCAGTACACCATGAGCACGTCGGACTTTTCTGGGGTTTCTGGGAACTCGTACCAGTGCGAAAATGATAAGTAGATCCGAAAATTTAAAACAATCTGAGTTCCTGACGGATAAAATTAGGGATGAAACCTTCAGTCGCCTGTACGGACGCGTCACTCAACAACGACACCTGCTCGTGCACTTGCACAAACGGCGTCATCTTCAACCACCCTGTTCGTCACCTGATCAGGGCAGCGGGGGTAATGACGCTTCACTTGACATATGCCAGGCGGAAAAGAATCAATATATGGAGCGCGAGCGAGAGGCGATAGCTAAACTTCATGAGGCAGAGCTTGCCCACATCAGCTGCCAGGAAGGTCAGGCGGCTGAACTTGAGGCGGTAAATCAGGCGAATGCTATTTGCGAGAGCCAGCTCCAGGCCGAATTGACGAAAGCCACCCGCCTCACTGGATTCAAAAACGCGAGCTGCTGGAACCAAGTTTCTGGTCGATACGTTACTGGCAGCCGCATTGTTGATAATACAATGATACTCAAAAAATGCAGAGACATGTGTTGGGATTTTAGATATTATGGCCTTCATGATGGTAATACATGTACATATGGAAATAGTGTCGCTCCGGGGCACAGGATGTCGGAAATTGAATGCAGAATACCTTGCAAGAGTGATACGAGAGACTTTTGTGGAGGCAAGAAAACAGAAACTGTGTTCATGTTCGACCCGAGACTCGTTGTCTAACAACAACAGTACGAAGGGAAGTATGTATATCCACAGTATATAGTAGCTAGAACTAGCTACTAATATCAAAGTCAACCTTGAGCTCCAATAGTACACAGTTATATAGTTTAAATAAGTCTAGTCAGTGGCGAGATTTGGTATTGTAAAGTGCTGGTAAGAGCGCTCGCCGATTTCATAACGCAAGAATGGTTAAGTTAGGTTTTTGGCGAATGGGAGGTAGCCTCAACAGCAGTAGCACTGCCTCAAACACTCTCAATAAGCCTCCTCTCTACCACTTCTGCTGCTCAGATGTTCAAGTCTTCCTTCTTGCCTCTTGAAACAGTTGTGCGGCTTTTGCGGCATTTTCTCAACTCCTTTTCTTTGTAGTTTCTGGGCCTTATGCGCAGCCACTTCATATTCCAAGGACTCCAAGGCTTGAAAGCTCTCATCGGAGTCATGAAGATCGAATTAACTCACAGTGGCATGACACACATGGCTATCAAAAACCATGATGCGCCCTCTTATCCTAACTCTCTTCTCGACACTTTTCCAAATACCTAATCGAATCGTGTTAACGCTCAATTCTCACCGTTGCATCGACGAAACGAGCTGCTCAAGAAGACTAGCATGTACATCACACCGATTGTCCACACCAACTTCCCCACCCATCCAAAAGCTGGCCAAAACGCAATCCCGCCAATTAGTGTACCAAAAAAGCAAGATAGAAATCACTTCTAACGTCAGCCCAAATCACTGTTAAAACCACTACAAAAAGCGTTACAAGTTTCATAAAACATCCACAGTTCTTGCAAAGTACATCATAATCTACCTCCTTACTCAGAAATAGCCAAGCCGTGCATTGTGTAGTATATAGCGTAGTGGCATTGTCATTGTACACTAGTAGTTAAGGGCATTTGTTATCCGGCTATTTTGGTCCACCACACATCCGCTGCCCGCAACCGCCCAACCAAGCCCATCTTGCAACGCCGCCACAACACCCGCAAAAGATCGGGAGCGGGGTCGCGGGCGGGGACTGCAATCTCGATAAGAAAAAGTGGAGAGAAGAAAAAAAAACTCCGAGGTAACAAAATCTGATACACACACATATATATATAAGAGAATTCACATCGCACTCTTGCAAATACATCATCATCGTCACCTGTCAATACAAAACTGTACAACCCAAATTTCCCCTATCTCGCCAAACCATATACCAACAAGCTTAACCCCCCCCCCCCCCTTCCCCCCAAAAAAAAGAATAAACATGGCCCCCGCAACAGTCATGGTCCTCTACCCCCAAACCCCAACCTCGACCTTCAACGAGGAATACTACCTCGCAACGCACATGCCCCTCGCCGCAAAGCACTGGACCAAGCACGGCTTAAAAAACTACAAAGTGTCAAAGCTCAATGCCGACGGCCCTTACGCGTACTCGTCGGTCATGGAGTGGGAGAGCTACGAGGGGTTCCAGGCTGCGATAAAGGATGCAGGAACCAAGGAAATTATGGAGGATGTGCCGAATTTCAGTAGTGAAAAGGCGGTTTTGGTGCATGGCAGTGTTATTGGGGGATCGGGTTAGGATCGGGGAGGGGTAAAGACGGAGGGGTAAGCTGCTACTGCTGCTGCTTTTTTCTAGGAGGAGGGGGAAGAGGGGAGGGGCATGGTTTTTTTGCCCCGCACCGAGGTTCAATCTTTTGTGGATTTGCGGGATAAGAGTTGAATATATCGCCGTTCTGCCTCCAGCGCATTCTTTGGTCCCCCAAGTTCAAATATTCGTTTTAAGATGTAAAAAAAAACAGTTCCAAGAACGACCCTCTCTTCAACGTTCTTTTGTTACTATATGACAAAGATATGCCAAACCACTACAAAAGAAATATAAGCAGATGCATCGTTACGTCATAGGATAGAGGTTAATACCGAAAAGGCAATTATGCATGTATTCAATCAATGTCCACTACCAAGCACGCTAAGGAAAAAGTACAAAAAGAAAAGAAAGAAAATGTAGTCTAGAAAACCCTAAACTCAACTCCATCCCCATGTCTCAAGACCACTATGCAAAAATGTTTTTATCCAGACCCAAAACCAAAACTTCTAGACGCACCGAGGCCATCAAGGCACGCACTAAACTGGACAAAGGAAAAAGACACAAAAGGAAACATGTACAAGGATTGACTCCGATCTATCCAATCGGAATATTACAGATTAACCCCGATTTCAAAATTTATCAATTGCTCCCACGGCTGTAGGCCCGTTCATCGTCGCAAATGACCCTGCTGCTGGTGGTAAGAGTGTCTTGCTGCCTCTTGTGCCTGATCAAAGCTTGCGCCATATGCTTGTGTCGGTGCCTGTTGCTGTTGTTGCTGCTGGCTCACGTTGCTATAGCCTTGCATAGGCTGTTGAGGAAAGTATTGTCCTTGCGACATTTGTCCTGTTGGTGTGGTCCAAGCACCAGGAACCTGCATGTATGGTGTCGACGCCTGTTGTGGGAAATATTGCTGCTGCTGTTGATACATTGGGTGCATCTGGTTGGGTGTGGAATAACCCATAACAGATGCGCCGGATGGTGTGCCGGGACCTGTGGGCATGCCCATGACGCTGGGGGTGCCCATCACACTAGGGGTACCCATCACGCTTGGTGCTGCCATGCCGCTTGGCGTTCCCATCATGCTTGGGGCATACGTGCTTTGCGCCATGGCATACTGCTGTTGCATGTGTTGTTGCATCATCACTTGCTGACGCTGTTGGGCTTCCATGATTTGTCGTTGCTGGTTCTGCAGGGTACGCCTATCAATCTCGACTTGCATAGCTGCCGAATAACTCTGGCGATTGATTTTTGACGCAGCCCTCTCTTTTTCGCGGTTGTCAATGAGCCCGGTTAACCCTGTCGGGGGCTCCTTTTGCGACTTCTTAGAATTTTGCGAGAGGTCAAGAAGGGGCGTGTTTGTCATTCGCGCTACCTGTTCTTGTTCTCGAGCTGACAATGTCGTGGGTCGTTGCTCGAGCAGCGTGTCTACCCCGCAGCTTAGTGGACGACTAGGCGGGCGGACCATTCCTGAGGATTCGTACGGAGATCGCTGAATTTGGCTCCAATCCCCAGAAGGTGTGCGAACAAAAGGTGGAGGCGTGTGCGACTTGCTCCTCCCGTGCCCATACATCTTAGGCTGCTGCATAGACGCGCGGTGCATTACCCAATCCTGAGGATCCAACTTTTGTTTATCTGACTGATAGGTTGGGGGCGCGGCTGGTTGCCAAGGCACCTGCCGTGAATCTTGAATCTTTGAGGAGTCGGAGCCACTGCGCACATGCAAAGGCAAGTGAGGCGAATTACCTGCAGAAATATATGAAGTCCTCCTGTGCTCATTTGGAGTTGTCGCAAGGTTTTCCTTGGATCGTGAGGCACCGCCGTCATGCAGCACTTGTGTCATGGTTCCGCTAGTGCCCGGACGTTTTTCATTGAAATCTAGAGCATAGGTTGGTCCAAAGTCAATGTTGGGTACCTCAGCCGGTGCTTGGGCAGGGTCTAGTATAGACTTATATCCATGCGGGTCTTGTTCTACAGGAGCCTTCACGTTAGGGTCTCCGACGATTGTCAACACGCCACTTCTGGGGCGGTCCTCACGTCTTTGAGGAAGTCGGCGTGGGGGAGGCTGTGGTTCCTCTTCAACAATGCTAGCATAGTCTGGTGTTGACGTAGATGCAGCATCATCTTCGTAACGACTGCTCGATGCGCTGGGCCGACGGGCCAAAGTTGCCTGAGCTATGTTGAGAGCATCGAGTGCTTCGAGGTCGATTACGTCGTGTTGTAAACTGTCGAGTCTTGAGCTATTGGTCGATAGAGTGTCATCCTCTTGCGAGGCGAGGGGAGACGGACCTGGCAGTGGCTTGCGTGTGATGCTGCCATTTTCCGGGTGGGGGCGGAAAGGAAGCTCTTGGCTTTGTGGCTGCTGCGGTAACTCACTATGCTCTGGGACAGGCGGGGCAACTGGTTGGTAGGTATTTGGAGGATCAACAAACTCCGAATGCTCAACATAAGGCGACGCAGGAATAGTGGACAAACGGTTGATCGAGTTTTGATTTGTTGGAGGTGGTCTTGAGGTGACGCCGAGAGACATCATCTGTCCTTGGTCAGCGTAATCGCCGCTTCGCCTGCTTTGAATGCTCTCCTGGCCTCTCCAAGCCACGACACCGCTAGAATAAGCCAAGCCGGGTTGCAATGGTGCATGCACGGCATCAGCCATTTGCTGAAGTGTAGCGGAATCAACAGCTGGGTTGGGCTTTGCCATGGGAATGTTGGGCCGGATGGGCGGCTTCTGGTTGGCGGCATGCTCCTGGGTTGGGGGTAGATCGACGTTGCCCTGGGGCAGAGCAGCCAAGTCTGTAGGAGGCGGCGGCAGGTCATGTGGTTCTCTCGAAGGACTTTCATCGTAATCTGAACTGTCATATGGTTGTACAGCCCCGTCTGGTGGAGTCACGTTGAATATACGGTGTTCAGGGGGCGTTGGTGGATTTTCGTCTTCAATCGATGCTTGATCTGGCACAAACCTTGATGATGTCGTTTGGCTGCGACCATTGACTTGCTCGGATACAGAACGTTGATGGCGCGGGGTATCAAATGGGTCTGCAGCTGGCGCAGTTCCGACCCGACGCGGTGGTTGCACTTCAAGGTCCTGGAGTGTCTTCCTACTAGGTGATGACTGGCGCGTAGATGGGCTGGAGCGGACCGAGCCGTGATCCTCGAAACGTAAGCCACGAGGAGTGAAACCGGCACGACCCACGGTGTTTCTGCGGCTAGCTCGATTGTATACGGAACCAGCGTCAGAACCCAAAGTGTTCATACGAGTCGAGGTAAGATCCTTCAACTGTTTTCTCCACTGACGCTCCGACCATTTGTCGCTGCCTTGTGTGTTGATCAAGCCCACGACGTCCCACATTTCCAAGTATCCGTATCGTCGATCTGACGGCATGGCAAACATCAATCCTCGAGTGTCAAGAACATCGGCGATTAGCTTCTTGGGCCGTCCGTACAAAGCGAACGTGTCAAAAACGGGGAAGAGAAACTGAAGCATGATTTCGAAGCCTGAAATGGCGGGCCGTGTTTCTGGTAAAACAAAGACAAATCCTTCTGTTGTGCTCTCTGGGTTCGAGTGAACAGTAATCTTGCCCTCAATCTTGACCAGGGTGGATTGGTCAATGAGCGGTTTCGATTGCGGGTAAATGGCATAGCACGAGTATGCGTCCTTGACCGTGGCAATGGCCTTTGTTCTCTTAGTGACTTTTTTGGTGTCGTAAAATTTGATATCGCCTTTCAGAACTGGTGGTCGCTCGTAAGAACTACCCTTCTTGTGCATCTTCTGTAGCTTCATCCACTCCTTTTCGTCCGGTGGAGATACGACGCACCAGCAGCGACGCCAAGGAGTGCCAGCTCCGAAGCGAACGCGGACCCAGTCTTCGTACTTTGCGCACTGTCGGTCTAGTATGACACGGATGTTGTTGAGTGACTTGCCCTTGCCTGCAATCAATGCGCCTGTGTATGCCTCGGAGAGAGTAGTGTGTTCGAACATGGCCAGGCGGATGCCAGCAGTCCATTGCGTTAGGGCGTGGTACGAGTCAAAATGAAAGAGGTACTTGTTGCTGGCAGCTGTTGACACACTGAGAATATTGTCAAGCTTTTTGCCATCTTTGAGCGTCATGGAAGGAATCTAGCTAGGTTAGTAATGGCCTGCATAGCGATGTCGGAGATAGGGAATTACCATGTGAATCGCGGCATCGGTAAGGTTGATAAATGTCGGTATCACCTCACCCTCGCCGCCTGCTTGATCAAGCGCACTCGCATCCCACAGCGAAAGAATGGTGCCCACAAGTTGGACAAAGTACTCTTGCCACTTTCGGTCTGGAGGGGGACGGCCGCCTACATGCTGTCAGTGTCACAGGCCAAGCATGCGTAACATGGTGGGTCGACGTACGAGAATCGGTGTCATGAAACTTGAGAAAGTAGCCTTCCTGGTACAGCTTGTTGGAATGGCTGTTGAGAAACATGAAGATGCGCTGCAGCTCAGGTAACGTGTCCTGGCTCACCTCCATGACAGGTGGCTGGTATGTCTGAATCATGGACATGGGGCGTACAGAGGCTCGCGAGTCACTACGCTCGCGCCCAGCGGTTCGAGAAGGTGGGCGCTCGTTGTTGTAGCTTTCGAGGGCGGTGGCGGAGTGGGTGAGATTTGGCGAGGCTCCTTGCTGTCTCATTGCAGGTGAAGGTGGAGCGGCGGGGGAGGTGGAACCTGGAGAGGGTCCAGCAGAGGGAGGGTTCTTGTGCAGGGTATTTGGTAGGCCACCCCATTGTGACATGAAAGAGAGGACTGTAGGGGGCGAGCGGGGCGCAACGTTAGCAACTGTTTGTTCCAAAGGCGACAACGGGGGCATGCTGAAGCGCAGGAAAAGGGTTGCAGCGGGGCGCAATATTTACCTCTCTTGGGTCGACCCATGGCAGCGACGAAGGAGAGGGTCTAGGGAAGTGAAGTAGAGAAACGGGCAAATCGCGGATGAATAATGCAGGTACTCTGGAGCAGCGCGTGCAGTGTCGATGGTACTGGACCAGTCGCGCCAGCCACAAAGGACACGGCTCACTCAAGGGGCGTCGACAGCAGGGACAGAGGCGATCTTGGGGGGGGGAACGAGCGACGGGAGGAGTGAGGGGATACGGCGGGAGACAAAAGGATGGGGAGGAGAGATTATCGGGGCTAGAGGGAGTAAAAGAGCGGTAGATGTATGTAGTGCATACCGGAGCAGCGCGGTCATGTTAGACTTGTGGAGGAATTTCTGGGCGCATGGCAGGGATGGCGCAGACTATGACGCGGAAGGGTTCAAACGATCGGCGAAAGAGTAGGCCGTCGTGTTCAACATGGACCCAATGCGGCGCCATCAAAGGTATGCCATCATGACCGACTGCATACCACGACATTCCCATGGTCCTGACGACTCGATTCTCTAGAGCCTCTTGAACACACGACGCCTTGGACGGGCGCGCTTGGCGGCAACGGGCTGGCAGCCTCCTAATGCAGCGCTTGGTCCGAGGACGACAGTGGTCACAGCACGCTTATTCATTGGTCTAGAGCCGTATTGAAGCGCATTCGGACGCCCGTGCTAGACTAAAAAGGCCGCTGCCCACTTGTGCTCGGGCAGTCGGCACCGATGTCATCTTGTACGGTGGTGAGGGTGGCTATGATGATGTTGTGGCAGTGCAGCTTGGCCTTGGTACGGCCTTGGTAATATTTTGTTTTTTGCGCTGCAGGTGCACGCAATCCAAGAATGGAATCCGGGGTATTAGTATTTTCCCTGGCACTTCCATGGGCTGATCACATGTCCAGCAGCCCCCCAGTCAGTCCAACATGACCCTCGCCCAATCTTGCTACTTACTACTACTGTAAGTACACACATACATACATGCATACATACTATACTATGCAACCTGCTTACTACCCATGGAACACCGCAGCCCAGGCCGACTCTCCGCAGGCAGACCCAGCCACATGCCACGTGACCTGTCACGTCTGCCGGCGACCCGTAGCTTTGGTTCTGCCCGGTGGCCGATAAGTAACGCGTCGGGTGATCCACTTTTACCATAACGCGTCTGTTCACTCTCTGCTACCGAACCCTTTCCACTTCTGCCATCGCTTCTGTCGCCAACTAATTAGCTTTACGCCTGATTTCCCTGTCATAGCACGTCTTGCGCGCCTTGGATCTGCACATTACAGCTAGCCCAGCCGCCGTCTAACCACCGTCCATCAGGCCCATACCTTTTCTGCCTGCGCTACACTCCCGTCGCAACCCCCACCATGGCCCGCAAACGCAAAGCTACCCATGGCCATGCAGCCCACCCACATGGCTCAAAAGCCCCCGTCTCCAAGAAGCAAAAAGTCGATTGGTCTGCCATTGAGGATTTCAAAGGCTTCACCATCACGGCTGCCAACATCAAGCCTCACAAGAAGTCCGTTGCTGCCGCTAGCAAGAACAACAAGACGGGCGCAGAGGTCAAAATCCCAAAGTATCCGGGTCAAGATGCGCCCTTGGATGCCAGCGTCATACAGCAGAATCCTTTTCCTGAAGCTAAGCTCAGCACCGTTCACGTCAAAATCTCGCCTGCGCTGCACTGGGAGAGTACCACTCGCTACCGAAAGTTCACCATCAACAGCGAAGAGTTCCAAGTAAATCAACTAGTCTTTGTCAAAAGCAGCGAAGATTCAGATGGCGCCAACCCGCCTAATTCCGTAGAGGGCTGGCTAGCCAAAATCTTGGAGATCCGCGCCGGCGATTCCTCTCACGTATTCCTCAGAGTCTTTTGGGCATATCGGCCAGAAGACCTACCCGGCGGCCGCCAGCCCCACCATGGCGCCAGCGAAATCATTGTCAGCAATCACATGGACATTATCGAACCTCTGACTGTCCAGTCTCTTGCCGACATGGTGTACTGGAACGACGATCCAGACAGCCTACCGCTGCCGGTAGACCAGTTGTTCTTTAGGCAGAGCTACGACATCACCAAAAAGAGTAATCCATTCAGCGTAAGAGTATTATTGCCCGTATGCGTCATTGTTTACTGACAGCCTGGCAGGCACTTAACAAGTATTGCATCGACAAGCAACCAATCAACCCTGACGAGCTTCTGGTCCAGTGTCCGCATTGTTCAGACTGGCTCCATGCCCGTTGTCTCGAGCAGCAAGCGATCCGGGATATACGCGAGAAACACAAGAAGAGGGGCCGGCCCAATAAGCGTGCAAAAGCAAACAGTGACGACTTGGCTGCGAAGCCTAGCCTTGACGCTAAACTGAGCGCCTTCGACACTGGCAAGACTCGCCTTACAATTACAGAAAACTTCACATCTGAGGATAACACAAGACAATGGAACGTTGATATATTATGTTTGGTGTGCGGCAAGGTCATTGAGACGGCAGAAGATGCATTGAAGTCAGCTGATTCTAGCGCCTCACATGATGTAGCCGAAGACACGGAAAGCGAAAACGTTACAGTTGCTACCACCGCCAAAGACGGCCCTCCACAGGACACGGTAAAGAGCGACCTTGATGCTGCACCAACAGACCCAGCCAAGACGAATGGTGAGACCGTCAAATCATCCTCTCCCGTCTAAACCAACTAAGTATGTTCTTCGCAGCGTCAAAAAAGAGAAGCCGTCCACCCGGATCTACCAACCAAAAGAGGAAACGTATATCCACGAGCCCGGAAAGCAAGGCTATTCTGCCCCAAGCCAAATCTCTCAAGATGATGACTGCAGACGAAGAAGAAAACAGCGCGCCGGATGCTGCTGTTTCCGCTACTACGATGCAGGACTCACCAAAGCCGACGACGACAACCACTACTACTACCACTACGACAGCAACATCAGTGTCTCCAGATGCAACCAAGACAACTACGCCCGAGCCAGCGCCCATGCACGAAACCGTATTTCAATCTGGCGTACTTTCCGTCCAACAATTGCTTTGGGGATCGTAAACTTCGCTAAGATAATGTACCTTTTTCTTCTTCTTCTTCTTCTTCTTCTTCTTCTTCTTCTTCTTCTTCTTCTTCAACCAACCCTACCTTTTTTCTTGTACTCACCATTACATGCTGTGGTAAAAAGGACTCGTTCCACTTTCTACCCCCCCTTTTTTTTGTAGACGTTGCTGGGAGGAATTCTTTATCGAAAATGCATCTCGATTCGAGCGTGGGAGGAAAATTTCTGCTTTTTTCTTCTTTCTTTCTTTTGGATTTGGTTTGAGGAAAATGGATGATATTTGAAGGGAGGACATTGAATACTACATACGTAGTGTACTAGAATCGGGTACAGGATGTGCCCTCTTTTTCCATGAAGTACCAACACTGTTCTCCCCCTTTTCTCACACTTACACATACTTACTCTCTCTCTCTTTTTATATCTTGTCGCCCAAATCGTGAAATTCTCTTCCGCTCACCACTGAGGACCATATTTTGACTTTTGCAGCCCACACAAGATATACAATTACACCCTTCTTCTTCGCGAGCAAACGATAGCACAGTATCAGCCAAAATATAAAATAAAAAGACAGAAGATGCATAGTATACTTCATTTGTTCATTTTTTTCCATTCTTCCCTTCCACCATCGCTATCCCCCCCCCTCATTTTTCTTCTCTCCTTCGGAGAAAGAAAGAAAAAAACAGACTGTAGAAAAAGAAGACAAAGGGTATATCCACCTAATATCCCGACTACGAAGACGAAAGAAAGAAAGAAGACTTTGAAAAACATAAGTCCCAAAAGAAGAAGAAGATGATGAAAAACGCCATCGCTGAATGCTGTTTATGCCTAACACGGTATTTCCCATTTGCCCATTTGCCCCTCATTTCCCGAGTCTCGGAAGTTTCCCTGGTAAGCAATCCCCCATATCTTTCCTTGTTTTTTTTTTCGTTGGGGAGGAAAAAAAGAAAAAATCCCCACGTCTTCCTCATCCTTTTTCAAGGTTGAAGGAAGAAGGGTAATAGTAGTAATCCGATAATGCCTTGATCAATAACACCGTAAAATGCATATTTTCTCCTTCCGTCCCCACCCCATAGCTCACTTCTCTTTCATTCCCACACTCATCATGACTTCGCCTGGCTTAATCTCCTTTTCCACACACATAGCTAGTTCATACGTCATAACCACCTCTCCCTTTTATCGCTTTCGCTCAATAGGCAGTTTACCTTTTCCAAGCTTCATCTTAACAATGAGACGCGGTCTGTCGCTTCCTCCGCGCTCCACACTGACCAAACTGCTCTTGGGGGTGCCACCATTTATGCGCACGCCCGTCTCGAGGCTCTGGCGCTTGAGGGGTCGGTCGTCGTCGCCGCTGCCGAGGATCAACTTGCGTTTCTTGGTGTCGCCTGTGAAGCGTGAGAGGAGGCGGGGTGCGAGTCGTAGCTTGACGATTTTGCTTCGCTTTTGCTTGATGATGGGTCGGGCAACGGGACCAGGTACGGATGCAGTCGGGCGAGGTGGTGGGACAACGGTCGGTCGAGGCGAAGGGGCGGCGCTGGGACGTGGTGAAGGGGCTGCGCTTGATGGCCTGGAAGTTACAGTTGAGCCATTGGCAGTCTTTGTCTTGATCTTGAGTTTGGGGGCAGGTAGGGGAACGGGCGATGACATGGTTGGCGTGGACACGGACTTTGGTATTTTGACGGATGCAATCGCCGGTTTTGATTGAACAGAAGCTGATTTGGGAGTTGGTACGGAGACTCTTGGTGGCGGGACCGGAGTTTTGGTGACTATCTTCGGTGCTGGTACTGAAGCTGCAGTTGGAGCAGTAGCCGATACTGGTGCCGGGGTCCCTGCTTTGGGTGTTGCTGCTGGAGTAGACACCTTCTTCATAGGTTGCTGCATCAATGGTATCTCTGGTGTCGAGGCTCGAGAGTCTGGCTGGGCAGATGTAGGAGCAGAAGCGGCGGCAGGCTGGGATGGCTGAGATGGCTGAGACTGCGGCTGTGATTGTGACTGCGACTGCGACTTTGGCTGCGACTTTGGCTGCGACTGCGGCGCTGGAGATGGCCTAGTGGACTGAGAAATAGGAGATGGCGAATAATGAACGGTAGGAGAAAACGCCATCGATTGACTTCGCGACTTGGTATGCATAGAGTCGACAGCTGTCGGTGGGGACGATGCACTCTTGTTCTTTAGCAACCCACCAATCTTTAGTGACAATTTCGGCTGGCCGGTTGGCTTCACTACTGGCGGCACTGGCTCTCGTAAAGGAAGAGGTGGAGCAACCGGAAGAACTGGAGCAGGGGCTGGAGCAGGGGCTAGAGCAGGGGCAATCAAAGGCCGCTTGGGAGTTGTCCTATATTTCTTGGTCTGCTTGAAGCGCAGCACGGCTTTTCCGAGGTGCTCTACAGTCCAGTAACGTGGAAGGGCCAATTTGACTGGCAGCTTGTTGACTTTTTGGTTGTCAAAGATCATATCGCATATGTCCAAGATCTCAGACATGTCGTTGACAGATAAAGTTGTGGACTTGAGTGCCTCTTCGAGTACCGACCGCAAAGTCTTGTTTCCTTGCAAGTCACTCTTCAACCCTCTCAGGGCCCCGTTAAGGTTCTGACGAGCAAGGGCGGAGGCGCGTTCGGCGTTGCTCGCTTCATTCTCAACCACCAGCGTGTCTGCAGCAGTTTCGGCAGCCTTTTCTGGCGCCCAAACATCGCCAGTAGCCACCTGTCCGATGGCAAGGCCAAGAATACGTAGCATTTGCTTTCTGAAGTATGGTGAAGGATCAGACCGAATCTCATGTACCAGAAACCTCATGACCGAATCTTTGCGGAACATGCCCAGCCGAATGAGACACTCCCATGCTTTTAAGCGCACATTGTCTGCATTCCCTAGTTGCGCATACTGCAGAAACTCGGTAGGTTTGAAGGGAGTCACTCGGCTTGTAACCAGCTTGAACGCACAGTCGAGCGCAGTGGTCGTGTACACGTTCTGGTATGTAGGGATCCATTCGTCAAGCCTCTGGTGTCGAGTAAGCTCTCCAATAGCCTTGTTGGTAAAGTCCTGTTCCTGCGCCCATTCTTCGTGGCTGAGCTCAGAACCTATATTCGTCTTGGTCAGGGTTTCGGCCAGACATCGCATCAGTGTGGCAATGTAGTGGTCGTCGCTGTAATCATTTCCGCGGTTGTCGTTGTATCGCACAAGATCCAGTAGGAAACGCTTAGCCTCTAGTGGTGATCTGCCGTCTTCGCCCTTGATCTTAGCAATGGCCCGAGGAATAGCGCATTGTATCAGATACATGCTGCGGTCAGAAAAGTCGTTTGATCGAGTCATTGGCGAGTTTGGCAAGCAGAACAGCTCACGAAAAGCCTTCTTCAAGTGGAAGAGTCCAACCCACTGAGTCCGCTTCAGCGCGCTCTGGGCAAGGACCATGGCAGCCATAGTCCGTATACCGTGAAAATACCGATTGTCCATTAACGTCTTAACCAGGAAAGTGGAGATCAAAGGGTGGCCCTCTTTGTTGGCAAGAAACTGTATGGACTCTGCTTGTGCAACAACATCCTTGTCCTGCTGCAACTGCGAGACGTACATGTACGACGGCATGTCTTCAATATTGGTCCGACATATCCATTCAAAGTCTGCGTCGATGCGGATCCACTCGTACGCTTCCCCCTCCTGCTTAGCTTCGTCTTTCTGTGGCCAATCGTCGAGTCGCCACTCTTCGTGTTCTTGGGGTGAAGTAAACAGGTCTCCTAACATGTAAAATGTGACGTCTTCTTGTGTTTCGCCGGAAGCATCGAGACCAGCGGCAGCGGCCATACGCTCCTTGTTTAATCGATTCCTTTTTAATCGCTTGTATTTGGTATTGTACGGAATCTCAACTTTGACATTATTCGAGTTGATGTCGACAATATGCTCATAGGGGGTGCCATCGGCTTCGTGGATCCTGATAGTCATGGGGCCTACGAAAGTGGGATATCCTGTTGCTGACCGCAAGTCGCGAGATTTCTGTTTCGCTTCGCGCATGAAGTCATCTGCCGCAAGACCGTTCTCAATTGTTGTAATGGATGAGTCGGCTTGGAGCTGTTTGATGGTAAGCTGAACCACTTGCTTCTTCTTATTGAACGAAGGAACACAGTGAAATGTGGGGCACCCTGCGCCTACAATCCACTGCTGAAAGAAAGATTCGAGCTTCTGGTGGCCTACTTTCTCGCAAATATCAAGAAAGTCATCAGTGGTGACGGCGCCGTTGGGGTACTTTCCTTGCCGAGCATTAAACAGCATCCGGTACAAGCACCTGTCAACACCGTTCTTGCCGCTCTGTTTTACCAGGCGGTTATGCAGAATAGAGAGGACCATAAGCGACTTGAGTTCCATAAATTCGGCCTCACGAGGATCCAACTGCATGTGCTCTGCAAGTTGCTGAAGCGACGGGCGCTTGCGGTCCATGTAGATGACCTTATCTACCATCAATTTTTGCCTGAAGCGCCAGTCATTCCGACCAAAGAGTTCTTTGAGGTACAGTTCGGCCATGAACCACGAGCCACCAACGATGATCCAGTAGTCTTCTAGATTGTGTGCGATAACATCCACGCCTATCCACTGGCTAGCTACTGCGTGTACCAATACCCTGGTCGTGTGCTCGAGTGGCTCCCAAACGGTTTCCGGGAAGAGCAGGCGCGAGCTGCAGATTGAAAACGAGGCTGTGTGCGCAGTATCGCAATCCAGATCGTCTACAAATGCGAGTTTGTAGGAATTCCCAAAAGCATAACTTTGAAATCGCTCCGTGAAGGTATCGAGAGCTCGAGCGAGCATCATGGCGCTGTTCCGGACCTCGTTCTCCTTACCGGGCAAGCAGAATGCGTGGACTTTGATAGCATTTTCGCCCAAGCGCTCGTCATCCAGGGTATCACGGTATTCGGAGAGGTCGACATGTTCGAAAGGTCCGATGACAAAGCCAATGTGCTGGGGGAGGACGGGAGTGTCGCATGAGAAGCTTGCAGTCTTTCGGGCTGGGTCGGCAGGATCGAGAATCTATGCACGTTAACAAAGCATACGCAATAAACGGGGGAAGGTACTAACGTCATCGGTCAACGTGCCGGAACAAATGACTTGCATTTCCATGGCCTTCTCTTCCTCGGATAGATCAGTTTGCTCATCATCCACATCCAACATGACACTGTCGGCTTTATCGACTCCATCGGCTGGTGATCCATTAGGGTTCGCATTCGGTGGCGAGGGTTTGCTGAGAGCATCGCCCAGCGTGCGCGGGTAGCGAATGGAGACTTCGAAGATACACCTCGTCTCACCGTCGTCTATACAGGGAAACAGGCAAGATGCGGTACCGGGGAAAGATGAGTTGCGCGTATATGCATGCGGGAAGCGAGCGTCTCCATCTTCGACACCGACAAAGTGAAGCGCGTCCCGGAAATCTTCTAGTTCATATTCGATCTCGAGCTTCAGCGGCGCGTAAAAGGTGCCTGGTGCGTCATCCGTCATGCCAGCCTCCGAGGGCTTCACTTCCCGAATCCTGACCCTGTCAGGCACTGTAATGACCAGCTCGTCCTCGGCGCCGGAGGTGTGTCGCGCTATGCGCTGCTTGAGGAAGTGATACTGCTCGAGGCCGGTGCCGGGGTAGAGGGTTAGGCGCTGGTGCAGATTCGAGTAGCTAAAGGCGGCCTTCTCGCCTTGGATACGGATGCTCGTGGGACGGAGTTGGCGGCAATTGAGGGTGATGTCTCGCAGCTGGGCCTGGTCGGGCTGGATGTCGAGCGTGGTCAGGCCCTTGACCCGGCGCGGTGCAAAGCTGAAGTCGAGCTCGAGCTGCTGCTTCAGCAGGGTAAAAGAGTCGCCCGACGAGGCGTCGTCCATTGCATCGGCGAGCTCGAGGGGCGCCATTATGGGCGGCGCAGGCAGTCCTGGCTCCCGGGTGTGCGGCCGGGCTGGGGAGGGGCGGAAGGCAAGGGGCGCTGGGTCGAAGGCTGCGGTCGTTGTTGAGGGCACGCCCGGCTCTGCCATGCGCGTTGTTCGGGAGTATCGCGACGATGGACGCTAACATACGTGGCCCGTGCATCTACACTAGGCTGGCGCGCTTTCACTTTCCCCGACGTCACAGCTCCACCCAACACCAGTTCACGTGTTGGGATATGCTCAATATGTATACCATTTTCACTTCAACGCTCTCAGCTTAATAGTCAAGACTTCTAGTAACGATTATAGATCTCACATCATCACGAATACATCTTAGGCCAAATCATATCACTATGTCCGTACAGCGAAAAACCCCGTACGAGCAATATCAAAATATCATACCTATATTGAAACAGATTTCCTTTCCAACCCCAAGAATCACGTGAACACCCTCTTCCGCATTCCCACCTCCAACCCCACCGGCTTCCTCAAGAAACCCTCTCTAGTCTCCATCTCCTCCTGCCTAAGCTCAAACTCATACCGCCTAAACACCGTCGCAACGATCAATGCCAGCTCCATCTCAGCGACGTTTCGGCCCACGCAAGCCCGTGGACCATAGCTGAATGGAATGAACGCCGCCTTTTGCTTCTCTGTGATGTTCTCCCAGCGTTCGGGACGGAACGTGTCTGCGTCGGGACCCCAGATCTCGGTGGAGTGGTGGATCGTATAGGCTGGCACGGAGAGAACGGTGCCTTGAGGGAAGTGGTGACCGAGAATCGTGATGCCAGGACCAGGAGGGATGAGGCGCGGAAGTCCGAGAGACGATGTGCTGTGGATGCGCATCGCCTCTTTAATCACAGCGTCCAAGTATGGAAGGTCCTTGACTTGAGCATAGGAGGGGACGGCATCTGGGTCTGGAAGCGCAGTGTCCAACTCTTTCTGTAGCTTTTTGACAACTTCAGGGTGTTTGAGGCAGTGGTAGAGGAGGGCGCACGAGGTGTTGGAAGTAGTGTCTGAGCCGGCAATTAGTTGAGTAAGGGCTTCTGCTGTAAGCTCTTCACGACCGAGTTTGTTGCCAGTTTCGTCGCGGCCCTCCATCAAGCGGGCGAGTAGGTCCACACGGTCGGACGGCTTTTCAAGACGAGCGTTGACACGAGCGATGGCGATACCAGCAAGATTCTCGATGGCCTTCATGCCTTGGCTGAAGAATGGGTCCGGGAAGTACTTTGCATAGGGCTTGATGGCAGGAAAGATTCCGACAGTTCTGCGACATGTTAGTCCATCATGCCAGCCAAAAGTTACAGACAGTAATTTAACATACCCGCTGACCTCTCCCCTTCGGTTCAACACCTCGATAGCCGGTGCATATGTAATCTTTCCATTCCTGGCGACCTCAGCCTCATCTTTTCCCTTCTTCAGCATGCCGAAAGGCTCTCCAAAAGCCAAGTCACCAATGACATCAAAGGCGAGGTAGTTGAACCAGTTCAGCGCATCCATGTTATACCATCCTCCGTTGTTCTTGGCACCATCAGCTCGGCGATCCCACTGATTCTGCAATTCCTGCAAGTTGTGGTGAATGTACTGTTCGAACTGCAGCACACTTTTGGCAGAAAAGGTGTGGGCGACCGTCTTCCTCTTCCTGGTGTGCTCAGCACGATCCCGAGTGTTGAACAGCCCTCTCTTAATCGATACGAAAGCGTCGTAGTAGTCGCTCTTCAAGAAGCCGTTGCCATGGCCGTAGACTTGGGTAATGGCGTCTGCATCAGCAATGCTGACATGGTGAGGCTGAATGCGAACGAGCTTTCCAAGCTTTTTGTGTGCTTCGTGAACGGCAAGGAAGCGCTTCCCGCGGCGGCACTGGTAAAGCAGCCAGAGATTAGTCCAAGCGGCCGGGAATGGCGCCGGTATGTCGCGGATCTGCCAGTTCCGAAGGTATGGGAGAAGATAGAAGAGAACCGGCAGAAGGAGTATGGTATAAGGCGTCAAGAGAAGTGATGTTAGAAACATTGTTACCAACGAGAGCGAGGGTTCGCAAGCAACGTAAGGTCAAGGGACAGCCGTCTGCTAGTTGTTTATAGCACTGAGTTCGAGCGTCTTCACCTGTGGGGTAATGCTGTGCAAACAAAGGAATCCCACTGCTCTCCTTCCTTGCGTCTGGACGTAGACTCAGCCATCCTTATACTTTCCCGCTCGTGCCTCTCCATGGGCATAATCTCCCCGTCAAGCAGGCTTGTGGAGCTTCGTCGTTGGTAAGTTCCGATGCCGACACGCGACGGATAAACGTCAGACCTCAAATCTGCGGCAATACTGTTGTAAGCTTTTGTCGGCAGCCAATCACATGGCTTCAGTATCCTTTTTACAATAGCCGTGTCGTGATTCCGAACGACCTGTAAACCCGGCTCCAAGACCCCGCCTTGCACTAGTGCGCCGAGTATTCCCCGCGTTTCTGTCGTCTTCATCGGGAGACGTTGCCAACGGCCAGCAGCCGATCGCACTTGCTGCTGTCCGAGAAATATGCGCAGAAAGACCCACATGGTGGTGAATGCACTGTGTGAAAGCATCAAGGAATGACGTGCAGCCTGCTGTTGTAGTACAAGACTAACGACCTATCCGCCGCATGTATGCGTTGTGCGACCCCAGAATCGGGAATATTGCGGAAATAGACGCGCCCTGTGCGCCGAAACGAAGCGCATGCAAAGTCAGCTCAGCAGCGTCATCAAGTGGGCCGACAAGGTGCGATGTTTCGAAGAGGGTATTAAGTACATTAAGAAACCAAGACTATCTAGATGTGTGAAACCGTCTTCCAACTGCAAAAGTTACTCGAGTTAGTCAGACAGGTATTAGGGCTGCCCGTTGCTACTAACAGCAAAACGCCTAGTGGTATCATGCCTGCGAATCATCCATCCATTCATCCATGCCCCTTTACTATAACCTGTGTATATTCTCCAACAGAATGTATACTTTAGTTGTTGTCTTCGTCATCCGAGAAAAAGTTCAGGATAGCCTTGACCGCCATAGGGCCCAGCCCATGAGGCGGATAGCAGATATAACTCGGGTCGTCCGTCGCGCCCAGCTTCTCGCGAAACTCGGTCTTGTTGGTGAGCTTGAGCTCAGTTGCAATCGCGTGGTATGCGCGACTGAGGACCTTGACACGCGTACCCTTGACATTGTGTCCAGGACTGAACTTGGAGCTAGCACCACCGCCAAAGGTGACGCTTGTAGCGCCGCTTGCTGCGACTTGCTTGAGAGCATGTGTGACGACTTGCTCAATGGAGCCACTGGGTGCGCCGGGGAAGTCCAGAGAGTATTTGACTTGCCAACCGTGGTCTGGCGACAGCTGGGCCATGGTGACAAAAGCAACAATGGTACCATCAGGTGCAGTTGCAACGTGATACTGGCGATGCTCCTCGTCTTGCCATGGGTGAATATTGGTCAAATGAACCTGCTTGCCCTTGCGATTCTTCAGCCAATCCTCCACACGAGCATCGACCTTTTGCTTGACATCTGGCGGTGGTGGCGAGCCGAGAGCGTAGTCGGTAATCTTAACCCCCTCTTTCTCAGCATGGCGAATCTTGCGCTGCACATCCGAGTCCTTGTCGGCAGGGTTGTGTGCAGGGTCAACGCGCTGCTCTCCAGTAACGGAGAATGTGCGCCAGTTGAACTTCGTTGCCAGAACCTCCTCGGCTGCCGATCCTACAAGTAGCCAGAGCGGCTTAAGGTTGCGCTCCTTCTTGATATATCGGAGATAGCCAGACATGGTCTTGAGGTACTGCGACTCGTGGCACAGAGGGTCACCAACGGTGATAGCGAAGCCATCCTGAGGCACGAAACCAACAGCTGCACCGGTGTTTTCGTCTCGCCAGATCTCTGTGCGGGGCTCCAACCATGATGTATTTGTGGCATCTCCGTAATTGGCGATGAGCTTCTCAATGGGTTGAAGGTCTATCTTTGCGACAGCGCGGTCTTGTCCCTCCCACGGAGGGTGCATCGTGCTTGCCTCTGGGTGGCGTAGCTGTTTGATGACTGGTTTCTCTGGCAAACTCTTTGGATCGCGAGGGAACATGGAAGCATGACGAATGTTTCCAAGGCCCATCATCAACATGAGGATACGCTCGAGACCAATACCACCACCGCCGTGTGGTGGTGTACCCCATTGGAAGGCCTGGATATAATCTTCCATGGAACTGGGGTCAATCTTGAGCTTGCGCATCTTGTCCAGTAGCATATCAGCGTCGTGGATACGCTGACCACCACTCAGGATTTCTTGGCCTCGACAGAATATGTCGAATGAATTCGTGAGTTTGGGGTTGTTTGGGTCGCTCATGGCATAAAAGGGTCGAGCGTTTGCTGGGAACTTGTCCAAGACGTAGTAGTCGGTGCCTAGCTTCTGCTTGATAACACGGCCAAGCTGGACCTCGTCCCTGGTTCCCAAGTCTTCGTTCTCGTCAAGCTCGTTTCCATCGTCATCCCTCCACCCAGACTCATTCAACATACGAACACCTTCAGCGAATGGGATGATGGGGGTCTCATCAAGCCAGACCAAGTCCTCGTGTGGGAAGTGCTTTTTGATGATTTCAATCTCAGGGCGATACTGCTCATAGATACCCTTAAAGATGGCCTTAAACGTGCGATCCAGCACACGCAAGACTTCGTGGTAGTGTTCGTCAATCTGCATCTCGAGATCGAGACCGGTGTATTCAGTCAAGTGTCGGTAGGTGTTACTGTTCTCAGCACGGAACACGGCGCCAATCTCGTACACCCTGCCGAAATCCGCAGAGATGGCCATTTGCTTGGCCAATTGAGGGCTCTGGGCTAGGAAAGCGCCACGGCCGAAATAGTCAATCTTGAAGACACTGGCGCCAGACTCTGTTGCACCACCTTGCAGCTTGGGTGTGTGGATTTCAATGAACCCCTCTGTGTCCAAATGCTCACGGAACAGCCTGCAAATTCCAGACTGAATGCGGAAGATGCCCTGCGATGCAGTTGTCCTTAGGTCGATTACGCGGTTGTTGAGACGAGTGCGGTCTGCAATCTTGACTCGGGTATGTCCCTCCTTGCGTTCCTCGCCGGCCAGCTTAGCGGCTTCAGCGTCGACCTCAGCCTGGGATACCTCGGCTTCGTTGACGTTGAAGGGAAGGTGGTCTGTAACTGAGGCTTCGACGTGCAAAGCGTGGACTGAAATCTCGACGTCGTGGATGGTGGCACCAAGGACCTCGCCCTGCTTGGCCTTGGGTTCCTGCAGGATACCCTTGACAACAACCACCGTCTCGGCGTCGAGATGCTCTGCCCAGTACAGCATGTATTTGGAAATATCTGCGTGCTCCATAAGAACGCCCTGAATGGTAGCGAGCTGCTGGCGGAACATCATGAAGACAAACTTGGAGCTCATCTTTCTCAGGTGGTGGATACGGGCACGGAAGACAACTTCCTTGCCAACATCCTTTGCGGAGAAGTCCTGGATCTTATGGCGAGGCTCGTGTTTCCATTCACCGGCGTAGCTGTTGGGAGGGATGACACCGTACTTGGCCCTCTGCTCGGGCGTGAGTTCAGCAAGAGCCTGTTGCTCCATCTCCTTCCTACGGCGCTCCAGCTCCATCTCCTTCTCGCGGTTTTGCTTGTAGCGCTCTTCTTGCTGGGCCTGTTTCTCATGCTTGCGCAGCTGTCCGCGGGACATGGGCTCGCCATCGCGGTTGAGGGGTGTGTCATCGTCACTGGAGTCGTTGCCAATGTGGAGCTTCTCCTTGACGGCGCGCATGGGGCTGCTGGCGGAGAGGGAGCTTGAGCGCTGGTGGGAGTTTGCCTTTGCAGACGAGCGATTGGGGCTATCTGTGCGGCGGTGGAGGATGCCGCTCAGGGAGCCACGATGCTGCCCGTCGAGGCTGCTCCTGCTCTCAGTGGGCGAGGAAGGGTCATTGCGCTTCAGGTCGGCACTGGCCCGGCCAGTGGGCAGAGTGACGGAGGAGCGCGGAGTGCTGGCGGGTGAGCGTGCCCTGCCATTGGTGGTGGGCGACTTGACGCCGCTCTTGTCGTCGTCAGAGGTAGAACCGCTATGGCCCGGCTTGAGCTTGTCTAGCGCTTTCTTGAGAGAGCCCATTGTTGCAATGGTGCGAGAGCTGTGCCCGTTGTGCGTGGTTAGACTACCTAGGCGCAGAGTGGGGCAAGCCGACGCGGGGGAGTTGCTTGAAGAGCAGAGAGTAGGCGGGAGGGGCAACCTTGGGCGTTGAGAAAGAAAAAAAGAACAACTGAAGTCGAAAAGCTACTAGCAGGCGGCAGAGCAGATGCGACGTTCAAGTATAGCAGCTAACCGGGCCACGGCGTGACGGGCACGGAGGGCGGAGGGTAAATCGGCTATGACGTGAGAGCGTGCGGGCAGCAGACTAGGTTCGTCCGGCCTTAGCGCGGCAGAGGCTTAGTAGCGATCCGAGGGAAGGCGCAACCCTTGCGCAAGCGTGACGTAGCTGGCACGCTTCTAGACTGCTAGACTGCTAGACTGCACCTCTTGTCTGTCTCGAGTAAGAGTATCGAGTATCCAGACTTGCACCCAGGAGCCCGCGGACTCCAATGACAGCGACGGCGGCGGGCAATGACAGCAGGTGTACGGAATGGAATGGAGAGGTGCTGGCAACAAGACTGGCGACATGGTTGAGTAATAAACGCCCGCCAGAGAGCCCCAGGCCACCAGTGTCTTCCGCAACTGTCCGCTGCTACTGCTGCCACAGCTGACACATGTTCCCCATGCGTCGATTATGCTTCTCCTTGTGGCCAGGCGCGTGCTGACAAGCATTGCTTCATTGCTTGGAAAACTCTTCGGTCGGGCCTCGACACCCCACTGCAGCCACGCCCCTACGCCTGCGCCAGTCGGACGGGCTGGTTGTATAGTGTAGATATCGTCTAGCCAAGCCGTACAGGATGACGAGCGTCAATGTCTGCCTGCACCTCCCGCCGGGTGAAACCGGCCCTAGTGGCCGTGGTTGGTCGCTTCCTCGCACCTCCCTGCTCATGCACTTTGTCGCCTGGCCCATGGCATTCTCTCCCAAATCCATCCTCCTCGCCCAAACACCCGCCAACACTCGCCCCTTCATCTATCCCCTATCATGCACATGGCACAGAAAACCGGTTCCCTTGCCCCGCTGCATCACATGGCAATCGCCAGCGCACACGAGAATCCCGATCAGCCACAAGCTAGCCTACATCGACGATCGTCCTGCTAGAGAACAGGTTCTGCCAGGCACACTGCGTCCCTGGGCATCGCCCTCCAACTATGCAATCACCCACAGCTCTGCCGGTACCCGCTCTTCCCCCCCCCCCCACGATCACTCTACTCGGCACATGGCTTTGTTCATAACATGGGCTGCTGCTGCACGCCATGTCGAGCATAAATCATCGATTGCATCTCAATTGCGAGCCGCTACTATGCATCCGCTAAACCTATCAAAGACAGCCTCCTTATATGTACCTGCATTTACAGAGCGTATTAATTAAGTATACCAAGTAGGCTCCGGAATCTCGTCCAACAGTGCAAACCGACCCAACTCCCGATTCTTATATGCGACAGGATCGTGCAGCGTGTGCGTCCTGATATCTCGCCAGAATCGATCCAAGCCCACCTTTTGGCTCGTCGCCTTTGCACCAGTGACCTCAAACACTCCCGAAGTAATGCGGAGGCCAGTGTCTGTTGCCACAACTTTGATGCTTGCCACCCATTCTGCCAGCTCGCCTCGCTTGCGTGCCGTCAGCTTTGCACGCCTGTCAAAATCACCTCCGTAGTTCTGGTAAATGGCGTCGACTTCTTGGCCTGCGCGGTCTGCAAGGGCAGAGGCGGCACGGAGATGGGCATGGAAACTGCCGTAGCGTTCGAGGATGTAGAATTCATCCGTCGCTTTTTCCTTGTTCTACTCGCGCCATTAGCAACACACACATCAGAGTTTGTAGGCACTGATGTGCTTACATCACCGCCAAAAGGCCATGCCCGAGTCCCCTTCAACGTGTACTTGGCGGCGTACTGCTGTGCACCAAGAGCAATGCCAAGATAGAAGTTACTAAAGACAAGCTGGATGGTTGGGAGAAGCAGCGTTGCAAACGGTATCTGCAGCGCGCGTGGGTCGGGTTCCTTCTTCTCAATGTTCCAGCCCAGCGCATCCACCCACGGCACACTCACGTCGGAGATTTTGACACTGCCAGATTCCGTCAAACGGAGGCCAATGTTGTTCCAGTCATGTCCGAATTGGATGCCAGGTTGGTTTGTCTTTGCAAAGGCGAAGATGTGGTTCCCGGTGTTTTCGTAGACACCCTCAAGAACAGTAAGATCGGAAACAACGCCACCCGTGTTGAAGAACTTGAACCCATTGAAGACAATATTGTCGCCATCAGATTTAATGGACAGGTCACTGTCTCTAGGATTGACAGCACCGCCAATGAAATAGTTGTTCTCGATGATGAGCTTTTGAATGCGATCGGCCTGTTCAGCTGAGCCGACAACGCTTGCTGTGGTCGACCAGAGAAGGTGGTAGCCAAGCAGCATACCAATCGAGCTACGACAATCAGTACGCATAGTCAAGAATATCAATTCAAACCATACCCATCTGCTTCAGCTACTTTCCGAATCGCTTTGTAACCTTATTCCAAGTCAGTGTCAGCTGCCTATATCTCAGGTACAAGAACTTACCAACACTCCAAGGTTGGCCACCACCACCGTACTGCTTTGGACCGAGAACTTTGAGAAGTCCAGAATGCTTGAGCAAAGCTACTTCGGCTCGGGGAGACTTGTTTTCTTGGTCTCGCACAACAGCATCAGCAGCAAGAACGTCGGCGACAGCTTGGGCACGTTCAAGCCAACCCGCTTCATCTTGCGGAATCGATGACCATGTCTTCTCGTACTCTGCATAGACAGCCGGGTCTCTAAAGTTGACGTGTTGGGCGTTACCGGCCTGGCCATTAGTTCCATTAGTTCCGTTCGTGGCAACCATCGTGTGCGTCTGAGATGTTGATATTTTCTATCTACGTGGTGTACAAATCTCTACACTCCCGTACATATCTTTATATGCACACTCTTGCTGACCCGATTTTGGGATCATACCATATCCCAAATGTATTGCGTGCTATTCTTCCATTTTTTAGACATATGCGGGGGTGTGTTTTGCTCAATGAGTGGGGTGTGGTAGTTATCAGAATGGAGGGGTGTAGACAAGGATATCCTGCCGAGCTTGTACATGCGTCCGGATCAGGGTCGAATTGTCTGCCGGCACGCAAATGGAGCTAGCGTAGCTTTGATCTCGTAGAGTAGATTGCCAATGCAGTAGCGTTCTAACACTCCAACATGCGGGCACGGCATTCAGACGCCGATCTTCGCAGCGACAAACACCTACATCCTTGTATTTGTGCTAACCTAAATGTAGGCTGTGACCCCAATAATCAAACCCACCACCGACCCCGAACCGCATTCGCCATCTAACCCCTCAATCGCATCATCCTCAATCCGGCTTTCCCACATGCTATCACAGTCTCTCCACAAGCTGCACATCTCCAACGTCCCTCATGTCACTCCAACGTGGGGGTAGTGCTGCGTGCCACTTACTCCGTCTTCCTGCTCTTCGCGAAGAACCTTGAAGTGTCTCCAAGTGGTAGCTCAATAATCGAGTCTTTTAGCAACAGGGCGAACTCCAGGTACCATCCTATAAAATGGTGTACAAAGTCAGTTTACATCTCATATACGACTTACCGACAATAGATGCTTACCGGCTAATCCGGACAAAAAGCAGAAAGCCCCACCACCCTTCTTGAGAGCAATTGAGGCACCGGCATGTCCATCTGCTACAGCGAAATAGGATGCAGCGATCAATAGGAACCCCAGCTCCACGGTAAAGAAGATGATTATGTATACCAAGTTTGTCGGCAATGATGCCACCAAGAATACCAAGGCGAAAACTGTCCTAGTAGATTCGTAGGTACGAGGTCAGTGTATATCCCATATGCATTTTGTACATTTATCTCTTACCACACTACACTCTTGTTAGCGGCGCTGTCGCTTCTTGGTCATCTTGAGAAACTGACTGATCATGAAGAACCCGAGAGCGTTGTTGAGTTCTTTTACGTTATCTCCATATGCCGCCACAATTCCAAAGGATGGAGTCAGGATCGCACCATAACCGGCGTAGAACAGACCTTGCCGCGAGTCAGCCAACATTCTCTAGCAGCCGAGTGATCCAACATACCAAAGGCACTAAACACTGTATATGCGAAGCCATTGCCCACAGAGAGCTCCCACTGCGCAGTAACCACCAGGCCTATCTTGGTATTAGCCACGTCTTACAAACGCAATATATGCCAGTTACTTGCCAAAGGCGGCCGCGAAGAAGAAATTGGCTACAAAAATGTTGTTCGTGGTAACTCCTCGCCATTCCATTAAACTGAATGACAATGCCGTCAGAGTCGTCGCAAACACCCCGATTGGAAGTGCTGTCTTCAAATCTTAGCAAAATCGTGTGTCTTGTGGTTAGCATCACTTACTCCAGAACCCAACGTCTTCGGAGCGGGAGCTGGTATAACAGGTGCCTCGTAGGTAACCTGTCTTTCGATATCAGTATTTCCAGAGCTTTTCAGGTCAGTTGCCGAAGAGTTAGCCATGATTGTCTCTGTGCATGAGAGGATTCACATAATCTCCTGGATCCAATCGATCGCCTTTTGTACTGAACCGAATCGAGCATCAATTGATGTGGCATTAGTCTCTGCATGCTGGGCACTTGCTACCCGTATGTATTCATCGCGACTGTTGGAGAATGGATGGCGTGATTCGGCCTTACTTGTGACGCTGGGTAAGGTTTTGCATCCCATTCGAGTTTTCATAGTCCTACGTTTTGTCGAAATGCACTATATCATCCAAGTCATTACACTATAGCATGGCGTGTACCTTGTTCGGCACTACTATCCACGACAATCACGCCTTCGACTTTCCAGATTGTCTCATTCCTTCTAGATTTCAGGTCGTTGACATCCAACCAAAGAAGCCGCGGCCGTAGAATAGGCTATCATAGGAGATACTAGGATCCTAGAGTCAAGACGGACTAAATTAGGGCAAGATCGTCGGTGGAGAGAAGGCTATCTATGGACCTGGATTATAGTTCACCTACCTGGTCTGATCCCCCGTCAACCCCGCAGACCTCACGTATGCTTACATATCACGCAATCTACGCTTATAATACGCACATTTGGTCGACGATGATTTATTCAGCGTCAGGATAGTAGGACATTTCGTTATAAGACCTTTCGAAATACAATCTGATTATCAAATCCGTTCTTGATAATTAATCATTTCCACAAGACAGACATGTCGCCGTCACGCAAGAGACAACGGACAGGTAACATGGACGGGATATGATAATCAAAAAGAAAATACACGACTGACCATGCCTTTGTAGAAGTAGAAAGTAGCAGTACAAATGGTACCAACGGACGTGCCAATGGAACAGAAGACAGCTTCACGCCCATACAACAATTGGACATCAACCAGGATCCAGATCGTGTACTATTCGCGTGAGCAGCCTCCCGCCGAAATTGAAAATAATCGCATACCCTAACCTTGGGAAACTATAGATACTGGGTTCCCAACGTTTCCGGTGGTCTCGTAGTCTCCAAAATAGCTCAAAAAACAAGTTGGGACCTCGCATCAAACGTGCGGTACGCCAGGACGGCTGAGGAATATGGATTCGAGTATGCGCTCACTCAAGTCCGCTTCACGGCATCGTACGGAGCCGATAATCAGCACGAGAGTGTTTCCTTTTCTCAGGCCCTATTGCACAGTACTGAACGCCTCAAACTGATTGCTGCTATACTCCCTGGCGTATGGAATCCCACCATTGCAGCAAAGCAGATTGCGAGTATTGATAACTACAGTAACGGCCGTATTGCTGTAAACATGGTTTCAGGCTGGAACAAGAGCGAATTTACTGCCGTCGGACAGTGGTGGCTCGAACACGCTGAGCGCTACAGACGCACCAACGAGTTCATCCGCGCCTTGAAAGGCATCTGGACCGCCGACGACAAGGGCTTTTCATTTGCCGGTGACTTTGTATGTTTCCCCCGTGTTCGGCTGATTTTAACCTCTCAACTGCACAACTCCTTCTTTCCATATACTAACTTTCCCCTACAGTACCAATTCCATGACTACAAACTCGCTCCCAAACCGCTCCAAAAGCCGCACCCCGAAATCTTCCAAGGCGGCAACAGCGACGACGCGCGCCACAACGGCGCAGAGGTAAGCGACTGGTACTTCATGAACGGAAACGACCTCGACGGCTTCCGCGAGCAAATCGCCGACGTCAAGGCTCGAGCCCGAAAGTTCGGTCGCGAAGACAAAGTCCGCTTCGGCGTCAACGGCTTCGTCATCATCCGCGACACCGAAGAAGAAGCTATCCGCGTCCTGAAGGAAATCCAGGGCAAGGCCGACGTCGAGGCCGTAGAAGCTTTTCGTGGTGCTGTCCAGCAGGCTGGTGCGAGCACGGCGAATAAAAAGGGTATGTGGGCGAATAGCTCGCTCGAGGACTTGGTGCAGTATAACGATGGGTTCAAGACGAAGCTTATTGGCACAAAGGAGCAGATTACGGACCGTATTTTGCTGCTTAAGAGTCTGGGCGTGGATTTAGTGCTCACGGCGCATTTGCATTATGAGGAGGATATTGAGAGGTTTGGCAGGGAGGTGTTGCCGCTGGTGAGGAAGCTGGAGGCGGAGGGGAGGGGCAAGGATGCTGAGGATGAGATTCGGAGGACGGGGCATGTGTATCAGAAGGTGGTGTCGTAGCGTTCGTTGTCGTCGAAGATTTGTGTTTGATGTTGGTACTAAAGTCGCGTCATGGGATATAAGCAGTTGCTTTGGTGACACGGCTTTCCAATTCCCAAAATAGCAACAATGATAACAGAAAAAGGAAGAGAGAGAAGAAAAGAGAGATGAATGGATACGAGGTACACTGCCTTGGTAGGTGGCGAATTGATTCCAAATTCAAACAGCATGCTACGAAACTCCATACCTCACTCTTGCAACCAAAAGGACAAGACCCTCGGCAACCACTGCTTGCACACTCCAGCATCCATCACCAAACTCGAGTTGTACTCCTTACGAAAAAAAACCCTACTACGACTGCCCCAGGATCCACACCTCCCCATTACTCGACGTATCAGACGTCATATACAACCTCCCAACCTTATCCCACGCCAACCCGGCCGGCCGAAAGCAACCCGAGCTATACCCCGGCCCATTCCCCTGACACCTCTCAACCGCGGGATTAAAAAACACGTCCTGAGCCGCCGTAGTACTAGTCAGCGGCTCTACAGGCGTATAACTCCCATCAGCCGCACGCTTGAACTTCACAGCCACGAGCTTGAATCCCGTGACGGGCTGGCGGTTCCAGCTGCCGTGGTAGGTGATATACATTGTCGTACTATTAGCATCGAACTTGCAGTCGATGGGGGCGGAGTGGGGTTGCAGAGTTAATTTGGGGGCGGTGGCTTTGGCGACGCAGGTATCGTCGTTGAGGCTGCTCGTAGGGGTTTGGGTGAACCAGTCGCCGACTTTGAAGGATTTGTCGGTGAAGTCGCTGGGTTTCCAGACGGTGAAGCAGGACGGGTAGCCGTACCAGGCGTTGTTGGGGACCGAGACGTCCCCCATGTAGTGGACTTTTTCGCCGGGGTTGTCGTTGTGGATGTCTTTGCCGTTGCGTTTGAAGTCGTCGCCGCTGTTTTCTACACCCCAGAGCCTGGGTTTGAGATGAGTTTGAAACCCCAATGTTGTATTGTTTTCCAGAAAAAAGACTTACATGTTGTTGCTGTCGAAGCAGATGCCGACTTCGTTGCGCTGCCCGTAACCGGCATTGTAACCACCACTGACGTAGTTGTATCCTCCACTGGGGACACTTGCCAGATTGAAGACCTTGATTATGGCACGTCCTGTCTTTGGGTCTGATGTAGGCTGATCGATATTAGAATTGGAACCATGAGATACAACCAACAGGCTCGAATTCTGGGGCGCAATGGCAAGAGTGCGTGTAAGATGCGAGCCGCCATTGTACATGCCTGTGATGACAGTGGTCCGGGTCCCGAGGGTACCGGCCGTGGCATCGTATGGCCAGGCATAGACCTGGGTCATAGAGCTTGCATACAGCGTCTTGCCATCGTGGCTCAAGGCTATACCGTGGTTGAGGTTGTTCTGGGATATCAGCATCTTTGTCGAAGTGACACAGCCATCCGCTCCCATCTTGTGATAGGATATGCCCTTGCCAGACTGCACAACGAGCATGTTACCCGCATTGTCAAACTGAATGCTTCGAGGGCTAGTCATTCCCCCAGCAATCTTGGTAGCTTTCCATCCTGCTGCCAAGTTGCCTTGGAATGTAGGATTCCCTGCACCAGAGCAGGAAGCGGGGATGACAGCAGTTGCTGCTGGCCTTGCAGTTGCTGATGGTACAATGCTTGTCACAACTGTCGTCAAGTCAGCGGAAGGACTAGCTATGGGCCCCGTCAACAGATTAGCCCGAACTAGAGAATCGAAATCATTGATCCGCGCAGCATCGAGATTGTGGATCCATTTGCCCCAGGCTTGATGGACATTAAAGGCCGAATTGTTCCGAGCTGCATCTTCGACCGCAGAAGTACCGTACGCCCAAGCGAACTCCGTTGTGCCGGTACCATTCAAGAAATGGCGAGCATCTTCGCTGTTTTGCCATCCAGTGCACCCCTTGCAGAGAGCATTGACAGTCCAGTGGGTAGTATTTGTTCTGGTCCCTTTGAGGTACGTGTGTTCGGCTCCGTCGTACCCAAGGGGCAGACCGATACCACTATACCGTATTAGAAAGGGCCTTTTACAACCTGTAGATAGAGACTCACAAGGCGAAGCGAGCTGATACCACTCCAGACTGGCCGCTTGGCCAAGCAACGCTCAGCGGGTTCCAGACCATGTTTCCTCCCCATGAGAAGCCCACCCATTGATTGGTGACTGGAGCAGTAATCCTGATGATGGCATCGTATGGGTCCGTCACTTCCTTGGGGAGCGCAACGCCAAAGGTCATTCCTGTCGCCGGCTCCGTGTATGAAGAGTAGCTAATTTTCGTTTCTGCATCATAAACAACAGTAGATTGTGCCTCACCTTCTTGAGCAAGGGCTTTTCAGCGTTAGAAAATTCCAGTTTCGGAAGCTTACGATACTCACTGTACCCAAGAAATACAGTAGCGCTTCCAATTATCTGGGCGTAACGCATACTGGGTGGTTTGCTGCAGATAGAAAGTTGTTTACTAAGCGTCAACAATCACGGTTAACAGGGTGTTTTTCAGCCTTTTATGTGATCGATAGTGATGATGGTGGCAACAACAAAGAGCCACATGATACCACACTTCCACATCATCCGTCCACAACATGCCATCCTTCTTTTTGTATATTATAAATGAAAATGTTAAAGATGTCCGCGGTGGACCTTCGACCGACCAATCTATAGCCTCGGATCTGTGATCTGCGACAACCTAGTCTCACAAGACTGGTTGATCTGGGGTGTTTGGGCATGCTCGACAGGTTTCAGCCTGAGTATTGTGACAGAATATATCGATTCGTTGGCAGCGATTGGTATTTGATAGTATAAAGCTGCATAGCGCAGGCTGGAAGCTATCAATTTTGATGAGCCCAAACCTCAGTTTGATCCGGAATCATATTTGCGATACTCGGTATTCGTCCATGTGGTGTTAATGAGCTGCGCTAAGCCTTTCAAGGTCATAAAAGAGACACGGCAGTTGACACGCGAGGCGGGGCTGTGATACTCAGTAGGTGGGGAGTTTCCATAGTAATAGTGGCTGAACGTTGGTGTGGTGGATCTCTCATTCTTCCATATAACCCGAACCCCCTGGCTTGCACCGATGGTGGGGAGCCTATCAGAGCGTTAACAACTCTGCAGCACCTTCACGAGATCGAGAGAACCAAATCATATCCGAATCTGAAACTTGAGCGTAAGTAGACTATATCAGTGCGGAGTGACCAGAGGGAGGAAACATTGCTGAAGCAATACATTTGCAATTCCATTTACTGTTGCGGCCTGTGGGATTTGCATATAGAATAAGAAATTCCATCGAATATCACGAAATCCATCAAACTTCCAGACTGACTTTCCCGGATCAAGCGCGCTTACTCATAAAGGCATTTCCAAAAGTCCAGAGGCCAAAAGTCGCCAGAATACTCAATCCAATAGGTAGCGGCTTTCCAGATTTGATTGCGCGCGGGATAGAGCTACCAGCCAAGACGACGGAGGCGAGAAGAGCGAGCTCAACACCGTATGCAGCGCGGCTGTTAACACGAAGGCCACCGAGAATGTACTATTATGAATATTTAGATGCTTGGTTCAAAAGAAGAGGTTATATGATTAGCAAGAGCAAGAGGGCGTACCAGTAAGCCGACGGTGCAACCAGCTGCGATTGAAGGTACAGATCCAGTCCTCACGTATCCGGTAATACCACCTCCAGCGGTAAGGGCACCGAGGACCAGAGCAATGTTTCCGAGAGAGCTCTACATCTTCCTATCAGCATTTGTTCCTCTCTCAAAGGACCTGACTCGTGCATGACGAAGCCAAAGGAATCGCCAGAACATCTGCTCACCATGATTGCTTTGTATGAACAAGAACCGGTACGGATATTCCAACGAAACGAAATCGGGATAATGCAATCAGTGAATTTTGCGATGAAAGCTTCAAGGAACGCAGCGACGCTTAAGTATAAGTACAATGGATGTTTTTGCGGGGAAAAGCGGACATCCGAGCACACCGAAGCCCGGCGCGAATGGAACAAGGCCATTGCCCTCGTCGTAATCCCGCCCTCAGCTCGGGCCAACCACGAACATCTGGCCTCAAGCTTACTGTGTACTACCAACCACTACCTCCATCACCGCAACCCATACACGCCCAATTGCACACGATAGGCACGCTGTGTCTCCCCCTTTCCCTCTCGCTTATAAAACAACAACATAGAATATAGACTATGGCGCCAAAGCAACGCACACCCGGCACCGTAGACACGCCATCCGCACCCACACAAGCAGCATCCTCGCGCCCCAGCAAGCCAAGTACGACAAACAACACGAGCGCCGCGGCAATCACACAGGGAATATGGGATAAATACGTGACCAAGACACCGCAGCGAACAAAGCTCCTCGACATTTTCCTCGCCTTCCTCGTCGTAGTCGGCGTCCTGCAATTCGCATACGTAGTCGTTGTTGGAAACTTTGTACGTATACCCCCTCCCCTCTCTTCCACACACAGTAGTACACACATAGAAAGACAAAGGGAAGAGAGAAGAAAAGAGCTGACGAGACATAAAATCTAGCCATTCAATGCCTTTCTATCCGGCTTCAGCGCAACAGTTGGCCAATTCGTGCTCACGGCCTCGCTGCGCCTCCAGACAAACTCGGAGAACAAGGAACATTTTGCGAGCATCTCGCATGAGCGTGCGTTTGCGGATTTTGTGCTGGGGAGTCTATTGTTGCACTTTTTCTGTGTCAACTTTATTAACTAAGGGGGAGAAGGGGGGGTACTTGTAGGCGAAGGGGAAGCGAACACAAAGATTGCACGGAGTGGTTGATGAAGGGGTGGGCCTCTTCTTCTTCTTTTTGAGAGGGAAAATGAATGGAGCTTGAACAGGGCGTTAGGAATGCATGGATAAGGGGTCTTGTTCGCATATAAAAGAAAGAAAGAAGCAAGGTTCCGTGTATGGATCATTTAAATATGTAAGAGTACCAAAAAAATCCCCAGGGATTTCGGTTTGACACATTCGTAGACTGGTCAAGTCGAACGGTTCTAATCAAATGTTGAAGAAACTCTTCATCTATGCTATGCCCACCAGCAAAGCACTCAACAACCCTTTCCCTCCGAATAATCTAGACTTTCAATTCCTCTCTCTCTGTCTATCTACTTCTCCTTGGCATACTCTCCCAACTCAAACTCCTCTCTAACCGCCTCCCCCAACCTCCTAATCCCCTCATCAATCTTATCACTAGGCGCCATCGCATACGTCGCCCTGAAAAACAAAGTATCATGCTCCTCGTCGGCATCAGCATAGAACCAGCTGCCCCGCATAACCAGCGTGCCATGATCAATAACGCGCATGAAGATGCTCTCCTCAATAGCCTCGATACTCTTCTCGGGATACGCAGGATGCTTTGTGAAATCCACCTTCATCCAGTGAAACATTCCCGCCATGGGGGGCTTCCACTGCATAACCTCTTGCGGCAGGTGCTTTGCGCACGCGGCGAGAATGGTGTCGCGGCGCTTGGTGTACTGCATGCGGATGTGGATGAGCCAGTCGAGGTAGCCGGCGTGGCCCCAGTGCTCGTCGAGCAGCTTGAAGAGCACGAGTTGCGAGATGCCAGACGGGTTCTGTGTCGAGACGTCGGCGTATTTGGCGTAGCGCTCGATGATTTGCGCGGGCGCGGTGATCCAGCCTACGCGCGAGCCTGGGGCGATTACTTTGGAGAAGGAGTCCATGCGGACTACGCGGCCGTCTGTGTCCATGGAGAGGTAGCTGGGGACGAGGGATTTGATAAATTCGGCATGGGAAGAAGGGGGTGGGACGTCAGGTGCGTTGGGTCCCGTGTAGGGTTGCATTTGGAGAAAGTAGTAGGGTTCGTCTTCTATGATGTGGATGTCATGCTTTTGGCAGACTTTGTATAGTTCTCGGCGTCGCTCGCCGCTCGATGTTGCACCAGTTGGGTTCTGTCCTGTAGGCACTGTGTAGAGGAGACGTGGTTTGCGGGATCCTCGAGCGGCCTGGTCCCAGTTTGAGAGTATGCGGTCCATGTCTGTGGGTAAGAGACCTTCACTGTCAATCGGCACACCACATACGCGCACACCCATTGGCCTAGCGGTTTCGACAAAAGCCGAAAATGTGTACTCCTCAGAGAGAACCATGTCGCCAGGTCTTGTGAGCATTCTAAGCAACATGTCGGTGGCAGACGTGCTTCCAACTGTCATTGTGCACCTCCAGTCTTCATATGGTGGATCATGCACCAGTTCTGTGTGCTCAGTCATGTAGCGCAGAAGCTGTGCTGAGCCTGAGCCCTGGCCATAGTTGAATGCAGTAGCAATGTCGAAAACGGACTTGTTCTCGGCAAGGTCGTGTTTGCCCGCAGTAAGCGTCACTCCAGACTCTTTGGTTTCGGGCTCGGAGAAATGCCCGACCTTGGGCACCTTGACTGATAGCTCCTCAAAGGGAAAGTACTCGCTAGAGGGTAGTCCTCCTCCGAGAGATATGAGACCTGGTGTACTGAGAAACTTGGCGGCTTCTTTTAGCGAGTTGCCTTTTCGAATAAGGGCCTCATTAGTTAAAACACCTGAGGTCAAGTAAGTCATGATGCGTGCAAGTTGCTACCTGGTCCATAAAACTTACTATTCCATGACTTTGCTTTGGGCTTGTGTTCGTGCGATTTAAGTCGAAAGTTCGATGTATCGGACGGTGCTGCTACACCCCATTGTGCTGCAGTAGTCTTCTTTCTCCTTGTGGGCATCTCATTGCTCTGTATGGGCGCACTCAAAGGGTTCGGAATAATAATTGCGGATGTGTCCGAGGTGGCGGATACCTCGACTGCAGAATGAGGTGACATTGCGTGCACGGTGCTTTTGATTGTCCGACTGTAGTGTTTGGTTGGTAGTATGCAGTAATGTAGATGTTTATCTTGGCCCACTTGGCTTCTTAGATTTGTTTTGATATCGAGGCAAGTGAGTGTAAAAGTAAAGACCAAGTGTCATGGGACTATGTAACGTTTAAAGCTCGTTCTACCGGGAGTCAGATACATACTAGTTGGTCATATCGCGCGCCCTACGTATGTAGTCCGACGCGTGCCTGTGGAGAAGTGGAGCCGTTCAGCTATGCTTTCGGTAGCGGCTAGCTACGGGCTGGGGAAGCGACACGAAGCGAGTCCACAGAAGCCGCACGCCAAGCTTCTACTATCAATCTTATCATGCAAGCTTCACGCCCTTTGCTGGCGTGTCCATCTCCCAGGCCTGGATATCTCATGGGCTATCCTCGAAACGTGGACAATGCCCCATGCGTAGTACGGGAATGCGAGCGTTGATAACGCCGTGGCATGCATGCCGAAAGACGGCCGATGCTGTTGCTGTTCAACACTACGTAAGTTGAGAGCCATTGGCCAATCGGCACTTTTGGGGCGTCATCACGAGACGTGACACCACGTGCGGAGACAAAGCCGGTAGCACCCGCGCTGAACAAACGATAATCTATTATATCCTGCCCTGGATATCTCTTTAGCATGCACATACTCCTAGTAGAATGCTGCGACTAGACAATACTGCACAGGTTCCTGCCAAGGCTGGCGGGGTACTTTGACGCTCAGATCCAAACGCATGTAGGCAACACACATACACCAAACTCCATAGATCCACAGCCCCCTATCCAAAACAACCAACCATGTCCCTCGTCGTAAGAATATAACACCTCAATGTATGCAGTCCCAAGTAAACAAATGCAAGCCGGGTATAGCACAGCAGCGGCGGACACATCGTCGAGGCACTCGATGCCTCCTCACATTACCACACAATTCTCATCCTTTTCTTTGTCTTTTCCAACTTTTTCTTTTCGCAGCTTGGCGTTTTTGTCGGGAACGTTTGCTGGTGTTGAAGCCAAAGGATTCGGTTGTCCCGATGCTGCAGCTTGAATGATTGCGAGGCGCTGCTTTGCCCTTTCGTCTCCTGAGTCTGCAGCCTTGACGTACCATACGTTGGCTTCTAGAGGGTCTCGACGGCAGCCGATGCCCATTTCTGTGAAGTAGCCACACGCATACTCGGCTTTTGGGAGACCTGGTATTGTTAGTCAACAAATTGTGGACGTGAGGCGACAGATTGCACACTTACCATGCTCAGCAGCCTTCTTGGCCCATTCGTATGCCTCGTTTTCGTCTTTTTCCAGGACGGGTTCAGCACCAACCATGTACCAGGCGCAGAGGTTCATCATGGCCTCGGGAATGTCGGCCTGGGCAGCGCAGTTGTAGTAGTGAACAGAAAGTGCAGCATCCTTGGGGCATCTTAACAAGCCGTGTTCGTAGGCTTCGCCAAGCTTCAGTGCAGCCAACGGATGGCCCAACTCTGCAGCCTGTGTGAACAATTGCACTGCGTAGACTTCGTCCTTGAAAATGTCGTCTCCATAGCCTGTCTCGTGCAATAGACCTAGTTCGTAGGGTGCGACGTTGTACTGGAAGTCAGCTGATTCGGAGGCTCGCTTAAGCCACTTGACGCCCTCCCGGTACTTGTTCTGAAGACCCATATCGCCAGTCAAACACGCCTTTCCAAGCCGGGTCGCAGCTCCAGGATGGTTTTTAGACGCTGCAGCGCGGTAAAACTGAACAGCTTTGGCGTAGTCTTTGCGACAACCCCATCCAAACTCATAGCAGAGCGCGGCACGGAACGCAGACTCGGCATGACCGTGCTTACTGGCAGCGATGAACAATGGAAAGGCTCGATCGTGATCGGGCTTATCTTTGTTGAACAGGCCTGATGCGTATCCATCTGCGAGATAGTATTGTGCAAACGGGTAACTGCGGTCGGCTAGTTTCTGGAGAATCTGGCGCGCTTCTTTCAACAATTCCACCGACGACATGCCATGGGTATTGTTCATGCCTTCGTTTGCCATGACCTCGTGTGCGACCTGTACCATGAACAGTGCAAACTCGTACTGGACTGAGCTGTCTTGCGTCTTCTTGACGTTTGCCCTGTACATATCTAGCGTCTTTTTCTCGTCGAGCAGCGAAGCATTCTCTCCCACGACACCTCGCAGTCCGGTTTTGCCGAAATTTGCTACGGGTGCAACCTGCTGGTTGTATGGGAGATTGGTCAAGTCAAGGTAGGAAGATTCCGGTCGGACATCTGGTGATCGGCGTGAGGTTGAGACTTGGCGGGCGTAAGAGTTGGGCGATCCGTGGGGTGACGGCATGCCGGCCACGGACAGGCGGGGTGAATCTGTACGGCCTCGTACATTGAGTTCTGAACCTAGAGTGTATGCAGAACTCGGTCTGGGGACTGTGGAGCGCGGAACCTGCAAAGGCCCTTCTTGGCCATAACTGTGTCCACGGTTATGTCGAATACTGTAGCCATTTGAAGAATTCTGGGAGCCAGAGGCCGGAGATTGCGTAGTTTCACGGGGAGAATGTGTGCGCGGAGGCGGAGTGGGATGCTTGGGAATGTCTCTAGGTTGGTGTTGCTCCGTGGTGGTGTATGCAAGCTCCAGCTCGTCCTGAGCGTTTGCAGCGTCCATCTCGGCGACGTGGGAAAAGCGGGTAGAGTAGAAGCTGTTGCTTATATGCAACGGTCTGAAGGGGATACTTTGCGTCGGTGGAACCGCGTCTGCAGAACGCCCGTTTTCGGGTATGTCTGGTGATTCCCTAGACGGGGTTCTAGAATGGCCGTCTGAGCTTTGGGTCACGGAAGAGCCGGACTGCCTTGAATCACGCCCGGCAGTTATTGGATCATGGCGCTGGTCAATACTGAAAGAAGGAATAGAGGGATTACGTGAGGAGCTGTGTGGAGCGGGTTTGCGATACGAGGAACTAGTAGGTGGTGGATTCAAGTCTGGCTGGTGGGCGGCGTAGGGTTCTTCGTCGAGGGGGAGAGATGGCAGCGGCCTGGATGGCGGTGTCGAGACGGGTTCGGCCATGGCTCTGAAATTGCTCCACTTACCCCCCTTCCTCAGATCTTTCAAGATAATGTGTTATGGCCACTTGGATGCACTGACTCGCTGTAGCGGTGGGGCTCTAAAGTGGTTTCCTCAAGCGGCGCCCCAAGGTACTTACTGGCGACCAGGCAGCCAGCGCGCGCAGCGCACGCAACAAGAGAGTGTCGGTGGATGTGAGCCAGACTTTGTTACGGGTGTTTGTCAGTGCTGTAAATGCGGCGTGGTAGCATGTGTACATACATTTGTATGCATATGTATGCAGACGAAATTGGGAGGCAACGACGTGCGGCGGCACAGAATGCAGAACCCTGGGGAGAAGGATCTTCGAGACGGGCCCGGGGGCGGTTAGATTCACCCGTGGGCTCGCAGGCGGAATTTCAAGGGTCCAGTTAATTATTCACGCTTCTTGACACTCTGAGACCCTGACACGGGGTTGCAAGATGGCGTGCAGATACGACGGTTAGTGGCAGCGTGTTTCGGCAGGCGAAGTGCAGGCCGTTTTTTTTGTGCACAAAAAAAAACTTGATAAGGCCGGACGGGGTGGCAATTGATGTCTTAAGAAGCCCCACGCATTGCGGAAGAGTGTGCTAGGCGGCACTTTACATAAGTATGGACAAGCAGCTGGGCGGCAGAGCACGGCTGGCTGGGCAAGCGAGGTGGTGTGTGTGACCTTGAGACGTAACCACTATCGGCGTGGATGTTTGATCCGATAGGGGGTTAGGCGCTCGACTCGCCCATGCGCTACTCAGCGAATGCAGAGAAACGTGACCTCTTCAGCCAGGGCAGTGTGCATGGACGCGTCCGAAAGCAGCATCAGAAGAGGTGGTGGTGTGCATGCTGGCACTGTTATGCTGCCGAGGAAGTGAGAGTGTCGCCGAAAATATGACTGCCAATACTACAATGCTGCGTGTGTGTATGAGAGGAGCATGTGTTGAGAAGATACGTATACGAATAATATCCCAGTATGAGTAAAAGACTGTCAGCCCCTCCCCTTTGCCTCGTCTGCAGCTAGCTAATAATACTGAACGGCTGAGCACGAAGTCAACGCCACGGCTGGGTGCTAGTAACTAAGTAGTTGCAACGCGTGGATACCAATACTGCGGAGAGTGGACGGATGGGGAGGTTGCTGTCAGCACCTAAAATGTCATCATAGAGGCTTGTGCTGGCCTCTTCCCATGTCAGTCTCGGTCAAATAGGCCAACCCCGCGGTAGCCACCTGTTCCGCCCACTCCGCGGCATGGTGACGATGCATACAAAACAGAAAGAAGAAGAAGAGAGAAAAAAAGAACGTCGTTGTCGAGCTGTTTGGAACACGCAGGGTCGAGGAGGGCGGCGCTCCTTAATGTGCGGCAGGGGAGCGGGACGAGGTGGTTGAGCAGACATGCAGCCAGCCAGCCATGGTCGTCCGTGCCTGGCTACTGGCTGCTACTCGACCAACGGCGCCACGAGACGGCGGCTTGCCTGGGCAGGGGAGCGGCGGTCGTCAGCAAGCACCGGCTGGGCGTCTGGAGCAACCGACTGTGTTAATATGTACAGAATAGTCCGCCGTAGCTGGGGGGACGGGACAAGCACAGGGCTGAAAATAACTCATGGCCGCCATGCGATTCGCGCATGGGCGAGGGCCATCGAGCCACTGACAGGGGGGAGCGCTCCTCGTCGCCCCATAGCCCCATCTATCAAGGGTGCTGTTGACCTCGCAACACCGCTACCAGGGTACAGCGGCCTTTCGCTCGTTCGTCTGCTTGACCGTCTCTCGCTGTGTTTATTCGCCTATCGTTCGCTCGCTTCCTCTGCCTCACCTCTCTCCCCGTGGCCGACACGCTCGTTGCTGCCTCAATTGGCCGGCTGCCCTTTGCTGCACCGCCCAATCTACCACGCCCGCTCTTCTTCCCATCCACCGCCGCCACCCCTGCACTCCGACACAGCACCGCAAACACTGCTGCTGGTAGCCTCATACACCCGCTGCGCCTATTCTTCCTACGCCCAACAGGCGCCCCCCGCAGTCGCACTGTGTAACGACACCTGGGTCCGCGCCTTCCTGCATCATGTCCATGCCCCAGCGGCCAGAGCCTACGTCTCCCCGGCGGGAGCGACGGCACTCACATCGAAGCTCACAATCCCGCCGCAGGAGGACGTCGGACGTCGAGAGCTCCCGCTCTCACGACCGCACACACAGCAAAAGCCATGCCAGCGCCCACTCACGCCCGATGCCAACCCCAGAAGCCCCAGTTCCCATGGAGCGCGACCCCATCATGCGGGGCCAGCATCACGCTCCAGGCCCAGCATTGGGCAGGAAGCGCAGCCTGATCAGACCCGAGCGCCAGCGAATGGATCCGAGTCACCCCAACTACCACTATCGCAAGCATGCGCAACGCATGGACGTTCACCCCTCGACAACTGGCAATGACCCCATCATGGAAGACAGTCTCGAGGCCGAAACCGTAAGCTCAGACAGCACCGACCTGAAGCCACCCCACATGCGAAACGCCTCTAGCGGCGGCTACAACGACAAGGACGCCCCGCTCGACGACAATGCTGAGCCACAGGTGCAGCGAAAACTGGCGCGGAGCAAGACTATGGAGGCTCGCCAGAAACAGCGCCAGAAGGAGCAGGACAAGCTGCGGCCACCTAGTCTGTGGAATGTCTATTGCGCAATCATCACCTTTTGGTGCCCCAATGCTGTTCTCAAGTGTTTTGGAAAGCCGCAAAGAGCACAGCAGCGTGCTTGGCGAGAAAAGGTTGGTCTTGTCAGCATCATCTTGATGATTTGCACATTTGTCGGATACTTGACTTTTGGTTTTACCGAGACCGTTTGTCCCGCCGGAGGTAGTGTCCGCCTCAGGACTAACGAGGTTGGTAATGGATACCTCATAATCCATGGTGAAGCCTATGATCTTGCTCAGTCCAAACATCCCCGCGCTCGTGGTATCCCCGAAAACGCAAACGTTCTCTTCGACCTTCCCGAGAAGCATGGTGGCCAAGATGCCAGCTTCCTATTCCAAAACGTCAACGGCGCCTGCAAGGGGCTTATCAAGGAAAAGCCCAACTCTGGTATCCCTACAGACGACAACGGAGACTTGGCCTGGTACTTCCCCTGCCGGCTGTTCAACCAGGACGGCTCTTCCAAGCCCAACACAACATTTTTGGAGTACAATGGCTACATGTGCCATACTTCGGACCCGGCTCGTAGGGCTTTCTACAGTCTGCGGGATGCTGGAGATGTCTTTTTCACCTGGGATGACATTCGCAACTCCTCGAGGAACCTCATGGTATGGGGCGGTGATGTGCTAGATCTAAATTTGCTCGATTTCTTCAACCGAACCGCGGTTGAGATCCCACCCATTTTCGATGAAATCCGCCAAAACCCGGCCGTTCGTGGTGCAGATGTCACGCGTGCTTTCTCGTCCAGCTACGAGAAGCAGGTTGCGCGATGCTTTACTGAAATCATCAAGGTCGGCTCTATTGACACGGAGAGTATTGGTTGCATCGCCTCCAAGGTTGTCCTCTACGTTTCGCTCGTTTTCATTTTGGCCGTTGTCTTGGCCAAGTTCATCCTCGCTTTGATATTCCAATGGTTCATCAGTAAGAAGTTTGGTGCCACCAAAACATCTCTGGGCCCAGTCGACTCCAAGAAGCGAAAGCAGCAGATTGAAGAATGGAGCGATGACATTTACCGCCCCCCGCCAAAACTCCTCGAATCAGTTTCTGGCTCCGACCGTACGGCCAAACGCGGTAGTTTCTTGCCAGCCACATCAAGGTTCACTAGCCCGTACTCTGTTGACAAGAACACCAAGACCCGCGCCCCGCCAACAACAATGACAAGTCAAAGCACCGCTTCTCGCCTGCTTGGATCCAGCGGTCCCATGTACAAACAACTTAATGCCAGCCATGGTACACTAGGCGTTGACGGTAGACACAGCACACAAGCGTCGCAGGAGCCTGAGTCTGATATGTATTTCTCTAACAGCACCGAAACGAACCAGTTCTCTAGCACTGAAGGCTCAGGACCCTCGGGATTCACACACGAAGCTGTTGTACCCCAGCCTCCTCCAGAGTGGCAGCCTTTTGGATACCCCCTAGCTCACACAATCTGCTTGGTTACTGCATACTCTGAGGGCCCCGAAGGTCTGCGAACTACACTTGACTCAATTGCCACTACCGACTATCCCAACAGCCACAAGTTGATTCTCGTTATTTGCGACGGTATGATCAAGGGACACGGAGAAGACATGACGACACCCGAAGTCTGCCTTGGCATGATGAAGGACCACGCAGTCTTGCCGCATGAGGTCCAGGCCTATTCATATGTCGCGGTTGCTAGCGGTTCGAAGCGACACAACATGGCTAAGATCTACTCTGGTTTCTACGACTATGGCGAGACAACCCGTATCCCTGTTGGAAAGCAGCAGCGTGTTCCTATGATGCTGGTTGTCAAGTGTGGCACTCCCGACGAGGCCAAGAACTCCAAACCTGGTAACCGTGGCAAGCGCGACAGTCAAATTATTCTCATGTCATTCCTGCAAAAGGTCATGTTTGACGAGCGCATGACGGAACTCGAGTTTGAAATGTTCAACGGTATTTGGAAAATCACTGGCATCTCTCCCGATTTCTACGAGATAGTACTCATGGTAGACGCCGACACCAAGGTATTCCCTGACAGTTTGACGCACATGATTTCGGCCATGGTAAAGGACCCGGACATTATGGGACTCTGCGGTGAGACCAAGATTGCCAACAAGCGGGACTCGTGGGTTTCTATGATTCAGGTCTTTGAGTAAGTGTCGATCTTTTTTTCTCGAATGTTTAGAGAATACCCTGCTGACCGTGATAGGTATTTCATCTCTCACCACCTGGCCAAGTCGTTCGAATCGGTCTTTGGTGGTGTCACTTGTCTTCCCGGATGTTTCTGCATGTACCGCATCAAGGCTCCCAAGGGCGGTCAAAACTATTGGGTTCCCATTCTGGCCAATCCTGACGTTGTCGAACACTACTCTGAGAATGTGGTGGATACGCTGCACAAGAAGAATCTACTGCTATTGGGTGAGGACCGTTATCTGTCGACACTGATGCTCAAGACATTCCCCAAGCGAAAGCAGGTGTTTGTGCCTCAAGCTGTATGCAAAACCACGGTGCCAGACGAGTTCAAAGTTTTACTGTCGCAACGTAGACGATGGATCAATAGTACTGTCCACAACCTGATGGAGTTGGTACTGGTACGAGATTTGTGTGGTACCTTCTGCTTCAGCATGCAGTTTGTTGTCTTCATCGAGCTGATGGGAACCCTGGTCCTACCCGCCGCCATTGCCTTTACATTCTACCTCAGTAAGTTTTGGCACCTTTTTGTTCAATGGCATGCTTTGCTGACGGCGTCTAGTTGCCATTTCTATCAAAGCCGCTATACAGCACACGGAAGCGCCTGTGATTCCTCTGGTTCTTCTTGCGCTTATTCTCGGTCTACCTGCGGTTCTCATTATTATCACAGCACATCGGTGGTCGTATGTTGCATGGATGTTTGTCTATCTGCTATCGCTGCCCGTTTGGAACTTTGTCCTACCGACGTACGCCTTCTGGAAGTTTGACGACTTCAGTTGGGGCGATACTCGAAAGACGGCTGGGGAAACAACGAAAAAGGCAGGATTGGAGTACGAGGGTGAATTTGACAGTAGCAAGATCACAATGCGCAGGTGGCGGGATTTTGAAGCAGGTAAGATAGACTTGTCGTTGAGGTGATGTTGTCACTAACGGTGGACCCCTACAGAGCGGAGACTGAAGACACCAGCGGCGACATCGGCTGGCGGATGGCCACAGCACCAACAGCGACAGGGATATGACCAGTACTATGATAATTGATTGATTGTGTAGTGTCATGTAGCAGACAAGGGAGGCGCTGTGTAGCCGATAGGAGGAGCAAGGGAAAAGTGCATTATTTTTGTACCACGTTGGCTACTGCATTGTGCAGGGGGTTGTTCTTGTTTACGCGGGTTATATGTATGATTGTCAAGGGGCATGTTGTATTTTTTCGGAGATTCCCACTTTGCATTGTGCCGTCATCTATGTAGACGCTACGCATATTAGTAATACTGTACATGGCGGCGGAGAGGCTGCCTGGAATGAATGTAATGTCATATCATATGAGATCTTGTGTAGGAATGTGCAGTGTTGCGTTTCAGCCTTGTGCACGGTGAGGGCCGTTTGGATGGTGCCGTCAGACGCCTTGTGGCGGCTTTTCTGTCGTAGTCTGGCAACGCTCTTGTCCACTCACACGCCTTCGGACAGATTGGTTCGAGGGGTTTGCAGTGCAACTGTCTGGCAGCCAGTGGTGGCGTCACCTTCCTGGCCCCAAGGGACTAGACTGACGCAGGGTAGTGTGCTGCCTGCATCCCAAAAGAGGCCTGACAAGACCAAGTGCCTGTGTGATTGTGCAACGACGAGTAGACACTGCATTCTCGTTGTTGTCGTGTTGGCAGTGCCATGTGAGTTGTGCTACGATATGTGGGGCACGTCGGCGACCACTTTTGCCCATGGGGGGCCATGTGTAGAGTGAAGGCAGAGGGACGGGACGATAATGGGATATGTATGACAGACAGCAGTGCATGGTGGCAGCCACAGCGACCCCACGCGCTAGGCTCGCTGTCTTTCGTCGTGGCTGATTGACGTTGCCGAGCCCTCGGCCTGTATGCGAAGGCCTGGTCGTCTCTCTCCTTCTTCCCCATACCCTTGGACACTGTCTCTACAGATCAGGATACCCACATTGCGCCCAAACGCTTGTTGAGGACGACTGCACCAGCTGGACCACGCCCATCGCAGCCCTCAGTCGCCTTCCCTCACTGCCTCGGCGGCCCCGCGACACCGGCAATACGGCCGACAGCGGGCGTCGATGGCCAGCACGCAAGCCCACCATGACTGGACCGCGCCACACTTCATCACGACAGATGCCACAACGCCGCCCCATATCCACCCAGCCCCTGGCGACTGTCCTCACTCGCCCGATGCCCTGGCCGCTGCAGTGACCCTGGCGACACTGTCCGACAACAGCCCGCCCACCAGTCATGCTGACCATGCCGACGACAACGACAACGACAACGACGACGACGACGATGGTTATGGCGGAGGGATATCGCTAGCAGACTACCAGCAGTTCATGGAAGATATGCCCCCACCACACGGCGCCCTCGGGTCGGACGAAGAGCAGGGCCAGGACGATGCCGCGGCCGAGGTGCACATGCAAACATTCCTATCCCAGGTCCACCCTGCCTACATCGCATACCATCCCTTTGAGATATTCGATATATCCAGCACACCTCACAACACCTCCACCACCCACATTCCCGCGCCACCGCTCTACATGAGTCATGTGTCCAGTGGCGACCCTGCACTTGAGCCACCGCCCACGCTCAACGAACCATATCTGAGCATCCAGGACAAGGGCGCATTCTGCCCCATCACCTCCTACTTCCACCACTACTTCAACCCGGACAAGGCCATCGTTCCCGGACTCGACCTCATCCACGTTCCAAATACAGTCACCCGAGACGACCTCAAATGCGACCACTACGACTACCAAGGCATCGACTGGGAGGTGCGCAAGACCACGCGCTCGGCCGTACGTGAGTCGCGATTTGAATTTGAGAGTGAGAAGCTGTCGCCTGGCTTGAAGCAAGTCCGAAAGGTACCAGAGCTCCTTTGTGCTTCGTGGTTTTACCTAACACATTTTAGAGCATAGCTCCTACCCCAAACACAGATGTCTTCTTCAACTTCACCAGAATCAACACCACCCCCCGCGTCTTTGTTCCTCATTTCCAGTTGCGGAACGTCCTGACAGCCACATCCCGCAACGACATCTACTATGCCTATGGCCACTGCGTCTACCGTACAGACGCCCAAGGGGCCCCTGCCGATGCCGTCGTAAACCTTAGCAAGCGCATAGCTCTTGATGGCTCGGTGACCACCATTGCTTCTCGAGACAACGTCCTGATTGCTGGCGCCTTCGAGGGTGAGTATGCAATCACGGACCTCTCATCTACCTACGGATCACCATGCACATTTGGCCGCACCACAGATTTTGTAACAGACACCAAATCGCGCATAGTCAACCACATGCATCTCTTTGATTCACGGCGGACCTACTCTCCGCAGGCTGTCCTGTGTTCCAATGACCATCACCTCCGCATTCTGGACTGCGCCACGAACACGTTTACCAACACATTTGTCTACTCGGCAGCTGTCAACTGTTCAGCAACTTCGCCCAACGGACGGCTGCGAGTCGTTGTGGGGGATTTCCAGGAAACTCTCATCACCAACGCCGAGACAGGCGAAGCATTTGAAACACTAAACACACATGCAGACGACGCATTTGCATGTGCCTGGGCAGACGATGGCGTCCACGTTGCAACGGCCGCCCAGGACTCCACCATTGTTGTCTGGGACGCACGCTACTGGCGCGAGCCCCTCACCGTCATGAAAAGCGAACTCGCTGTCCCACGCTCTCTGCACTTTTCGCCCCTGGGCTCTGGCCCCCGCGTGCTCGTCGCCGCCGAAGCAGACGACTACATCAACATCATCAACGCGCAAACGTGGGAGTCGAAGCAGGTCTTTGACTTTTTCGGTCCCGTCGGCGGCGCAGCTTTTACCCCCGACGGCCAATCCCTCTTCATTGCCAACGGCGAGAAGCGCTTCGGCGGCATCATCGAGCTCGAGCGTGCGGGCTGGCCTGATGGATCCGCCAGGCGTAATAGCCTTGATCACGAAATCTGGGACGACATCGCTACCGATTGGGCACATGACGATGTGCTGAGTCTGACCTGTGGCAAGGTTCATGGCGGAGATGTGGCGCGCCAACGACGAAATGTCGATTTGAGTCACGTTGTTGTTTGACGGTGACTTTGTAGATGAAAAATGTGGAAGAAACTTTGGTATATGACGGGGGGGATTTATGAAAATGCTATAGGTTTCTTTTCCTTTCTTTCTTTTTCCCCCGTCGGCTACAGTGTTTGTAGTGGTTTGATACCTACTATTCTTTCTGAGCGGGGGAATCTCCTTGGCTTTTTTTTGTTGCTGAAGGTGGCAAATCACCAAGGAAGAAGGAGGAGGATCCTCTACCCCTTTGTTGCTGTCTTTTTTTCTCTCTTCCTCTTCCTTTCCCTCCCTTCGCAACCCGTTTAATGCTGTTTCTCCTTTTTTTCTCTCAATCTTTCTTTTCTTTCTCGGATTTTTGTCCATTCGAGTTATATGCAAAGGCAAATGGCACTTGGGAGAAAAACATAGGGGTGGATGATACCATAATGGGCATTTAGGGGCATGTGAAATCACATTTAGACTTCTTTTCTTACTTTTCTGTCCTCTTTGAACACATCGGCCGTTTTTTTAAGCTTCTCATTCTATGCTCATACACATGTCGCATCCAAAAAGGTGGGGGACGTGCTGTGCTGTCTCCGATGTGGTATATTGTCTTGTTTTTTCTTGTGCATTTCACGTTACGAATTAAATTTTGTGAGTTTTCTCTTTCTCTTTCTCTTCCCCCCATCTTCCTCTTTCAGCATATCCTTGCATCATCGGCATCGTCCATCCCAGCCTTTGCCTAGCAAAATTTTCCTTTATAGTTCTTTCCAAAAAAAGACTGTGTGTGTGATCGCCTCAACGCCTTCGAATTATGTTATAGGACCAAAACCCTCAACGCCGTCAAATGCACAGTTCCCCCATTTGGAGTAGAGCCTAGACGAGCAAAACGGCGTTCAAGCATCCGTCGTTTTCAGGGTTGTTGGTGATTCTGTTGGTGCACATGTTAGTTGTTTGGTCCCTGGGCAAACATCAATTCATGGGACATCAACGTACTGAGCATAGCGACCCCAAACGACCTTTCCTCCAGCAGTCACAAGTCCGAGTTCGGAGACGTTTACTTCAATGATGGTACCCTTTGTCAACTGGTAATCGTTAGCATCAAGTGACTTGCGAATAAGAGTTTAGCAAAACATACCACACCCAACTGAGTATACAATGGCTGCTGTGGGTTCTTCTTGACCGAGCTATGCAGATGTTAGCATGCTGTCTTCCGTTTACATGGTTTCGAAATGACATACATGATCGGTAGTTGAACTGTTACGTTGAGTTCAGGGTGCGTGACGTTCGCCTTCTTGTAACGCAATCCCATAGGCCTGATGAAGCGCTGGATCCAGTGTCAGTGTGCGTTTTGTCCATTGAGCAATAGCTGTACAAACCTCGTATTTCACAGGTCGACGGGTGAAACCAGGACCGACAAAAGTAGGCTTGGTGATCATCCTCTTCCACGACTTCTTCTTTGTCTTCTTGCCCGTCTTTACAACACTGAACATCTAGATAAGTACAAAATTAGTGCATGTCCTTCATGAAACTGATACTAATGGTGCTCCTTACCTCCTCCTCAGAGATGCCCTTGACCTTTGGAAGCGGCACAGAGAACCTGGCAGCCTTCTCGTTTCCTAAAACGCAGTGTCAGCGCATGCAGACAATCAATAAACATAGTTTACTAACGCTTTTGCTTAATGGCAGAGGACAAAGCCTTGGCATTCTTTTCGTTGGAGCGGTCCAAGAGGTAGGAAGGTAACGCCTCGGTAGCGGGCTCGGGAGCTTCGTTCGATTTGACATTTCGCTCCTCGTGGGCACGAATCTTCTGCTTCATCTGAATCTTCTCCTTCCTACGCTTCTCGGCATATTGCTTCGCCCTCAATCCACGCAAGTTCTGAGCTTTCTTGGATGCATTGTGACCCTCGCGAGCTTCCTTCTTTCGTTGGCGTTCATCGTGATCGAAGCGCTTTCCGTGCCTAGGATGGGGCCGTTAGCCAGATTCTTCATTTGCCAGGTGGTGCAGCCTCGGTATTTGCGATGCGCGAAGGGTCTGCGGATGGGTGGGGGCATGGGCAGTGGGCACAAACGTACTGCTTCGTAAAGCGCTCAATGTACTCGTTCTGAGGCATGGCGATTACCTCTCTGTGCTGAGTGTGGTAGGGTAGTGGTGGAGTGGAGTAAGCCGCCCTACAACAGCGAGCGCAACTTGCCTCTCCAAAAAAATCGGCGCTAGCCCCCACTAGCGCGCAGCCATGCGGGAATCTTCAACATCGGACCTCCGCAACCACCAAGAATCTATCAAACCCCCCGGCAGTCTGCCAGCCATTGCGACTCGCACAAAACGCAACAATGGCACTGCTCGCTCGCACCGCCCGCAATGCTCTCTTCGAGTCGAGGTCGATAATACAGCCCACGATTTTCCGCGCAGGAGTAACAACAATATCGCACAACCTCGACACATCAAATACACCAGAACCGCTCATCCAATCCGGCCACCGCATATCACAGGAAGCCAAGGAGCGCTCTAAAACGCCTCAGTCTCTGCCATCAAACGCACCTAAACCTGCTACCTCTGAAAACATCAAAGCATCGCCACATGCTCGATCAGACATTGTCTCAACGACGCTCACACCCTCTGTCCGAACACTCCTTCCGCTCCTGCAAATGCAACCAGCACACTACATAACTGCACATCTCCACGGACGACCCTATCTCCTCACTCGCGGCGACACCCTTCGCCTCCCCTTCCAAATGCCGAACGTCCGCCCTGGTGATATCCTGCGTCTCAACCGCGCCACACACATTGGCTCACGAGACTACACATTAAAAGCACCAGAGGCCGTCAAGGGGACATCGGACCACGGGAAAAAAGTTTACTATTTGGATGAACGGTTATTCACTTGCAGAGCGCGCGTTGTGGGCGTCGAGAGCGAACCATTGCGGGTTAAGGAAAAGACCAAGAGGCGGCGGAGACATGTCAAGCATGTCAAGAGCAAATTGCACTTTACAGTGTTGAAGATTAGTGAGTTGGAGGTTAAGAGCCTGGAGGAGTATGAGGCAACATTGGCACAAGAGGGGGGGGAGCAGAGTGTACAATAGTGATGGAAGGGAAGGGTTATGCATTGAAAGATGCAAGGTCGCAATGCCTTGACGACGAATCCTTGATTATGCACATGTATCGACAATGAACTCGATCGAATTTATAGCAACCAACTCAATAGAGAAATCCTTGAAATGCACACACCCAGAGGGCTTTCTGTACTTTTTGACTTTCCCCGGAATGTTGGGTAAGCAAAACGACATGTGTGCGAGACTAGATTAGTGCCGTTCAAGACAAGAAGACACACCAGGTTCGCACTTGATAATTCTCAATGCTATGTTCTGTATCGTAACTAGTATTACAGTTGGGTATTGTGTGATTGATCCCAGTACGCCAATTATGCTTCGACAACCTCTGACTAAGCTCGCTATTTGCTAGACCATTGCTTCTAATGCACCACCTGCGCTGCATAGAAGTCTGGATGTTGATTCTGGATCATCGATGTGACCTTTTCTACCTCTTCTGCCAATCCAGTCACGTTGGCGTCCCATTTGCGCAGCTCCTTGCCCACTACTCGCTCCGCATGGCCCGTCTTGCGCTCTCCACTTGCCTCTCCCTCGAAGAAGACATAACGGTCTATTTGATCAATGTACCCAGCAAGACGGCCTTGCTCCAACATCTTGGCTGCGTAGTCCTCGGCCTTTTCTGCGTCAATGCCCAACAGCTCACCAAGCTGGTCGAATCCGATGTTGTTGTACAGTTTTGATGCGCCGACTAGATTGTGCTCGAGAATAGCCTTGTCCAATACTGTCAAGCCATCTGAGCCTCGTGCAAGGTGGTGCGGATCCAGCTTAGCAGAGAAGGCTTTGATTTCAGCAGGCGTAAGCAGACGGTTCAAGAAAATCTTCTCCAGGATTGCGAAGTCGTCTGCAGAACTGGCTCTGTCGTCTTTGTATAGCTTGGCCAACATCTTCCCTCGCTGAGGACCTGCTGGTGCGAGGACTGTACAGATAATGGCCCGTCCAAGGAACCCATCTCGCTCCTCACTGTCCACCAGAGGCTCGTTGCTTATGCCGTAGTAGGCTTGCGCAGCGTCCAGGAAGGAGCGTTGTGAATCGAGAATACGAGCTTGACTAAGATGGAACATGACCTTGGTCGCCTTATCTTGGACACTGAAGATGATATTCTTGATCTTGTTAAGATGAGTGTATGCACTCGTTGGGTCATCCTCTTCTAGATAGCACCGCACTATGCGGATCCATACTTTGGCCTTCTCATCAGGAGTGACGGACTTCTGGGTAGATTCTAGGTTGATGGTAGCTAGTGTCTGTGCAGACCGCCTGTAATCCTCGTTCTCTTCGAAAGCGTCTGCCAGTGCTTGCTTGATCTGTGTATCCTGCTCCTCATATTGCCCCACACCCTTAGACTGTAGTAGTGTAACAACCCTTTCACCAATCTCTATCTTGGCATCTGGATCCTTGAGTGTCCGGAAGGCGTCCACAAAAGCAGCAAGAAGTGGTCGGAGCACGACTATGCCGAGTGAGTCGTCGAGGAGAGTTTGTGCATATGCTTTTAGGTCGGCAGCCACATTGACCGAAGAATCGATGATATGCTGAAGGAGAGCGGTGTATTGAGAAGGCTTATCGCTAACAGGCGCCGTCTCAATCTCCTGCAAAGCAGTGGTGACAGCTTGCGAAGCCATGGCTTGGGGAGGGGCAAACGTAAACAATTGCGGGGGTTTGGCTCACTTGATCGTGGATGGGCGGTAGATTTCTGAGTTGAATTCGAATAATACAACCCGATATGAGAGAATCTGTTCACTGGTCTCACGGGGGAGGATCAAGATTACGCTCACAGTGAGTGGCAGGCAACAGACGTGGGGCAGCTGCGGCAAGTGCGAGGCTGCGCGACAGCTCCGCGTTATCGATAACGGCCTTGGCACGCTAATGCGAGCGCGCGCCGGGAACAACCAACAATGGGCAGCCTGCTGCCTTTCATCATCGGACCTACACCTTACCCTTCCTTCGTCGCCCTTGTGCCACGTCTTTATTCTTTCCCTTTTCCAACACCATCACGGTCCCTACCTCTGCCCGGAAAGTCAGGCACCCGTTCGCTACCCACTATTGCCACAATCTCTCTCACACGTCGCCATGAACGGCATCAAGGCAGACCCCGATGTCAAGATGGACCCAGACGCATCTACTCCAGGCGGGGGCTTTATGGATGATGAGTTCTATGAGGATACTGGCGAGATGATCATGAGCAAGGATAGTTCAGACAAGGATATCTGGCTCACGCGCATCCCGCCGTGGTTGTATGAAGCAGTTTCAAAGTGGGACGATCTCGCCGATGGAAACGACAACGACCAGATACAAATCGGAGAGGTTTACGGATTTGCGACAACAAGCGGCATCGATAAAACGAAGCCCATGCGTGTCTTCCTCAACGATCGCTGGCGCGCAAAGTCCAACCTGCCCTCTGCCTTCCAGCTCGATCCTGCGCCAGCCACCGACACAATACTCGGAAACACATATGTTTTCACAGAGAAGGATCTACCAGGCTTTCGGGGTCATGGCTACAGTAGAGGGGGCAACCAAGGGAGCTTTGGCGGTGTGCAAGATCCCAAGGCGCGCGTCCAAAAGCGAAGCAAGTACAAAAAGGCCATCCCTAAGCAGACCGCCCTTGTTGGTCATGCGACGCGACAGTACAATGCCAATCCTTTGGAAACAAAAGAGTACAAAGACTTTAGCGCAGCACGCATCAAGCAAGCCATTCAAGGCTCGCACATGACCACCATAATTACCAAGGATACCGAAGTCTCAGATGTCAACAATTCCATCATGCTCAACAATCGATTCAAGAACTTCATCAGGCCTATGACCAAAGGAAAATCGCAACAGAACAAGGCTGCTCGTATGGCCAGGTCGGATCTCATCGATTTCTTGCATACTCTATTCGACGAGTATCAGTACTGGCCTATGAAGGCTATCAAGCAGCGCACCAAGCAGCCAGAGCAATACCTCAAAGAGGTCCTTGGCGACATTGCACTGCTTGTCAAGTCTGGGCCCTTTGCAAGTAACTGGAAGCGCCAAGCCGTTTTTGAAAATCAACGTGATACCAGTAAACAAGCCGAGGCAGCTGCTCCAGAGGGCCCGGGTGATGGAGATTCAGAGGGTGAAGATGAGATGGAGGATGTGGTCTAGAAGACAGGCCCAAACACTTCAAGACCTCTACATGTGAGGATGAAGATGCTGGCCAAGGATGTGACAACTGCTTTAGCGATACCCGACTTGCACAGAAACATGCGCAGGTGAAAAAATTGGTATTTAATTGAAGACGAGATGTTTTTCTGCGTTTTCCTCTATTTGCTCTGCTAGAAACCATAAAGGAGGTATTTTTGGACTATTTGTATTATAAAGCATGCGCTTCTTACGGCTCGTAACCAATATATACTATAATGGACTCACATAGTCAAAGTGTAGTGAAGCACTTCAAGACTAGATACAGTTTGATCGCCAACTGTCATCATGACGCTAAACCGTTCATGACTCGTACCGGCCAGGCCGAAAAGTATACCGCAATAAGCAAACCGACCCACTTCCTTGCACTTCGGCTATGCATACGTATGTTCAATCTGTATAAGAACGCTCAGATTCATCCATTTTCACACATCTTATCCAGCTTACTCATTGTAATCTCTGTATACATCGACTGGCGAATAACAGTAGTCAATTCGCCGTTCTAAGAAGAGAAAACCAGAGGCGCCATGGCGCGGCAACAACAGCAGGGCCATTGGCTAGACAAGTATGCAAATAACCATGCTGCTTGGAAGGTATCAATTGCCCCCGATGGAAATCAGGCGTTCCAGCGTCCCCTGGGACTAGTGGAAACCTCTTTTGACGCTGATGGCACATACTATGGCGGTCGGGCAGGTATGTATACAAGCTCTCAGTACAACCCCCAACCTCGTTTTGCTCTGTTCTAGACTATTCAGAATATTCCTAGCGGTATTCCAGAACGAAATCAGTTATAATATCAACTAAATATCTCGTAGATATGACTAGTTTCTTTACCTTGGCCATTCAGCACAAACTCTCAAAAGACGAACTCCGGCATAGAATAGCCTTGGCATGGACTTCTCTTCGCCTGCAGCACCCTCTTCTTCTGGCACGTGTTCATGACGACCCGGATACAGGAATCCGTGGCTTCGCAGTGGATATCCCCTCTACACAGAACGCCGCTATCCAAGCTGTTAAGGACAACGTCGTTTGGATCGAAGATTCATATGACGAAGTCAATGACGAAGAAATCTACCGCCACGCCTTCAATGTGACCAGAATTATTGAGCCCAAGAAATGTCTGTCGAAAATACACGTTCTACCTATTACACGCCTTCCTGACGGGACATTCTCCCTCAGCCTCCTCATTGTAATTGCGCATCAAATATCCGATGGCTTGTCGGCGTACAACTGGTTCAGTCACTTCAATCGCATTATGAACCAGCCAATTCATGAAATCTTAGCGGATATCGAGGCATTCCGAAGAGCAGACAAAATAAAGGCCATTCTACCAGCAGCCCAAGAAGACTTGTATCCACCCATTGTCGGGAACAGAGCAAGGCAACGCTGGTTCTGGGCTTTGATCCGCGTGTTACGTCATGTACACAAAGGCTTACCACCGACATTTACAAACCCGCTTCGTCGCGAACAGAGACTGGAAGTGCCAGTACCATTGGAGCCAAAATTTGACAAAATCTTTAATTACAGTGCTTCATCACGACCACCAATGTCATGCGGACACATCACTGCTGCGCTCTCCGCCTCCGCATCCTCCCGCCTCATATCGCTCTGCCGTTCTGCACAAGTCTCCATAGGCGCCGGTTGCTTTGCTCTCGCAGGTCTAGCCATGATGTCGATCCATGAAGCACTGAATCCTTCATCCCAACACCCCCCCTTCACAGCATCCTTCCCGCTAAACCCTCGCGCCTGGTTCGTCAACCCCCCACCCCCAGAATCATGCATGCTCGCTTTCAGCGAAGGCATCGTCATGCCCTTCCTGTCCTCAGAACTTCCCATCGAAGGCAGATTCAAACTAGTAGCCAAGCACGCGAACCGCGAACTAAAGGGCTACCAGAAGCGGCTCAAAGGCAAAGGTACTGCCGGCACGGCGGGTATACTAGACAAGCACTCTCCAGCCCGTCTTCTCGCAACGGGATACGTTGCGCAAATCGAGATTATCCAAGGTAAATTGCCGCCTGAACGACGCTCCTCGTCTTACAGCAGCCCGCAAGGCTCGCTTCCACCCAGTACAGCGGGATTCAGAGCAACGTGCGGTGTTTCCTCTGTAGGATCTCTCGCGACATTTTTCAAACGGGGTACTTATGATCTTCAAGATCTGGGGGATAGGGATTTTGCAGCAGATTTTCGAGATGTAAATATAGGTGTTAGGGCAAGGGAGAATGAGTTTTTGGTGGGAAGTTTGACCAATGCGGAGGGCATTGTGAATTTTGGAGTGAGTTACGATTTGAATGCTATTAGTGAGGAGAGGGCGGAGCTGTGGAAGACGACGATTGAGAATTTGTTGGAGGTCGGAGCGCAGGCGAGGCTGTAAGAGGGTGCAGCGCAGGGTAAGAAATAAAATTGTGGTGTGCAATTTCTTTTTAATAAATTGAATCGGAAAGTAGGTTCCCAGTGACAAAAGAATTGGTTAGTTTAACAAAAAAGCCCATCTTGATGGAATTCTGTGATTTGTGGAGGGAAAAAAAAGAGAAGTGCAGGGTTGTGATCTTGGTGCACATTAATAGAGCATTCTAGTAGCAATTGGAGTTATATTCCTTGGGATGTTCGCACTGGTGATCCGGTCTCCCTGTTACATGTCTACATGTGCCTCACCAGTAAACAACATATGTGAGTGCTCTTGCCCATTTGCATAGAAACTGGCCAAAATACTGGATAATTTGTACTTTTGATCTTGTACATTTGAAACCATAATCCACAGTAGTGGTAGGTTCCGTGGCACAAACGCTTTACATGCGAGTGACCGAGTCCCATAACCCAACGCCTTGCTAAGTACGATGCAAATCCGCCGACACGGCCGCTTCAGTTGGCCTCGTGGAAAACCGCGGAAGTACTTTTAGGTATTCATGTCCTGGCAATGGCGCTGTCAAGGCGTTTTATAATCTCGTTCTGTGAACGTTGTGATTATGTCTGTTATAGCAGTCTCAGCATCCTCCGGCTCCGTGTGTGCCACGATCATCCAAGAACGATGAGGTATATTATCATAAGAGTGTTGATGAACATTAACGGTACTGTATGGAGGTCAGTCTGTATGTCCTAAACATTTTCCAGGGAAACCATGAGTGTTTCGTGTGGGGAACATGGCTGCTGGCGGCTGACGGAGGGGTAGACATACTCCGCATCAATGTTCGTACTGAGGAGACGAGGTTGATCAGTCGTGCCTTGACGCTTGAGTCATCGCGCTGACCAGGGAAGCCAGGATCTGCCGATGCTGTCCAACCAACTGTCCATAGTCAGTATACGTGTGTCCCAAATAAATCGATATAGCCGATGCGCGTGCGGGAGGATACAAGGAGGGACAGAGGGCGTCGAATCGGATCAAACGTACTGCGTGCGAGAAAGCGGTCTTCGGAGAGGATGGCGATAGCATTAATAAGGAGTACGGCAACTAGACGTGTTAGCGACTTGGTCTGTCCAATGCGACTTGACGAGGAATACCATAGAACAGCCCTCCCAGCCCGAAGAAAAACATATTTAAGGTCTGATTTGAGTGACCTTGCCGATTGGCGTGACGTTTGTAAAAGCAACACTAGGAACGAGGACTAGAGCGGTGGTGTTGCTGCGGCTGTATGTGAGAAAGACAGTTGTCGTTCGCCAGGGTCAAGCATCATAGGTCTTTGGATTATGTAAGCATTCATATCCGATCCGCGAAATAGTACTGGGTCGCGTTTCCACGATTGTTCTGCATGCTTGCGACACGTCAGATCGTTAAAGAAAAGAAAATGTATGTAGCTATTATATCGAGTGGATGTATACGGCCCTCGTGATCACGCTATCGGACATGCACCAGAGCATTCGGTATGTCTGACTGTGCACTGTAACATGACAAAAAAGAAATCTGATCGTGATAAGCAAGACTGATGCTCGATCTTGACGTAGATTCAATCTGAATCGCCATACTCTATGACAAGACAGCTGTGCATACTATACCTTCTCTAATAGTAGATCATGCGGTCCTTGGTTAGTAGCCCCCATATCAACCATAGTGGGTTGCGCTGATGATATAAGTAATACAGGTACATGCATGCATGCAGGGATTGCGTCCCAAGCAGACGAAACCGATCGGGAATCAGTGGAATTTGACACGTGTAGTCGGTCGGGGTGATCCAAGTTGAAGATATGCGCGAGCCGCGAGAATCCAGTGCAGGGGTCCGGCGATGATCGCTTGATCGCTAAGGCCATGGCGGACCCGGCGCGTGTTTCTGCATCGCAAACCCTTCCGCCAACATGTTGATTTTGCAAAAGTCGAATGGCCAGGCCCGGAGAGAAGGCCATGGCCGTTGCTGGTCGTGCACTATCCTAGCGCCTATTAGGTCAACATGCAGAGTTGCGTCATTCTCGTTGCACCAGGAGGGCGGTCGGGGTGAAGATGGCGTTCTAGAATCGCTTGTGCTCTGCTCTTGACCTGCCTATGTGCCGATACACACATAGTACACACATACAGCAGCATCTTTTGGGTAGGCGACTGCTGAGAAAATCCTCGACGCACTGCAACCTCGGCAGCTGGCAGAAGCTTCTTTGCCCCCGTGCGCTCATCGATTGTCTGGTCTAGAACTGATCTGCCCGCCTTTACGCCTCGTCGTTCAATCCCCACTTCGAGTGCCCATCGACTGTACTCTACTCTGTTCTGCAGGCGTTCTTCCTAACGTCTCCCGCCGTCACTCCGCCCACTAGCCCCAGAGGCGCCTTCAGCCTTTTTTTCTCTCTCTCGCGCCTTGTTGCACGCGACTGCCCCTATGCCTGTGCTAGGAAGCCCGCTGCTCGCCGCCGCCCAGTCTCCTTGAGACGATCCAACCTCCCGGCGCCCTTCCTTCGGTGCTACGGCCATTATCTCCGCGCCGACCAGGGTGCGAGAAACAATCTCACATACCTACATACACCTTGTCACGACCTCGTCACCGTAATGACTGAAGATATCGCCGGCAATGAGGGCGATTACTTCGCAATGGAGTCGCGCTCCCGCCCAGAGTCTCCAAGCTCGATACGTAGCGATCCCATGTCTATGCACTTGACTGCGCCCTCAACCACCATTGCGTCACTCACCGCGCTACAATACTTGCCAATCCCAGTCCTTGTCTTGTCGTCACAAAAGACTGTGATACTGGCCAATGAAGCCATGGGCCGGTTGTTCAACATTGATTTTGAAAGTATTCATCATCTCTCCATAACAGAGGCCTTGCAGGGCAAGACCATGGGAGAACTGGGTGTAGATATTATACAAAACGGTTCTCCGATCCTGATCACATGGGAGGTTGGTGTTCATGTGTATGGTTATTTTTATCCAAGTCAGCTAACGCATGTCATGTCTAGGCCTTCCTCAATTGCGTTGTAAACGATGCAGTGGCGGACAACGTGGATACAGACGGAGACTCTTATATGGCGAGCGGACACACCACGCCCACTGCAGACAACACCATGTATCGACAGGACAACCAGCAAGCCCAATCTCTGCCGCCTTTGAGTAGTACAAATCTTGCACGAACTACGGTACACGATGTATCGGTCGATGTGGTTGTCGTACCACTTGCTCTAGGCTCCGACGACACCCTGCAAAAGTGTGACAGAAAAGGATCATACAGTGACGCAGTACAGGCATCATGCATCGTTTCAATATGGAGCATTGAAGACACTCAATACTACACGTTGACCTTTACAAGCGCAACACAAGTCCAAGATTCCAAGAGCACACAACCCTCTACGCGTATGGTAAACCGTACAAATACCGGAGTGAGGCTCGACAAGTCACGCAGCTCGGGCTCAAGTACATCTTCAAGCCGACGTTCCAACAACAGTTCAAATCCCACATCCAAGGTTGCCACGCCCACCCTGCAGCAGCCAGAGTTCCCTCCCCGTGGTCCTCCTAGCAAAAACAAAAGTGACATTGCAAATTCCGCATCTGTCTTTCAGAAGGCAACACAGCTCAAAGATGCCATTCTTAATTCTATTACTATGCCTGCTTATGGTATGTTCTTTTTCTTCTTCCGCTCAACTGTCTGTATTTTGCTAACACTTCCCAAGCAATGTGGAAAGATGAGAGTTTTGGTATACCAAACAAAGCGCTACTGCGACTCGTCCCCAAAGACACTTCTTACCTTTCTGGCGACCAAAGAGATTTCCTTGCGCAGTTCTCGTGTTGGACTGAAGACTTCCAACGTCGCCTTCCGATAGAAGAATTCCCCATCATTGAGGTCTGTCGCCACAAGAAAAGAGTCGAGAAACAGCGGCTTGGCATCAGACACCCTGTGACAGGCTCTGGGATGGTGTACGAAGTCAACGGCGAACCGGTTTTCCATGAAGAGACTGGAGAATTTCTTGGTGGCATAGTGGTTTTCAAGGATGTTACAGAATACACCCAGAAGATTGCGGAGCAGATTGAGCAGAACGAAAAGCAATTCGAGTACATTGCAAACTTTATGCCCGTCATGGTATGGACGACTACCCCAGATGGCATGCACGACTGGTTCTCGAAGAGATGGTACGACTACACAGGCTTGACAGTGGATAAGTCTTTGGGCGAAGGCTGGCGGCTTCCATTCCATCCCGATGATATGCGCGCAACCGCTGCACGTTGGTTCCACTCGCTGGAAACGGGGGATGAGTACAACACAGAGTACAGATGTCAACGTTTCGACGGACAGTGGCGCTGGATGTTGGGGCGAGCTGTGCCCTTCTACGATGACGCGGGCCGGATAGTGAAGTGGTTTGGCACCTGCACCGACATCCATGACCTAGTGCTGGCACGTCAAGAGGCGCGACAAACAAGGGAGCAACTGCAACAGGTCATCCAACATGCAAAAATTGTCTTGTGGGTCATCGACCGCAACAATCGTGTCAAAGTGCTTGAGGGTGAGATTGATGCCAACGAACACTTTCCAAAGGACCAACTGCTTGGTAGAGACGTATACGACGTTCTTGCATTTACTGATAATAATCGAGAGCGTTGGCGCGGGCCAATACAGGAAATCCTCCAGGGCAAACAGTCGGATGAAATCGTCAATGGCGGTTACATGTCTGAGAATCGCTATTACCGAACCCGCCTAGTGCCGCTGATGAGCACGTCACGAACAGCAGGTGTTGAAGGGCAAGCTTTTGTGGATGGTGTTATAGGCGTCTCGATGGACATTACAGAATTACGGGAAAGAGAAGAACAGCTGAAGGAGCAAGAAAAGGAGAATTCAAGGCTACTGGCCAACGAAGCAGCAGCGAAAGAGGCCAGCCGGATGAAGTCTCAATTCCTGGCCAACATGTCCCACGAAATCCGAACGCCCATAGCTGGAGTCATTGGTATGAGTGAGCTCCTGTTCGATATGGATCTCAACGAGGAGCAAAAGGAATGCGCCGAGAACATCCACCGATCAGCAAACAGTCTCTTGACAGTGATCAATGACATATTGGAGTAAGCCATTTCTTTTTGTCAAGAATATTGATTGTCATATTCACCATGAAGGATTTGCTGACTTTGTCACCCCTTTTCAGTTTCTCCAAAGTAGAATCCGGTCGGCTGGACGTTGAAGAGGTGCAGTTCAGTCTCAGCGTGGTGCTCAGGGATGTCAACAAAATGATGGCCTTTGCGGCCAACAGAAAGGGGCTAGAATATCAGAGTTTGATCCAGGACGAAGTACAGTCAGATCTACGAGTCATTGGAGACCCAGGCCGGCTTCGCCAGATCCTTACCAACGTCCTCACCAATAGCATCAAATTCACGTCTGTAGGGACTGTCCAACTGTCCGTTTCTATCAGCCATGAAACAAAGGAGACGGTCACAGTCAACTTCAGCATTGTCGATACAGGCATCGGAATTGAAGAAGAGGTTCGCAAACGGCTATTCCAGCCTTTTAGTCAAGCAGACTCATCCACAGCACGGAGGTTTGGTGGAACTGGTTTAGGACTGACTATTAGTAAGAACCTGGTCGAGCTCATGAAGGGCCAGATATGGCTCGACTCCAAGTTGGGACAGGGCACTACGGCCACATTCTGGATCCCCTTCACCCGGGCCCCCTCACAGGATGGCGAGTCTCCGTTGGTGCATCTGGAGTCCATACCGGATCGGCTTCAGAGTGACATGTCAGTCTCCTGTGGAAGCTCTGAAGGCCATACACCACCGTTGACCCCACAGGTGTCCAATGGAACTTCAGCTTACCCAATGTTCAAGTCGGCCATACCGGATCAGTTCATGAGTCTTTCTGAGAGTGAAAGACAGAATGTCCATGTGCTAGTTGTCGAAGACAAGTAGGTTTTCACCAGAATTCATGACTGAAGAAATTGCTCACCAAACCGTCTACAGCCACATCAATCAGCAAATCGCCCTCAAAACTATTAAAAAATTGCACTTCTCAGTCAACGCAGTGTGGAACGGCCAGGAAGCACTTGAATACCTGGCCAAGGAGTTCGGTCCGTTACATCCACGTCCGGACATCATCCTTATGGACGTCCAGGCAAGTAAACCATGTAGGGCTGCTCTGGCTCGGCAGCTGACGAATGATTGCAGATGCCCATTCGAGATGGCTACTCTGCCACGCATGCTATTCGGACAGAAGCTCCTTGGCGCAACATGCCCAAAGTTCAGGGTGTTCCTATTGTTGCCATGACGGCTAGTGCAATCCAAGGGGACAAGGAAAAGTGCGTGTCGTGCGGAATGGATGTGAGTACTGGAATAGACATGAACTAGTGTATGGAAGAGCGAGAAGTACTGAAACTTGACAGGATTATCTGGCAAAGCCAGTAAAAGGAAAAATTCTGGAGAAGGTAAGTAGGTTCCCCAAGCAGACGAGTGAATTCGCTAACGACCAAAAGATGCTTGTCAAGTGGGCACTCGAAGGACGGCGAAAAGCGGCAAGGGAAACGCCTTGCACAAATGACAAGGATCGACGGAGTAAAACAGTTCCGAACCCTGGAAACAGCTTTAGTGCTAGTGATCACCCGCGAACGGCAGGCATGTCTCTGGAATCTGAAACGACGGCGCAAGCACTGACCGCAGAACTTGACCGCCTCCACTACCAGAGCGATGCAGCGTTTGCCAGGTCCAGCGAAAATGAGAGTGAAAGAGCCATGCGACGTATCCATGCGGAGGAGAGGGATAGGAAATTGCGGGACGAGAAGCTATTCTCGCTCGTGGGGCCTCAACTGCTTCACCACAAGGCGTCCGAGGGGCCCCACAGTGAGCCGTCAATGCCTTTGACCATGGAAAACATTGAGAAGCTGGTGCACGAACAAGACGCGGATGGCTCTGTTACGAGAAAATCCCCCTCACCAGACGAGATGGACTCGAGTGCTACCAACCATGGGCCTCACAACATGAGTGAGGACGACAATCACTTGCGACCGCGGTTGCAACACGTCCGGAATCATGAAAGCGAACAGACCATTGTTGAGCAAGTGGCTCGATGAAGCAAGTGACGTTGAAAGAAAGGGAGAAGCCGAGATGGTACCGTCAGGTTGACGTGCAACTGAGGAATGAGAGCAAAGGCTGCTCCTTCCTTTTTAGAGCTGGTCCATGGCGCACTCCACCAAGAAGGTCATGCGTCAACCGTGCAGAATTTCCCACTTGAGTGGACGGGTTGAGAATAATCAAACAAGCACAAGGGCTGTTGGCAAGGGGCGCTCAGCTACGACCACGGTTTGGGGAAGTGATGATGATGACGATGATGATGATGAAGATTATGAAAGTTTGATGTTGGGGCTGGGGGGAGCGGAGCTAAGGGGGGGAGGGGCCGCTCAGCCAGGCTGTGGTGATTGGAACGGCTCCCCAAGGCATCAGAGCACGTGCTTTTCCGCTTTCACGGTAGCAGCACGGAGGGTGATATCCATGCAATCTCATGTCAGAAAGAAGCGTGTGGCTTTCCTCTTATAGTAGCTATGCACTTCCCAACGACGTCATGTGCAATGGAAGGCTACTTTTGCCGTTAAGAAGCAGCATCGTATTTTAGTGCAGGTCGCTCGGAAGGGGTAAATGCGACGTACTTGGGAGTGTTTTTGGGGCGGGCGGACAGGCATAGGGCGGGCTGTACGAGTAGTACTGTAGCATTGGCACTGACATGGGGGTGGCATTGGTATTGGCATTCGCACGTTGACAATTTCTCTCGTCTTCTTTTTTTTCATCGCGCATAAAGGGGAGAAAAAAGATGACAGTGTAGGATTTGATGATGGTCACAAGGGTTGGCATGCGGTTCGGATTAGGAAGTGGGCAATATTCCGATCTGCGAACTGCATTGCACGTTCGTTAGTTTCCACATGGCAGCCCGTCTCAAAGTGGAATTGGATAGGCAATCACTTCCCAAAGGATTGACTTTATGATGAAGATCATAAGCCTTGGACGTTAGATAGGTGCGGGAAGTGGGATGAAGATCATAGTAGACAAGTCAGATAGGATTTTGGACATGCAGAATCTCCCGCGCAAACCTTGGAGACGCACAGACATTTCTTGTTTGATTTGTTTTGGTTACGCAGCCCACGCGCCCTCACCCCCTTCAAGGCTGTAAGGGTGACAGCCCACGTTACTCCCGCAGTTTCAACAGACGTTACATCGGGCGGCTTGAGCACTTGGGGACACTGCGGCACGCCGACTCGAGGCATTTTTCTCTTGGCATGCTAGCTGGTGATTGGTCGGCGACGCGGGCCCCATTGCGCCGCTGCCCGTGACGAGCTTTTTGCTCAAAAGAATGGATGTGCAAGGTTATGTACAGGAGTGTACATGGCAGGGTGCCAGAATGTCGGGTTCTCTTGATTCGCTGCCTCGCCGACCACATTTGCTTTGCTATTTCACTCGAGTGCTTTGCGCTTGTTGATAGGCTTTCGGCTCACTTGCTGCCCTGTTCTCTAGTGAGCCTCTGCTGTAGCCCTGGTGGGTGGTCCACTTTGGATGACTCCGCAGTGCCCTCTTGCATCAAGGAATGTTAGTCGACCGGTGTGTGAGTACGTACGACTACAAGGACGAGTGCAAATTTACTATCTCTATCTTGCCCATCTAAAAAAAATGCGCCCCCGGCTGTCAGAATGCGCTGATCGCTCTTGCAGAGCCGCACGTCTAGCTCACGACGGAACCGTGGGGTAGGCTTGATGGCGATCTCCAGGAAAATGGGAACAGTGTTGCACATCGAACATAGAAGTGTACATGCGTAGGTGTACAACCATGTCTACAGCAGCTTAGACACGCTATACAACGCATACGAGAGGGGAGAGAGGGGGGGCCGGGCGGCGGATTTGGTTCTCCACGCACCATGCGCTACTACTCGTATTGGCTGACTAGACTCTGATCTCGGAAATAAAAAAGAGAATCCACAAGCTTATCAACGAGTCGCCTGGCTTGGCAAGCCAACACAAAGTCGGCTCAACAAGTCAACGGCTGATAAACTGAGGGGATGCGGCCGAGCTTACGAATGCAGGGTCCAGTGTGCAAATGCCGAGCACGTCGTAGCCGGTAACGGACAACAAGGCATGGAAGAGCATGGGACGCGCAAAATTGCACTGTAGCGCGAGGTTGCGGTCACTTTGAAAAGGGCTGTATCCACTGGTCTTGCCATGGAGCCCGAATGAACATAGCGGGAGCGGTAGAGCAGTTGAGCAAGTAGTTGTAGTTATTTGGGATGACGGCTCGAGGAAGTAGAGCAGAGTAGTGCTTCCGCCGACAGGTGCATGGCCGTAGTAGCGCTGGAGAAAGGCGCAAGCGTGTGGATACCAGGCGCGTTCAAGTGACTTTGGAGAGCGGGATGGCGCTGCTGCTACAGGAGTTGCCCTGCATCACAAGGCTCCGCGGAACGCCCAAAAGTACAAAAGTGAGGGGTGTGAGGGGGTGTGAGGGGGGTGTGAGGGGGGGAGTGCACAGTGCAGTGGTGGGTATGTAGAGTAGTGGGTATGGGTAATGGGTGGTGATGGTGGTCCGGGCACGATGCGCATGGGATGCAAGGCGGCCGTATTATAGCAGCAAGCAGCCAATCAGGCGCCGCTGCAGGTTGCGCTAGTGGGCGGTGAGATGGCAGTTCCCAGTATGCGTCGTCTTGGCTCCTTTGCCACTCCCCTCGTCACTTGCAAAGGCAATGCGGCGACGACTTGCCCACCGCATCGCGGCCGTTGCTGTCCAGTAGAGTACTACATACTTGCTGTGCCAGCGGGCGCCAGATATACGACAGAGTTCCGACATAACTTGGCTGGCGAAGGCTATGCAGCCGGTGCAGGCACACGCACATCCCTCCTACTCTGCTCCCACCACGACTGTACACCTACTTACTCGAGCGGCACGCAATGCGCACTTGGCCGCCTCGACATCATCTTGCATGCGGTGCTGCTGTCGCCAGGTACAAATTGTGCGGTGCGCCAATCAGATGCCGCTAGCAGCCCCCCAGCTAGCAGCAGCGCTATAGCAGCTTTGCCCATGACGACATCCAAGGCCAGCGCCCACTTTGTCTTATTGCCCTCACTCAGCAGGGCGTGTCATTGGGAATACAGGTGGGGCTTGGCTCTCATCACTGCTTGCAGCTAACAGGTCTCATGCGCTTGAGTAGCTATGTACACTTACATACACGCAGGCCTATCTAAGTGGATGGGTGTGAGTGCAAGTGTGTCGTAGGAGCCATGTTGTCGTCATTGGCAGGCATAGGCGCTGTAGGTAAGTACAGCAGCACTATCTGCTCGTACCAATGGGTATACCACTACCACGTCGAGTGGGTGCTGTGCAAAGCAGGTACGGCGACGAGATGACGCTGTCCCCTATTAGAGTGAGGACGTCTTCCCCCATCCAGCCTACTTGTCCCAAACTGACGTGCAAGCCTCAGCTTTTTTGGTCCACCATCTGACAAAGCCTCTTAGACGTCTGGCATCAAAAGCAACGTGGACGGCGATCAAACGCTTGACCATTGCTTAGGTGTGCGCACAGGCGCATGTGCCTCAGGGGACTAATTTCACCAGAGGCGCTTTTTTTTTCTCTCCTCGACGCCGCCGTGCACAATGGAGAGTCAGGAGGGGGAGGGGGCGGAACCCGCGCTAGGACCAGGTGGACGACGGTGGGAGAGTTCGAGTTTACGCAACGTCGTGGAGATGGGCTGTGGCGGTCCGACTCCGCGACGCGAAAGCAGCGTGCCCGGCCAGTGTCCGGCGCGATGCACCTCCAAAAGGGCAAGTGTGTGAAGCCGCTTTTTCGGTCCCTCTTGCTGGCGCGGGCCTTGATCCTAGACGACCGTTGTTGTGCAGCGACGCTTCTTGAGTCGTCGATGCTTTCGCGCTCAGAGTGGGAGAAAAAGCACAGCAACCATCACAGGGGCATACTACACTACACACAAGCACCCACCAGGATGATGACAGCGACGCCCCATCACCATGGCCGTGCCGCCCACACCCATACCCACGCCCACGCCCAGCATGGCTGCGGAGCCCTCGCACTGTCCGCTCCGCACATGTGGCTAGCCGTGGTGCCCAAATGGGAAGCATGCAATTGTGAGCATGCGTGCTAGGCTGCTTCAATGCGCGTCGTCGGCCCTAGTGCTGGTGGATGCACGCCAAAACAAAAGCCAGAAAGCCCTCCCGCGCCTGCCGCCCGCTGATTCGCGGTGCGCTGGCTGGCAGAGAGCTTATTGCTAGCCTTGCTGGCCGGACAGGCGTAACGCGAGTGGTGTGGACTGGTGGACTGGTCGCCGACGGAGGCGCAGGCTTGCCGGCCATGGTTCAGACGACGAGCGGAAGGCAATAGCCATGGTGCGGTGCTAAGCCAACGGCACACACCGGGCTGTTGAGGCTACAGTGCCAGATGGCGCGGATGCAACGCAGCCCGTGGGCACGTCGCTGAACGACCGCTCTCCACCTGCGTAAGTAAAAGCAGCGGTGGGCGCGCGCAGGGCTAGCGTCGACTGCTACCCCCTGTCGGCGCAGACGTAGCAGCGTCCGGGGTGCTGAGCCAGCATGCCAGCTCCTCTTGCCTGCCTGCCTGCCTGCTTGGCCCCTAGCCTATGATGGCGGTCCTGCTGTGAACCCAAAGACGTAAACCCTCCACGCACGCGAGTTTATCAATGAGGGCTCCCCGACTGCTTGCCCGCTGATCAACAGCCTCTTCACCTTCTGCGCACTGCCCAACCCTGACCCTTTGGCCCTGCCCCAAACCCCTCTATACTGCTTTCATCATCGCTGCTCTCTTATCCTTACTTGTTTGTCGCTGGCTTGCTTTTTCTGGCGAATTAACGTTACCGAACTTTTCCCACGGCGACACGCAACACGCAACCCACCCCACACCCTCCGCCCCTGCACCCACTGGGCATTCTCCCCCCCCCGAGCACGGGTCCTCGACGTGAAACGCCCGAGCGTCTGCCACTCGGTCGCTGGTGTCCGCTTCGCCCTACACCTAATCTCGCTGGCTCTTTGTCACGGGTCCTGCTTAGTACAGGTCAACTGATCGACATACCAAAGCGATCATCATTACTCCTCTCGGAATACCACTGCACGGGAGTCCCCAGTGTCAGAGAGAATTCAAAAGGTCGCAGATCCCATCGTTGACTGCTTGTGATCGACTATCTCCACGTTTTTGACCCTCGACTACCTTGTTTCACCTTTTGGATCTACGAGTCGAGTCTTGACTGTCGCACTCAGCTTTATTCTCTTGTACCACTTCACCCTCCTGTCCCTTCCTGGACCCTCACCATCCCTTCGCATCCTCTATCAAAAGTCTCCGCAATGGCAATGGCAGTCGACAATCGCCAGCAACCCCAGCTAAACGGCATGGGCTACGACCACATGCGCTACCCACAACAACCACACTTCACCAACCCATGGGTCTCGGCCAGCACCTCACAACAGCAACTCTACCAGACAACTGTGGCACCCAATGTCGACGCACAGCGCCCCACAAGCATCGCCATTCCCTACCACGGCATGCCCGTCACAGCCCCTCCCATGGGACAAGGTATTACTCTCCCGGGTGGCAACTTTGCGACACCAAACTTACTTGATGCCTCTGAAGATCTCATGTCACGAGGATACCCAACTGGCTATGCTACATCCGCCTCCCCTCAAAATCAGACTTATGCTCCTACTTCAGCTCCATACTCCCAGGTGGAATACGCAAACACAGAACGGAGCCCATATGCATTCCAGCAGGATGCGTCTCGTCGCTCTTCACACCCGTTAGTCCCCTCAATAGCATTCTACGAATCCGTCGAGTCCCAGCGACAGCGCCAAAGTTCACTTGTTGACTTTAGCAGAATGAATAGCCAGCAGCCACGCAACAGCTTTAGCGATGCTCTCGATGCTAGCCGCGGCATGGTTTCCCTGAGCCAGTCAGATATTACACCAAGGAATATCTACGGTACTCAGGGAACCAGCCGCAGTTCCACAGAATCTTACGGATTCCCTTCGACACACTCCGCCCACTCTTCCATCTCATCTGCCAGCTATGGTCCCAACGGATACTACGGTGGCGAAGGCTCAGTCACCGACTACAGCTCCGCTTCCGAGTCTGTTGACCTAGGCAGCTCGCGCACCCTTCCTCGCCCCAACGCACTTCTCGGCGCAAGCATGCCCCCTGCCCCCGCCTCCATGATGAGCCAGTTCAGCTCAAAGGTCTCATCCAGCTCGCAAAAGAAGCACAAGTGCAAGATTTGTGACAAGCGCTTCACACGACCAAGCTCCCTCCAAACCCACATGTACAGCCATACTGGAGAGAAGCGTAAGTTTTTATTTCGGACTCTTTTTTGGATTGTCTTGCTAACTGTATCATAGCATTTGCTTGTGAAGTTGAGGGTTGCGGACGCCACTTCTCTGTTGTTTCCAACTTGAGGAGACACCGAAAAGTACACAAGAATGACGGCAGCATCGACCATCCATCACCAGACAGCGTCGAGCACTAAAGGACTTTTAGGTCCAATTGTTTGTGTTTACGCTTCTTTACCTGTATCATCATCGGCCTTATCGCTCGTCTAGCACACCTGATGTTTGAGATACCATTGTTGCGCATTTGTCCGCCAAGATGTTAGAGGGAGCCGCATCTAGTTTGGATGTTTCTTCCACCTATCGCTGCACACTACTGGCTTTTACGGAGATACCACCTGGCCCTATTGCCTACGAAGGAGGACCACCACCACGGCGTTTTTTGGCGTTTCCATCTGCGAGCCCTTTACGAGTATCTGTTTGTCATTTTTGTCTCCTTTCGGTCTGGAGCGATTTCCTCAATACTGTAATATTACGCGCATCGATCGCCTGGGCCAGGATATTGTTTTTCCTTATCGCCTGCACATATTCGCCTAATTCCCAGCTGTGCTCGATAAGGCCTCCGGTCCACTGTCGTCACGAAGCACATGCTGTCATCATTCGCTTATACCCTTTAATATCTTTTAGACTCTCTTTTAGCAGCCACCCGGCCGATGCAGCGTTTGAACGGACGGTTTGCAGAATGACGTTTGTACATTAGCAGTAGCGCGCATAGGTACCACATAGCGACTGGTAGTAGCCAGGGTAACTATCAACACGACACTTAGTCGAGTTTAAGCAGCGCAAAAAAATGACGCATTTCTCCATATAGTGGATGGGGGGAGTGCGGCAGAATCAAAAAGACCCTTGTTTAACTCACAACCGCGCCCTTCCTATTTCGACGTGCTTTCCTTTATCCTCTGTTCCGCCCGCCAGCACTGTGACGACACTGCAACTATCTGGTATGGTACCGTGGATCCGTGAGCCTTCGTCATACGGGAGCACCCGGTTTCAGTTGGACCAAAACGTCGAAAGCCATTGCTCTGCCCTTTTGCAATGCCATCATTTGGCGTTCGGTGAGCGGTGGGCTTATGACCGGGGTAGAGGCTTGGCATTCGTCATGCAGCATCATACCCTTGCTAGCCACTGCTGGACCCTGAAATTTGGCCCACCTCCACTGGCCTCCCGTCTGTCAGCGAGTGGGATACCTGCCGATGCACCTTGTGCCGCCCCGAGGCTGCTGTGCCGATGCCATCTTCCATCCATTGGGCCCCCCTCTTTCCTGGAATGCCCCTGTTCAGCGGCTTGATGTTGCGTATGAGGCTGCGCAAAACGCGACAATTCACCCTCCATGACTCAACTGCAAACGTGCAAAGGGCCGGTGTGCATATGTGTGTGTGTGTGTGCTGACGACGTCAGACTTGCTCTCTCTTCTCGTCTCAGGCACCATGTCAACTGCGGGTCTTGATTGCCTCTACACACAGACTCCCAATCACGGTCCTCACTCGTGGTGAGTGGATCACACACGTTGAAGACCGGTCCGAAAGGAGCTTGAGATGAGATCGTAGCGTGCCTGACTGTATCCCACCCCTCGACCCGTTCCTTCGAGGCAAGATCGCCGGGAGGACGCGACGCCTGACAGCGTGTCGAAACACAGGGCTGACTGTTCTGTCCAAACGCATTGTCGCGGAAACATGACGACCCAAATTCTCTCGAGCTTTGATGTCTTCCTACTAGAGTATCCGCCTCCGCTGCTAAACTGGGTCAGCGGAGAGAAGAAAGCAATTTGCGTTGCAGTAATGCCGGCCAACGTCCCGTAAGGGAGGTTACCCGCAGACACCTTTTCCATACGTTTCCCTCTTGCCACCCACACCGGCCCCTCTACTTATCTCGCCCCTTAAAATGCTGTGCGCCAAACAAGACGAAGCCTTCACTCCTACAGCAGCCATCACGCATGTCATGAGTGGTATTGGCATCGTTCCCTTGCCTTATTGGTAGCACACGCACATCGTCTACTAGTTGTCCTGCCGACTAACAACCGATAGTGAGGATGTATGCATGCGATCAAGACAGGCACTTGACTGTGTCAGTTGAATGCTAGCTCTGTCGTTGTGTAAAAGGCAGAGTACTGTACTCAAAACAACAATATTCAGGCATGCGATATTTTTAGCCTGCACACACATTGTTTTAGGTATTTGTATCTGCACCAACGTCTCAACTTTACCAGGTATGATTGAGTGTTTAATATATGTATAATCCCAGCTCCCTGCCTCGAGTGTTGTTGCACTTTGTGGAAAATAACCAGATGAGACTGGCCAACAACTGCACCATTGTTCCTGCGGCTGTCTTGCTATGCGGGAATAAGAACCCGTGCGACTTCAGCATATCACGACAGGGTATTGTGTGACGGTTTGAGCATGCATACATCTATTGCAATAACACTTGTGTCCAGTGGTGGCGAAAAGTGTTCAACATTGATTTCTGACCTGTTTGGCCATCTATAGGACAAGCGCAGCTTGCAACAAGAAACCCACACAGGGTCCATTATGCTGGCCTTTGCCGAACATGTCTTCCGCTTTCCCAGACATGAATTTCTCAGTAACGAGAGCGGAGCGACATCGCTTGCATGTCAGATGCCAAGCAGTCCTTCATCGCCACTCCTTTAAACCACTCCAAGCAAGCCACTCTACCAGTTCAGGCATCAATTTAATCTCCATTGCTACTGTGTGCCAGTCAGTCCGCACGGATGTGCTGTCGTCCAACAGTATTGTTCAGTCTCACAGAAAAGTGGACCTCATATCAAGATTAAACCAACCCCGCAATCCCATATCTGATCTAATATGGTTTCAGGATTCCGCACAGCTGTCAAAATGTCTCCACTGCTTAAACACGCGCAGCTTCGGGTTTGCAACCGATGCTCTTACACCTTCCTGATTTGTTGATAGCTCAGGTAATTTCAGCTTTTACGGACCCATAGGCCGCGCAATCATCCGCGTTACGAGCGGATTGCTTGCTTGCATTCATGATAGCTTTGTCAGCCTCGTGGTGTCTGGGTCGTGTGTACCACCGTACCGTTTGGACAATGACACAGATGCCGGTCCACATGCTCACTCCCGTCCGTAGGAAATCTTTTGTCGCTTGGTCTTGTTGTTGTGTTCATCGTCGTCTTCAGCCGCCTTCTTCTTCTTATTATTATCTCCTGGCTTCGCACCGTTCGTGGGCTGGCTCGACTCGCGTGTAGGGAAGGACGAGGTCGGCGCAGGAGCATGCGATGGGGTTGCTGAACCTGGTGTCGACGATTCCTGGATAGTAGCGTCAGCATACCTTGTCCCTCCTCTATATTCTACGCTGCGAGAAGGTCTGGTATTCTCCTTCACATACCCTCAAGAAGCTGGTCGAACTCCGGCTGAATATCCTGTCCGCATCATTGATTGGGGCTTTTCGCCTTGTCGCAGTTCCTGCCCCGCCCGTGGTGGTCGTAGTCGCTGCGCCCTTGATGTAATTGTCGAAGCCTTTTATGATGTTGCCGGCGCTCGTCTCTTCTAGGTACTGAGTTTCGACTCGTAGAATGTTGTCTTCGAGTTGTAGCTATCACGAGAGATTAGCACACGCATCTCTTATACACCTCATCCCATACTAACCAGATTGTTATCGATCAAGCGCTTCTTGTTCAGCGACTCGCGGAGGTCACGTCGCAGCCTCTCATAGTAGGGCGTGCCGCGCGAATTGTCTGTGCTTCCATTGTTTGCGCTTCCTGGGGGCGCATTTTCCGTCATTTTTTAATGTCGTAGATTGTAGTGTAAGGTCTTGGGCGCAACTGCCAGCTCTTATCGTAGTGAATGTCGCGTGTACCAGATCTGCAGTTTGGAAGTTCATGGTCGCGGTTTCCCTCTGGTGAACGCGGAGGCTAGCGTCGCTGAGCTTGGGCCTCTTTGAGGAAACGCAACTTCTAGATCACAACGGGAGACGGCATCGCGCCACGCCTCCTACTCTCCTTCGAATACCCGTTACCAACGTCGCCCGTACGCCCCTTCACCGCGTTCGCTTCCACTAGTCGCGCTTACATCCGGACGCGACCTTGTTGCCCCGCGCCGATCCCAACACACAGCCGTCATACCATCAGCCTGATCGCTATCCGCAAGCGCAAGCGCGACAACATCTCGAGTTTTCGTACGAAGAACAGGAGGATCTTACTTTTAGTGCGACTCGCGAACGAGTACCGATCCTTTAGCGAAGGCATCTACCGTTTCGCGCCTATCCCCGACTTCATTTCAATAAATCGTAACACCTTCGTCATGGCAATGGATGCGAAAGAGATTGAGCTTCGCGGAAAGGCAATCGGCAAAGCCGTCTCAGAAGGCGAACCCAGCACTTCTATTCTGAAGTTGCTAAACGACCTCAAGACTGGTGTCCATGCCACTGAGGACCTCTTGCGCTCAACAAGGATTGGTGTCACCATCAACCGTCTGCGTACACACAAGGACCCCGCTGTGCAAAAATTGGCAACGGAGCTGGTAGCAAAGTGGAGGGATGAGGTCAAGAAGAAGCAACCGCCCAAGAAGGACGGCCCAGCCAAAGTAGCCACAAGCAACGGTTCGGCATCTTCACCCGCTCCTCCACCATCAGGCACTGCTTCCCCAGCGCCCAGTCAATCCAAGAAGAAGCATGACGTGCCTTCTGATAAGCGCAACCACAAAACAGATAAGGTCAAGTACCAAGTCACTGGAAACGAGGCTCGCGACAACTGCGTGAGGTTGATGTATGACGGTTTAGCTTTTATGAGTGAAGCAAGTAAGTAGAGGCCTTTGTTTGGCTCTGGGCTTTTACTGATTCATACCCTAGTGCCCGATGAAATCCTCAACATTGCCAAGCACGTTGAAGCCGCAGCTTATAGCAACGCTGGTAGCGTGAACGATGCCTACAAGGGAAAGATGCGCTCGCTTTTCCAGAACCTCAAGAACAAGTCAAATCCCCAACTCCGTAAACGAGTTCTCACTGGAGAAATCACTGCCAAGAGGTTTGTTGTCATGACGCATGACGAAATGAAGTCGGACGCGCGACGAGCCGAGGACGAAAAGCTTGAGAAGGAGAACATGAACCAGGCCATGGTCGCCCAGGTCGAGAAGGCCATATCAAAGGAGTTCCAGTGCGGAAAATGCAAGCAGAAGAAGGTCAGCTACAGCCAGGCGCAAACCAGGTCTGCTGATGAACCTATGACAACTTTTTGCGAGTGCATGAACTGTGGCAACAGGTGGAAGTTCTCCTAAGGAGGGCATGCGGCTGAGCGAACACGTGTGGGCGGCGTGTGGTGTGTACGAGTATGTATGGTTGCCTTATTCCCAAAATCGTAGTAGCAGGCGTTTCCATAAAGGGCCAGTCACAGAGAGACCGCAGGAGATGGTAAGGCCTCTGCGGGTCTCGATTTTTTCTCTCTGACATGTCCTGCAAAGTGCAACCAACATGTTTACTTTATTATTTTTCTTCTGACCTCTCTGGTTGGCACTGGTTCGTAAAAGGTCGTGTATCCAATCTACAATATTTGAATCACTCAACTTTTCAACGGAGACCTGTGGTCCTTGTTTTTCCAATCAGCCTTTCGAGCTTTAGGGGACTTGATGCCTGTTTGCAAAGCGATTGTTGATTGAGTCTGTGTTACCTTCTGCTAGCGGAAGCTTCCTGCCTGCCTGGATTGTAAGTAGATTGTCGTCACATCGCAGGGTTTTGACACATGATAGATTGCTGGGACCTTCAATACATGTTGCGTTCACCTGTCTATCGAGCAATCGACTGATGCAGCAAACAGTTCATCGACTGACATCTATAACACTAAGTTCTCGCTGTATCTCTCTCCGCACCATCGAGATAACACCTCTTTATAAATCATGCTTATAAGTGATCATAAGGCCTATCTAATCGTCTACCTTACATATATATATACTGCATTAATAATGTATCATCTCCTCCTTCACACGATCGCCCTTTATCCGTCTTCTCCAAATATATTACGCAACAGCGCCACACACACATGTTCGACATGTGTATCAAAGGCCAGTCTACAGCTTTGTACCTCGCGGTATTAGCGGTCTTGGGAAAACTCAAGTTGGCAAGAGAGAGATGATGAAAGGCACCAAGTCCTCAAATCATCTTCAACATCGGCGTAGGTTCTGGTGTCAGACGCCCCTAGCCCACAATTAGTGGTACGGCGTAAACGGATATATAATTTGCCCCTCCGGAGGCCACATGAAGCTGAAGTTGAGCTCAAGTCTGGGAGGAGAGAAGAATGTCTACAAGTGTTGGATGAGGTGGCTGTTGGAAATCTTCGACGAGACTTTTCAACATCTTGTGATCGTCATGTTCACCAGTACCTGCTGCTTCTATAGAGATGGCTCTCGACATCTATCAATATACATCTTCTCCCATTTCTCGTACCGTGGAAGCAATGGAGATAATGCCCTCAAACTTCCATTGCCAAAACCGAAATACCTATTTTCAGTCATCATTTATGGAACGCCTACATACTCCGAACTCTTGATGATATTTTCTGTCGTGCCCACTATGTGTGCTGTTCGTGAGGAAGTGTCACAAATAAATAACGGCAAAATCTGCTGAGTTTGTCTAGCACTTACATGATACCTATGTTGACTCATCGTCGTAGAAATCCAGATATCTGCCCAGGAATGCATATGGTTATTGGGGCATTTTGATTATTTTGGCATTGACAGTAATTTGAAAATTCAGTGTTAGGTAAGTAGCAGTAACTAAAACTTCACGTTTGACGCTTTATCACAACCTGTGCGATGCCATTGACATGATTGTCCACAATTCCTAATAGTGTTTGTAATAGTGGGGCAACTACAATGGCTCAAACACATTATCATTGCTTTTGTTAGGCACACCACCAGTAGTCTTCTTGGCGTTTTCTTTTGTGGACGTGGTGTCTGTAATCACTCTCTGAATTCAGGCTCTCGATGACCCATGGGGGCACATCAGTGAGATAGATAACAGCCAATGCAAACGTATGAACATCAATTGGCTTGCTAAAAGAAGAAGTAAGGTACCATATGTACAGCCCGCCCCGACCTCACTAAGACTCAAATCTGAGTAAAACGAGAAGATTTTATATTTATTTCGTCTTAACTCGATCAATCTAATGAAACACTACCTGTCGACCTCACCAAACACCAAATCCATAGTACCGATGATAGCAACTGCATCGGCAAGCAGATGGCCTCTTGATATCTGGTCCATGCAGGCTAAGTGTGCAAATCCGGGTGCCCTGATCTTGCACCTGTATGGCCTCTCGCTACCGTCTGAGACGAGGAAAACGCCCATTTCTCCCTTAGGTGCCTCGATGGCAGAGTAGGTCTCACCAGGTGGGACTGTGTAGCCCTTGCTGAAGAGCAAGAAGTGGTGAATGAGGGCCTCCATGTTCTCCTTCATGGCGGCACGTGGTGGGGGAGCGATCTTGTAGTCTTCAACCTTGATAGGGCCAGCAGGCATCTGGTTCAAGCATTGGTGGATAATGCGAAGGGACTGACGGAACTCCTCCATACGGCAAAGGTATCGGTCGTAGCAGTCACCGTTGACACCGACTGGGACGTCAAACTCAACCTGGTCATAGGCATCGTATGGCTGAGACTTTCGGATGTCCCATGGAACACCAGATCCACGAAGCATGACACCAGAGAAGGAGTAGTTGATGGCGTCGGCAGCCGGGACGACACCGATACCCTTGGTGCGGCCGATCCAGATACGGTTGTCCGTCAACATCTCTTCAGTCTCATCAATACGGTCACCAAATTGGGTAGCCCATTGGTAGATATCATCAAGCAGACCAAGAGGAATATCCTGCGAAACGCCACCGGGGCGAATGTAGGCTGCGTGGAGACGTGCACCAGAGACACGCTCGTAGAATTCCTACCATTGTCAGCATATGGACACAATGTGTCAGGTTGAACTCAGCATCAACCTACCATGAGTTTCTCACGCTCCTCGAAACCCCACAGGAAAGGCGTCAGTGCACCAACGTCCATGGCGTGGGACAAGACGGACATGAGATGGTTCAGAATGCGCGTGATTTCACCAAACATGGTCCGGATGTATTTGGCACGAATGGGGATGTCAATGTTGAGCAGTTTCTCGACAGCCAGCGAGTAGCACTGCTCATTGGTCATCATGGAGACATAATCGAGACGGTCAAAATAGGGCAGAGCCTGGAGGTACGTCCGGTACTCGATCAGCTTCTCTGTGCCTCTGTGGAGCAGACCAACGTGCGGGTCAGCGCGCACAATCTCCTCGCCATTCAGCTCGAGGATCAAGCGCAACACACCGTGAGCAGCGGGATGCTGGGGTCCAAAGTTGACAGTATAATGGCGGATCTTCCTGGTGTCTACGTGATCGTCTTCCTCGGCGCGGGTCTCCTGGGTCTCAGCAGGGGCAACGCCTGCGAAGTTGGCATCGGTGGCAACCAAGCGCGTGCGCTGGCTCTCGTCGACCTGGGCATATCGACGGGGCAGTGAGGTCGACAGGCACCGCGCAATGGGTCGTGAAGGGAATGCGGATCGGACGTAGGAACGGGAGGCGTTCAGGCACGCCCGCTTCGCCGCGGGGCCGGCCAGACGGGCAAAAGAGACGGGCATGGTGATTCTGTCTCTCTCTCTACCGCGATTGTGGAGCCTCAATGGGCATGTAGAGTGGAGAGCGAGGTCGTGGCGTTGGAGGGGAGCTTTCCTCACATCGATGATGCTTCCAGATTGGACCCGCCGCTATTGGCTGTCCGGGCCTTGGCGTGGCCGCCGCTTGCTCGAACTTTTTGTGAAGATGCAACTTGCTACCCACCAAAAACACTGAATCTTGAACGCAACGCCGCAACAATGTCGAAACCAAGCGCGCAAGAGCTCATGAGGCGCAAGGTAATTATGCGACTCGGAATATGTAAGAAGAATTATCCTAACAGCACTTGCAGACGCTTCAAGTCGGCCCCGAGACTGTCATGAACCAGCAGTCTACCGACTTTCCAGGGCACTGGCCGGGAGAGGACCACGTGTGGGATTTGGAGTACTTCAAAGAGGTATTTGCAATGCATTTTCTGTCATTTTGCATCACATTTCAACTCACATTTTCTAGAACTTCAACGTCACCTTCCATAGCCATAGTCCCTTCGATACACAATTCTCTCTTACTGGCATTGATACCTCGGTAGCCAACGCCTTTCGCCGCATACTCCTCTCCGAGATCCCTACGCTTGCCATAGAAGATGTCTTCATCTACCAAAATACGTCCATTATCCAAGACGAGGTACTTGCTCATCGCCTAGGCCTGGTGCCCTTGTGCGGCGACCGCGAGGGCCTGCGTGCAATGAAATGGTACTCCAAGCCCACCGAAGAAGATCCTGAATCAGGCACACCAACGGACTGGAACACTGTGGTACTGAGACTGGAAGTGGAATGCAAATGGCAAGAAGGTGGCCTGCAGAGAGCGGTCGCAGGCGAAACTGATCCCGACAAACTATACGTAGGCCACAACGTCTACGCCAAAGATATTGAGTTCAAGCCCATAGGCCGCCAAGCCGAACTTTTCTCATCCGAACAAGGGAAAGAAATACGCTCCACTAACCCAGACATCCTGATTGCGAAAATGAGGCCAGGCCAGAGCATAAACCTCAGCATGCATGCCATCAAGGGTATTGGACAGGACCACGCCAAATTCTCCCCTGTAGCAACAGCTTCCTATCGCCTGATGCCTACAATCGACATTACCAAGCCTATTGTCGGACCTGACGCCAAAAAGTTTGCGCGCTGCTTCCCTCGCGGAGTTATTCGCCTTGACACAGTTACTGAGACCGATGTCAAACAACACCCGGAGCTTGAGGGCAAGGAAGGCGAAGCCAAGGCCGTGGTGGCAAACGCTATGAATGACACAGTCAGCAGGGAATGCCTGCGACACCCAGAGTTCAAAGACAAGGTCAGGCTTGGACGGATACGGGATCACTTTATCTTCCGGGTAGAGAGCACGGGCCAGTGGGAGAGCGACGAGCTATTCTTGGAAAGTGTCAAGTTGCTTAAGATCAAGTGCCAAAGGATCAAGCGCGGACTCGAAGAAATGAACAAATAGACGTGGCGGGGCAAACCATGCATTTCCAAAGGCGTTCCACGGGCATTCAATGGTGGCGGGGTTCTTTTTCTTTCTTCTTCTCACTTTCTCCATCTCGAAAAAAAAGTTTACGATATCACGGAGTAACTCTCTCTCGGCTGGACGACATCCGTGGTATGGAGCACACGAGCACCATGTCTTGCATGGATTACTTGCATAGATTACTATTGGTTGTATCATACATTCACCTCGTGCAATCTTCCAGATTTATTCTCATACAATCCTCCCAGAATACAAGCTCGTGCGTCGATCATCTACTAGAACAGTGGAAACAGTAAAACAAAAGCCAGTAGACCGGTAATGGCGGGAAATGGAGAAAAGGAACATACAAGATGGTATATGAACGAAAACAAAAGAAAAGGCCTACCGAATTGGGGTATACGCTCTTCATCTCCTGCAGCACTTTGCTGAACATGTCAATAAAAGGAACAGAAAGCGAGCTGTATTCAGTATACTCCCGCAGCATCACTGGATCTTATCTCATTGTCTGGCGGCCACTAGAGCTCTGCCAGCGCTTCGTCACACAGCTTGCGTATGCTTCCTGGGTCGAACCTTGGACGCCACGCCATTTGTTTCCTCTTTTTTCGAAGGTCCTCTTTTTGGTGTTGCGGCAGATCGCTAGTTCGAGGAAACCTGAACTGTGACTTTGTCGGTGAAGCTGAAGGGTTCAGGAATGTGTATTTGGAATCATGGATACCAGTGCTCTCTTTCAGCGTGAGCACACTGGTGAGGTGACCTTGCAGCATGCCAACAAATATTGATGTGCCGGGTGGGAAATTGACTTTTGCTACAGGCTCGGGTCTTATTGGATGCGTTGATAAAGGCGAGAGCATGCTCGAGTTGTCAATGTGGCTTGACCGAGGGTTGGAAGTAATCTCGAGGAACGTAGGTGTACTGGTTCGGGGCGGCGACGGAAACGAAAAACCCTTGAGCTCAAAATGGACATCTTTTTCTAGGTCGAAGGGGTCGGACATGGTGCTTGATGAAGTACGACACGAAGTGCTCAAGTTGGATGATTTTGTCTTTAAGCGGTCGAGCCACACACGCTCTTCCGGGAACGTGGCAGATTCTGGCGTTGAGGGGTGCTCATCGTCTAAAGTCGGGGTTGAGCAAGTGGACGATGGCAATGCCAGGGCGGCAATGGCAGCACGGTAATACTCTTCCGCAGCAACAAGCTCATGGTGACGATTTTTTATTGTAGCCTCCCTCGCCAAAGTGTCGTGTGATAGCGCGGTGTAAAAGTTAAGATATGCCAAGTGAACCGGATGCATCTGTCTATTGTTAGCCACTTGTTGTGATCGAGAGGGAAGGCGCAATGTGTATGTTTACTTACGCTGCTATCCACCTCGCCTAGCAACCGCTCCCCAGACCTTGCGCACCGCGTGTAGTGCCGACTGAAGTAAAGATCCTTGAGTGCCTGCATCTTCTGCTTCATTTCGCGGTTTTTCGTTTGACCAACCATTTTTCTCGAGTATGTGTTTTTTTTTGGGTTTTTTTTGGTAGTGGTTGGTTGTAGAAGAGGACTCCAGGTCGATGTAGGGAAAGTCGTGGTAAGAGGAGGAGCTGTCGCCGGGATCAGCCCGAGCAGGCGAGGTAAGGAAAGGAACAACAAGTGGAAAGAAGCACAGCTTATGAGTAAAGTGAAGCCGACTTCGAGGGGCTGCCGACTTGGTCGAGCCAACGCGGAGAACAACCGGATGAGACAAGGTATTAATAAAAGCACCCTATAAAATGTGCAGGAGACGACCGAATGCGTGTAATAATGCTCATTCCTGTGGGCGGTTGCTATCTCAACGCTTCAGGGTACATGCCTGCTGTCCGAGGAGGATGACAAAAAATGGGGCCGCTACCAGAGCATCCTGGAGAACCGTACTCTACGAACAGCAACAAAAGCAGAAAGGAACATCTATACAACGCCATTATATATAACGGTTTCCTGGCCTTGCGCCGGCCCCACTGTTCATGTCACTTGAAGAGGCGCCGGAAAGGTGCCAGGAGTGGTTGTTTCCAATGATGCAGTCATGTTTCAGCAACCCTCTACTTACCCTATCCAGCCTTAAGCTTACCACACCGGGCCAGGTACCCCACTAGTCTGCCCTGTTCACTCGAGAAAAAGCCTCCGCAACACCCCTCCCCTTTGCTTCAACGAACGCTTTTTCGTTCGCCAAGTGGCCGCAAAAACCGAGACTTGACATGCCAAGTTTAGACATCGCCTAAGTAAGACGTTTTGCACAGTTGTATGTTTCTGATTCTGGCCGAGGTGGTGCGTTGGGCACATGACTCTTGTTTGCAGCAAGTCTGCGACCATACCGATCAACATAAGTACTTATCCAGAGGACCCGCATTCATATATCATAGTTAGCGTAATAAGGTAGTCGGCACTCACACATGGCACATGCCGGCACAGGGTGAATACGATAAAGTTTCCGTCAACTTGCTGACACACAAGAGTTGTGAATAGATGTTTATTCTATACAGCCCAGGGGGAGGTGGAACCATAGTCTCGGGATATCAAGCCCCATGCTACTCCAACGTTTAACCCTCCGAAGCGGCCGCACCAGTAATGATCTCAACAAGTTCGCCAGTAATGACGGCTTGACGTGTTCGGTTGTACAGAATCTGAAACTTGTTAATCATCTCGCCAGCGTTCTTCGAGGCGTTGTCCATGGCGTTTTGACGCGCCGACTGCTCGCAAGCGTGGCCCTCGGCCAGCGCCCAGTAGAGCGAGTTGGCAAGAGCGTACTCGCGGAGGTTGGGGAGAACCTCGTCCTCAATCTCGAAAGCGGAGAAGTTGGCTGTATATAAGGTCAGAGTACAGTCTCTTATCGTGCAACACTTGACATACCGGACTGAGCAATAGCCTCCTCAGAGTAAGCTTCCTGGATGGTGGGCTCGTAGCTCGAGGCGTTGATGAACTTGTTGTAGACAATCTTGACAGAGGCGTAGTCGGTGGGCAGTAGGGAAATCTGGTCGGCAATGCACAGAGAGTCGGCAAAGGTAGGCACATCCTTTCCGGCACCAGCGAAGGAAAGAGCCATGTTCTTTCCGTTGGAACGACCCAACTGCGCCTTGCATTTCTCACCAATGACGGCCAAATCCGCATCCGGGGTCTCGGCAAGCATCCTCCTGACCTTCCTCGACATTCCAGAGTGAATACCACCGCAGAGACCCTTGTCCGAGCTGCAGACAATGATGAGGTTCTTCTTGCCCTCACTCTCAATTGGCTTGGTCTCGGCATTCTCGAAAACCTCGTTGGAGGTCTGACCGTACTTGCGGGACTCAAACATGGCCTTTTGGGCGCGGGTAAGCTTAGTGGAGGCGACGACCTTCATGGTCTTGGTAATCTTCTCGATGTTGCGGATCGACTTGAGACGGCCCTCGATTTCACGAAGGGTGGCATAGCCGGCGGCATTGGTGGCAGTAAGGGCGGCGGGCCTAGATAGAAAAGTCCCAGTCAGCAATGGATGCAATTGGCGATGCAATTGGCGGTGCAATTGATCCGACAATGGGGGGGTTGCGAGGTGCGAGAAAAGCTGCGAACTCGGACGGGAGCGTACCGGGCGATGGCGGCGGCCATGCCGGCCTTCAGAGCCGGGCGCGCAGCTCGTGACAGCATCATGGCTACGAATTGAGATGAGTGGAGATGGCGACAGCCGTGTGGTGGTGCTCTTCACTGCTGTCTTTGCTGAACGGAAGCTGTGTCGGGCAATCGGGACGCTGAATTGCTTTGCGCGCTAAGACGCCAAGTGTCACGTGAGACTGTCTATTCCAGAAGACCTGCTTCACCAGTTGTACTTGACTGTTTCACACTGGGAAGCATTCAAATCCAGTCAACTGTGTATTCTGTGCTACTGTTCTTCTTACACACAGGATAACAGGACTAAACTCGGCATTATGGCGCGACACAATTAGCTGGACTTAGCCAGGAGCGATCCAACAAACAGGCAGCAAGCATTGCCCAAGTCTCACGACGTGAGTAAATTCCCCAGAAAAAACTCCAGTTGTTTTTCCGCTGTCGCCTGTCGGTCTTGTAGTCGGCATGTAATGCGTTGGCCGATCAGCTCATGACGTCGGGCAATTTGTTGCGAAGAGTTGCTGACCCAGATTTGGTGAAGGCCGAACGACCGTGCGTTGGTGGACTTAGTAGTGAGCACAAGTGGTGGCTCCCTGAGGCTGCGCTTCACTTAAACTCAGCATTCCTCTTTTTCCGTTCATCTATCACCCACGTCCTGCTACCATTCATCTCACCTCCGCCACCATCGCTTCAATCGTACTGCGAGTCTGCCGCTGTAAGGCACGCGTCCTTCCGACATTCCCACCCTTGTACAGGGCCGCCTCCACTGCTTCCGCACGATCGACTCTGTCTGCGCCAAACCTTGCTGCAGTCCCGCGATCTGTTTTCTATCGCTTGCAAGTGAAGCACGCGCCGATCGTGGACAACATGTCATCTTCCAGCGACGATACTCCTCTTGTGCGAGGGAACGATCAAGGTGAGTTTGTCCACAATAGTACTTTTTGCACGCGCTACGGCTATCTCATTCTCACGCGCCGATCGCCCTTGTTGAATTCCACTCTTTCCACCACCCAACCTCACCACTTTCCCTCCACCTCCCTCCACCGTGTTCGTTCCACCCTCGTCCGACGCATTTTTCACGCTTTAGTAAAAGATTTGAGAAGGCTAACATCTTTGTCTTACAGTAAAGTCATCGGAGCGCATCACCGACGAGGAAAACAAGAGGATGAATGCGGAAGCACCTTCCAATGGCCACGTCGAACCCGGCATCTCTATTCGTATGGGGCCCATCGATGACAGCAAGATGGATGTCGATGCCCCGGAAACGAATGGTAACGCCAACGGAAAGCGCAAGGCGCGCACAAGCGTAGCGAACGGCAAATCATATAAGGATGCAAGCAATTCGGAAGACGATGACAAGCCTCTGGTGCGTCGCTTTGTGCGAAGTGTACGCACATTTTGTTAAGCTAACTATCCAGCAGAGCAAGCGGCGGCGGACATCACAGCAGGCGAAGCCAGTCAAAGACGATTCCGATTCGGAACTCAGCGACGTGCCTCTCAAGGCTAGGGTACTTCCGAAGGCGAGCGCGGAGCAGATCGGAGAGTCGGCAGACTCTGACGTGCCTCTAGCCACGAAGCTCACCAAGAAAAAAGAGTCGATTGAGAAAGCTGCTGCAAAGGAGGCAAAGGCCATACGTAACAAGGAAAAGGCACCCCCAAAGCGCAAACAAAAAGCAGAGAGCGACAGTGAGGATGATATCCCTCTTGCAAAGAAAAAGGCTCCAGCAAAGAAGGCAAATGGCGTCAAGAAAGAGGAGTCTGACTCAGATGCGCCACTCGCCAAGAAGTCTGCTCCAAAGAATACCAAGGCAAAGGCAGCTGCCGTGGCACCAGCGAAGGCCACAGGCAAGGTGAAGAAGGGGACTGAGGAGGATCAGGAGGCTGAAGACGAAGAGGACGAATATCGCTGGTGGGAAGATCCAGGCAAGAGCGACGGCACCAGGAAGTGGGAAACTCTCGAACACTCTGGTGTTGTCTTTCCTCCCGAGTACGAGCCACTGCCCAAGCATGTCAAACTGGTGTACGATGGCGTGCCTGTCACCCTACACAAGGATGCCGAAGAGGTAGCTACTTTCTACGGAAGTATGCTCAACTCGACACACAACGTCGAAAACCCAACCTTCAACAAGAACTTCTTTGAGGACTTCACTGCCATCCTAGACAAGACCGGACATGGTAAAGACAAGAATGGAAACACTGTCAAGATTAAGAAGTTTGAGAAGTGTGACTTCAAGCCCATCTTTGAATGGTTCGATTCTGAGCGCGCGAAAAAGAAGGCTCTCTCGGCAGCCGAGAAGAAGGCGCTCAAGGCCGAGAGGGAGGCTGCGGAGGCCCCATACATGTACTGCATGTGGGACGGTCGTAAGCAAAAGGTCGGCAACTTCCGCGTCGAACCGCCAGGCCTGTTCCGTGGTCGTGGTGAGCATCCCAAGACAGGTCGTGTCAAGAAGCGTGTCATGCCCGAGCAAATCACGATCAACATTGGCGAGAAGGCCAAAGTTCCTGAGCCGCCTGCGGGTCATCGCTGGAAGGAGGTCAAGCATGACCACGAGGGTACATGGCTCGCTATGTGGCAAGAAAACATCAATGGTGCCTACAAGTATGTCATGCTTGCCGCCAACTCGGACATCAAGGGTCAGAGTGACTTCAAGAAGTTTGAAAAGGCGCGAGAGCTCAAGAAGCACATTGACCGTATCCGCAAGGATTACCGGAAGGACTTGAATTCCAAGATGATGGCCGATCGGCAACGTGCTACTGCCATTTACCTTATCGATCAGTTTGCTCTTCGTGCTGGTAACGAAAAGGGAGAAGACGAGGCGGATACGGTAGGCTGCTGCTCACTCAAGTTTCAGCACATCACTCTGAGGCCTCCGGAGACAGTCATCTTCGACTTTCTGGGTAAGGACAGTATTCGGTTCTACGATGAAGTCAAGGTGGATCCGCAGGTCTTCAAGAATTTGAAACTGTTCAAGAAGGAGCCCAAGACGACTGGTGATGACATTTTTGATCGCTTGACGACATCGGCGCTCAACAAGCATCTGACCAGCTACATGCCTGGTCTCACTGCCAAGGTCTTCCGTACCTACAATGCGTCTTATACCATGGCTAGGCTGCTAAAAGAGATGAAGCCTACCGGTACTATCCAGGAGAAGGTGAAGGCCTACAACGATGCGAACCGTGAAGTTGCGATTCTCTGTAACCACAAACGTACTGTTGCTGCCAACCACGCCAACTCGATTGAAAAGATGACTGAGAAGGTTAGTTTGTTTTGTACTGTTTGTGAAGGCCATGCTAACAGGGGTAGATTAATGGACTTCGTTATCAAGTGTGGAGAACCAAGATGATGATGATTGACGTGGACCCGAAGATCAAGAAGAAGAAGGGAGCCGAATTTTTTGAACGGCCCGAGGATCTCGACATGGAGTGGATCAAGGCGCACCAGGATGGCGAGGTTGAGGAATTGCGCCAGAAGATCATCAAGAAGTTTGAGAAGGACAACGAGAAGCTCAAGGCTGAGGGGGAGAAGGAGATGAAGCCCAAGGAGCTGGAGGAGCGTCTTGAAAAGGCCGATGAGCTTGCGGCCAAGTACAAGAAGGAGAACAAAACGGGCAAGGTTGAGGCCGAGGGCAAGGGCCCGACGATCGAGAAACTGGAGGGCAACATCGACAAGCTCCACCAGCGAATTGAGAACATGAAGATCCAGATGGAAGACAAGGAGGGCAACAAGGAAGTTGCCCTGGGCACGTCGAAGATTGTAAGTAGCCCTGCTGGATGGGTATCAAGGAAGAGATTGCTGACAGTGTGCAGAACTATATTGACCCACGTCTTACTGTGGTGTTTTCCAAGAAGTTTGATGTGCCGATTGAGCGCTTCTTTTCCAAGACGTTACGTGAAAAGTTTGACTGGGCGATCAAGTCAGTGGACGAGAACTGGGAGTTTTAAGAAAACACATAAGCAGAGGCGTTTTGATTCGTCTATGTGCATTTTTGTTGGGGGGCAGCATAGGGGGTTATATACATACATATAGCATGATGGGTGGTGGGACAAGGGTGAGGTGAGGAGGGTATAACAAAAAGCATGGCATCTCTCTTGTGCAGGTCGAGTATGCAGGCGGGCGGCAGGGTTCAGCGGGCATGGTTTGCGAGTTTATTTATCATATGATTTAGGCGACTAGTTATTTGCATTGCTATGAAAAGGAAATATTGACAGCAACTAGTACTGTACTGTGTATGCTTGAGCAGAGATGATGTGCTTGTGTATGGAAGGCGTGCATTATGCAAGTGCGGGTCGATCATAACGGGCTGCAGCTTCCGTGCATGAACAGCCGTTCTTGCTGTCGACGCCGACGATGCTGCCCAGGCATGAAACAATGGCATATGGGCGGTGCCTGGAGGGTGTGCGCTGGATCGAATGGAACGATTCCAGAGTGTAGCTTTTGTGCAGGCTGAATAGAGGTGCATGCTTACATATATATGTCCATACTATACACATGTACACGTAAGTGCTTGTATATGTGCAAACTAGCCGATGGGCTTGGTTAGAGATGGCGTCACCAGCCGTTGGCGGTGGCTCTCGATGCATGGGACCATGCAATCTTCCAATGTGACTGGTATCTGGGCGGGCCAGAGTCATGGAGGCTGGATTGGGATGAAGAGGCGCTGTCACAGTGGCCCGCCAAGAGCGGCCGTGGGTTGTGGCGGCCGTGGGCGGGTGTGTGCTTGATTGTCTCTGAGCATTGCGTGCATGTGTGCAGGCTCCGCGGAAGCAGCTGGTGTTGACCATGCAAGCACGTTCCGACGTTGAACTATAGGGACGCGCCCCAGACGCCGGAGAAAGAGGCGAAGAGATGCATAACATAGCGGCTCCACAGTGATTTGCTTTTTGCAGCACTGGCTGGTGCGAACCATTGCTTGCCCAGCCTGACATCTGGAGGAGGTGGCCGTTGCAAGGCTGTTGGGTGCTGGGTACTGCCAGTAGGTTTTTCTTGCAAGGGCTGGCCTGGTCGAAGCCCAACGACTCCAGCGTTCAGCAACGGGACCTGCTCCTGAGACGCCTCCCCACTTTGGGCTGTCATGAGACCCAAGGCTTTGTTGCTAGACGTATGGTTCAGCACTGCGGGAGCGCGCCGGCACGCCCTTCACCGCCCGCCTGACTGCTGTTCATCTCCCGCTGCAACCGCCTATGCTTGCACGCTCCCACCCTCGATGGTCAAGGGCAAACGTCATGCTGTCAAGGCGCCGTAATGTGACGTGACCTACCTAGTAGTAGACGTGAACCATTCCCGCGGCCCCGGACGACTCTCAGCCAACACAAGTGTCGTTGCAAAACCGCAGCATCGAGGAACCATAGCAAGGCTCATCTCGGTCGGCTGGCGGGGCTAGTACCAGTCGTTCGTGTGTGTATGTCTGTGTGTGCGCTTTGGTTTGGGCCGACGACGAGTGCCCGACTACGGCGTGAGATCGGGGGAAGGGAGGGAGCAGGTGGGGAGAGAACCATGTCCCGTTTTTTCGATACGAAGAGTCTCCTGGACAGCTTCTGGTACCAAGAGAATTGCTGCTCCCCATTGTCGGCCTGACTGCCTCGTGCTGCAGGTCAATGAGTCGGCTAGATTGGGCCAGGGTTATATGACATCGTCGTGCCGCGGTACCCTACACTTTTGAGCCTCTGTCTCTTGGTGGGAAGCCACTCACTAGTCTTCTCGTCCCAAACCCACGCCCGCCATTGCGAAGACTGCACCGCACCCCATCGCCCAGCACCGCACAGCCCAAGCCCACGCCGGCCCGCTGCCTACGCATACGAGACCACCAAAGGCCTCGCCCGTGCCTGCACACACGCCACTCTTGTCCCTTTGTCAGCCTGTCTCGTGCAACCACACGTCTGGGGTCTGAGCGTTGAGCATTGAGCGCGACCCGCAACCCCCGAATTTGACATTACAAGACACCATTCGCCCACTGCGCTGCCCCAAATTCTCCTAGTGATCTCGTTGCGCACTCTGTCTGCGTAGATCGAACCCTGACGCGACGCCCACCATGGCCTCAGACAAGCCTGCAGTCCTCATAATAGGCGGACTCGGTAACACTGCCCTCGCTGCCACACCCACGGCCAGAGATAAGACGCGAGAGGACTAACAACCTTGTGCCAGGCTACACCGGACGACACCTCTGCAAGTACATCTACGACAACAACCTCGCTTCCCAATTACGTATCGTCGACAAGCATCTGCCAGAGTTGGCATGGCTGGCCCCAGAGTTCAAGGAGGCTTGCTCGAGGGAGCGCTTCATCCAGGCGGACGCGGCACAAGAACGTGCGTATCCCTTGCTCACCACCTACACAACTATCCACAACACAGACACACGCACAATCCTCCCCTCCCCCCCTCAAAGTATGCTGACCATAAAGCAACCCGAGACTGACTTCCCCCTTCAGGATCCCTACCTCGAATATTTGATCGTGAGGGTGGCGGCGAATTCGACTATGTATTCAACTGTGGTGGCGAGACACGCTTTTCTCAAGAGGAAAAGGTCTACGAACTTCGCTCCTATGGCCTTTCCATGAACATTGGCCGCGAGGCTGCAAAGCGCAAAGTAAAATGCTTCGTTGAACTTAGTACCGGCATGGTCTATAAACCAGAGAACATACCCCACAAAGAGACTGACAAGACGAAACCCTGGTCGAATCTGGCAAAGTCGAAGCTCAAGGGCGAGGAGGATCTAGCTAAGATTGAGGGCTTGAACCTCATGATTATGCGCATGGCTCACGTCTATGGCCCGTACACGAGCAAGTTTTTCAGCACGGCGCTGTGTATGGCGAGAGTATACCAGAGCATGGGCAAGGAGATGCGCTTCCTCTGGAAGGAAGATATGAAGACAAACTTGGTGCATATTGAGGACGCTACAAGGGCCCTCTGGCATGGTGCGCAGTGGTATGTCAAGGGACCGCCCGCCCGCCGACCACCGCCCATTTTCAACATTGTGGACCACGGAAATACCTGTACGTTTCACTCCTTGTTGTTTGTGTTCTATGTTTATCTCTATTACTCACACTACCTGTAGCACAAAAAAACACGGCCGAGTTCATGGGCGAGATTTTCAACATCAAGACTGGCTTCCACGGTACCCTCATCTCCGCCTTTGCACGACTAAACCTCGACCACGTCGTCGACGAGGTCAATGAAGAAACACTAGACCCTTGGGCAGAGCTGCAGTCAAGGGCCGGTATCAGCCAGTCTACACCGCTGACACCTTATATGGAAAAGGAGCTGCTTAAAGACGCGGATCTGTGCATGGATGGTAGCCTTTTCGAAAAGGAAACCGGGTTCAAGTAAGCTACCCCAGCCCCACCTTGGCGTAGCTGCCAAATGAGTAGACCAACAACATACTAACACCACACCAGATACAACGTGGAGAAGTGCACGAGAGAGAAGGTCGAGGAGGTTATTGAGAGCTACAAGAGAATGGGTTGGTGGCCGTAGCTTGGCTGCTATCTATTACTGCGCTCGCTCCCTTTACCATATCACATTCCAACGATACCCTTTCTCTTACCACAACCTCTATTGGCCTTGTCGTAGTCATCTTCTTATTTTTTTTATTATTATTTACCTGCTCTCTCGCCCTCTCGACCTAAACCCGCATAAAATATGTGTTCCTCTCCTCCCCTTTCTCTGCTATAATACCCCGTCAATAAGGGATCAATCAGTTGGTCAACATGTAACCCTCCTCACCCCTTGCACTTGGCTTGTACAACCTACCACAATCTCCCTCGTCATTCTTTCAGATACGGGATACAGAGAACAAGAAAGAGTGTTTTTTTTTTCGTTTGGCATGGCAGCGGCAGACTCAGCATGGCTTGGAGTGCTCATTCTGGCGCGGGCACGGTGAATTGCCCCACTCTTGGCAGCTTGTGGTCATACTCTTTCCCTTTTCTGTTTCTCGGAATCTGGTGGTATTGTCTGATATGGATGTGTATAATGCCTCGCATGATTCTGGGGATTGGCCGGTGCACGTGTTGAATGGCGTGGAAATTGCCTATTGTTGTATGATAATGTTTTAGTGGTAATGGGTAGTCAATCAAACGTTCAGGTTACAAGAAGACTAGCAAAGCCCCACCAGAGGAACTTTGACAAAGATTCAATCAAGCCATCGCACATCTCCGAAACACACAAACAATCAAGGTGGCACAGTCATTCAAGACGCAATCAGATTTATTGGGCCATTTCCCCAGCCTAGGGTACTCTACATTGAATGAGTCTGACTATTGCACATATTGATCTAACATTGGATAAACTTGGCTACTGGATGCGCTAGGTCGCTTATGCCTTTTGCGAGACGATCCCTACATATTGATTAGCATGTGATACTCGAATCTATGTTTCTGGTTTAAAAAAAACGCACTCTCAACGTCAGTGACGCTCTGGTCAAGAATCTGCTTGAGAGTCTTGGGGTTCTCGAGCTCCTTCTCAATCTTAGCAATGATGGACTCGGCAAGCTCGCGCTGCTGCCTCTGCTTGACCTGGCCCTCGTAGCGGACCCAAGAGTCGAGGACAGACTTGGCCTCGGCTGTGATGGCAGTCTTCTGCTCGAGCTCGAAAGCCTGAGCCTCGAGCTGGGCAGTCTCCTGTGAAAATGGTCAGTCTGGTACCCCTCCATCTCCCACACAGAACCAGCGCACCTTGGAAACCTCGAAGAGGGTCTTCGTGACCTCAATAACGCTGCTGAGGTCCTGGACGCTCTCAATGCGCTGCTTGACGGCTGCAGTGTGGTCCTGACGGGCAGAGTTCAAGATACCCGAGATCTTGTCCAACTGCTGCTGCGCATAGTCGCCCCACGCAGGTCCAGCGTACTTGGCAACGGCCCAGAAGATAGTGAGCAGAGAGAGAGCGACAATGGACTCCTCGTTGACGACGTAGAGCTCGTTGCTGATGGCGGCGACTGAGAGACCGGCTCCGGCAGAGAGCACGGCGGCCTTGGTGAGGGGGCTGTTGCCGGGGACGGGTATCGAGTCGAGGAGAGTCTGGGCCTTCTTCTTGGGGTCCTCCTGGGGCAGGTTGGAGTTGTAGCGAGCCTGCATGCCCATCGAGGGCAGGGCGCGGAGAGGAAGCGATGGGCGGAGACGGGCGGCGCCTGTTGTGCGTGAGCAATGGGGTCAATGGCATCGCATCTTCATCGGAACGCTGCTACTCACCGACCGCGCTCCTTGCAAGACGTGAGGCCATGGCTGTCTGATGAGGGGGTACAGTTGGGGGTGCTGGTCGTCGTCGAGAGCTAGCTTTTCGTGATGTTGCGTACCAAACCTGAGCCAAGCACCGACGCCGATGCGCTAACCGAACTTCGCCCGGCCGGGCCTGACTTTTTGGCATCGACAACTTCTTTGCGCCTGCACGTCGTTTCACACCACGCGAAGCAACGAGCTTCAAACGAAGATGGCGGGTACAAAATCCACAGCAATGTCTGGAATCAAGAGGAAAAGGGACTCAAGCAAGCCCGAACGCGGCGAATCCAAGTCCAAGAGCCGGCGCAAGTCCTCCAGCGAAGACGGCGACGACCTTCAATCCGAAATCGTACAGCTCGAAGCCCAGATTCTCGAATCGCGAAAGCATTACAACAACATTGCGACTCTTTTGCAGCGAGCCAAGCAATCAGACGCTAAGAATGAGGGCCCAATACTGGCAGCCGTTGCACTATGCCGAGTCTTCTCGCGGCTACTCGTAACAGGCGACATGGTGAAGAGTAAGGGTATGAGCGAGGCAGAGGGTGTTATTGTATCATGGCTCAAGGAGCGCTACCGGGAGCTCTGCAATATGCTTCTGGACGACTTCCTCCGCAGCGAGCACCCTCCAAAGCAGTCTGTAGCCTTGACACTGTTGATGCGATTGGTCAAGGAGGAGGCAAAGTCGCAGAAAGATTATAAGATCAAGAACGGACCTTTACCTCGTCTTGTCGAGGTTCTGCTACATCTCCCCTTGGACGACTTGAACCGCGAGGAGTTTGCAGAGAAGTACCTTAAGCAGTTTGACGATATTCGATATCAGACATTCCAAACCATCAAGTGAGTACATACACAACTAAAGGTGAAGATCACTTACTAATATGCTCAGAAAAACACTTGACGAAGACTTGGATATTACTACCCAGCAACTCGTAGCTGCGAACAGCATGTCCCTACTCTCCACTCTCGATCAAGTCCCCAAATCTAAAGCCGAGATTCAGAATTTCTACGTCGAGGTACAAGGAAAGAGCCCGATTCCCTCTCTTCAGGCATACAAGGAGAAGGCACAAGCAGCGTGGTTGGCGACGATGCGCACAGGGCTCTCAAAGGAGCAACGAAAGACCATTTTGACCACCTTCTCCTACCAAATTGCACCTTGGTTCCAGCAGCCCGAAATTCTATCAGACTTCTTGACCGACTCGTACAACGTGGGTGGCGCAACATCGCTACTTGCACTGTCTGGAATCTACTACCTCATCTCGGAGAAGAACCTCGACTACCCTTCCTTTTATTACAAGCTCTACTCGCTTCTTGACGACGGCCTCCTACACTCGAAGCACCGATCACGCTTCTTCCGCCTCCTCGACACCTTCATGTCCTCGTCGCACTTGCCTGCCACTCTGGTCGCAAGCTTTATCAAGCGTCTGTCACGCTTGGCGCTCCATGGACCGCCAGCGGGCATTGTGGTTGTAATACCCTGGGTGTACAATATGTTCAAACGCCATCCTGCGTGCACATTCATGATGCACCGCGAGATCCGGGATCCGGAACTCAAGGAGGAGGTAGAAGAAGAGGGCATGGATGACCCGTTTGATATGGATGAAGCGGACCCTTTTCTAACCAATGCCATTGAGAGCAGCGTCTGGGAGTTGGTAGCTTTGCAATCGCATTACCACCCCAATGTTGCTACACTGGCCAAGATTATCTCTGAGCAATTTACAAAACGATCATACAACCTGGAGGACTTTTTGGATCATTCCTACACTGCAGTAAGTCTGACAAATTTCGTCTTTGTAGTATACTTGATACTGACAGCCCTTGTAGCTCCTCGACGTTGAATTAGACCGCGATCTCAAGAAGGAGCCAGAAGTGGAATTTGAGATACCAAAGCGCATTTTGACGGCAGACGAGGGACTGAACCCCCTGGGCCAGCTTCTTACACATGTCATTGAGGCGAGGTGATGGACAGGCTAGACGGGTTAGTTTAGCAGGAGAAGAATGATACCCTCTGTTTGCCAGGCCATTGTTTCTTGCGTGACATGTCTTCTGAATGATTGGATGTGCTTTATCGCTTATCTCTCTTCTTCTTCTTCTTCTTCTTCCTATGAATGACATGCAGAGAACACAGTAGTGTCAGACAGTTATCCAGCGCCTGCAGTGCAGGTATTACTTGTCGAGTACATGCTAGTCGCTAGTCATTACGATAGCATGGCGGCTACCGTAGCCGCACATGCTGTGGCGTCAAGTACCAAAGAGGCAGGGCCAAACTCATAGAGAGCCTCGGCAATTGCGAGTAATGGCAGAAACTGACATTCTTGTGTAGCGCTTGTTGAGTTGGGAACGGCGCATATACACAGAGTTTGTGCATTCTGTTTCACGCCCCAAGATGTGTTTGAAACGTGGGCGTGGGCAAACGCTAAAGACCATGCTAGTACGGTGGCAAAAAAAAAAGGGGGGGGGGAAGGGGGAAGGGGGAAAGAAAAGAACAAGAAAGACATCAACGTGCTTTTGCCCAATGTTCAACACGAATGTCCCATACACATACAGTACAAACACACTATATCGCAATGTACCTGTTGATGAGACAATAGTTCCCAACGTTAATATCAATCTTTATTGCATCCCCCCTAAATATATGTATATATAGTCGAAAGTTTCTTTCCAGCGCTCCACGTTTCGTTGAGCTGCAATCATCCCCTTTCCCGCACCACCTCCAAAAAAGCAAAATCTATGTTCGAAAATGTATAAAGGTAAAAAGAACAGAACCAAGAGGTCCGAGAGCAAGGCACAATGCATCAAGGTTACATACCCGCTGGTTCACGTCAAAGCAAGCTAGTGGGAGACTGGCGTGCACTGGCGTCGGGCTTCCGCATATGGGCATAGCGCCAAGGGTACTAGGACCAAGGGGCGCCTGTGCTTTGCTTATTTCCCCCTTCCCCCCCATGGTTCGGGGCTACCCGCTGCGTGTCTCACTCGATCCAAGGGGGCCAGGCTTTTGGGAGGGAAGGAAGTAAGCGATTACGAGAAGATGGGGTCGGGTGGGGATGAGGGCACGTTGAGTGATGAGTTGCACTGTGGTTTTGGCAGAACCGTTGGGCGGATGGGTCATGTTGATTTGGGTGCGGTAGAGGGTAGTAGATAAGCCCGCGGATGTCTTTTGTGCAGATTATGTGAGCTGTGATCTTCAGGCACACCACCCACTAGCGATAGGATCGGTACAGCAGAACGCCTTGCATGCGTAGCATCCGTCGACCTCCAAGCTGCAAGAATGAAGACGGTTTTGGTGATATCTGGCAAAGTGGCGATGCTAGGTTGGAACCATGGTGTTTGTCCCACCCTCGCCTTTTGCCACCTACTATGAATCAACACCATGATGTAGTCAAAGACAATCATGTCATCACAATCACAAAAGCACATTGCAATATTGTAGATCAGGTACAACCTTTCGGCTGCCCTTGACATGTTGTATTGGTGATTAACCAGCTATAAACATGAACTGAACAATGTGTTCGGTATCCCTTTGGGACATATCGCATTAAGTCGGATTCGTAATGCCAATCCTGAACCTCTCCCAGTGGAGGCCCTGTCGTCTCAATAATTAAACCCAATCATGGCAATAATGCTCTCCAAAAAAACAAGACTTGTTACTCCGTGATTGGCCTCTAAACAAAACAATTGCTGATATACGATGAAAGCAAAAAGGTCGCACAGACCTCCCCAAGCAAGACCAAGACAGCTACCGACAGTCCATGACAAGGTAGTGGTTGTGATCGTAAAAACTTGATGTCTTACGGCCACGACTGTTGTCAGATTGTTTGCAGTTGTGTCAGTGTCTGTGGAGGCAGTGTAATGGTCGTCTCATGATGCGTTTAAGCGAAGACGGCAGCACCGATGGCGAGGACAAGGCCACCGAAGGAGACCATGTTGCCGGCGGCGGCACCGCCAGCCTGGGGAACGCTGGCGCTGGAGGTAGGGCTGCTGGAGGCGCCGGTGGAGCCAGCAGGGGAAGATCCGCTGGTGCTAGCACTGGGACCGCTTGACTGAGCACCGCTGCCAGAGGGAGCGGGGACAGTGGAGTTGGAGCCACCAGGAGGAATGACAATGGGTGTGGTACCGGGGGTGCCAGGAGCGACGGGGGTAGCAGTGGCAGATGGCATAGGAGATGGCATAGGGACAGGGCCGGTGCCTTGTAGCAGTCAGCAGGCTGTGCTTAATGGAGCAGTTGTAGTGGCGCAAACTTACCGACAGGGACCTCAGAAGGAGAGGGAACCTCGGGGACTCCAGCAGAGGGAGAGGGGACGCCAGAAGGCATGCCAGAAGGCATGGCAGAGGGGACAACCGAAGGAACGCCCGAGGGGACGGCAGAGGGCGCAGAGACGGCAGGGGGAGTGGCAGGAGGAGCCTGGATCTGACCGTCGGAAATCTGGCTGATTGGGAGGACGTCGTACTGAGGAGCAGCGGCGACGGCACCAGCCAAGAAAGCGACGGAGATGGTGGAGAAACGCATGTTGATTATGAGTTACTTGTGGGTGGTGGTATTAGATGTGTTGAGTAGAGGCTGTAATGGAGATAGCGACTGGATGATCGACTCGACGGATCTGAATGCGATGGAAGGCAGTTGATGATGGAGTGGATGGAGAGTAAGAAAGGAGAGGGTGTGGGAGGCACAAAGGCACATCTATTTATTTGCTCGAGGCGTGGGTTGCGCCTGCCTGGGCTGGGTGTCGCAATGGACGGCCCACAGCAGAATGGGGCCGTGCGCCTGCCTGGGTGAGGGCAGGAGCGAGGGAAGGCGGGGCCCGTGTGTTTGGCCGCCACGCCACGCCCGCCCCAACAGTGGATGAGAGGGCGGCGAGCGCGCACAGACGCGGGCCCAAGGCTCGATTGGCAGATGGACAAGCATTGTTCCAAGAATTGATGCTGCTTTGTTCCTTGGACCGTTGGGCAAGCCTAGTCGGCGGCTGGGCCGTGGCTGGAGTCGCGCCGAATGCCTTCTTTTTGCCTGTCTTCCCCCCGCCTGCCATTGGACGGCTTGACACTGCGACAACGCAGGTGGTGGGAAACGAGCAACGGCGGCCCAGCAGCTCCCAGCAACTCCCAGCAACTCCCAGCCTCTCTGCACCTGCGCCAGGCACAAGATCATCAATGAGAAACACCATGAGGACCAGGTAAATAAAAAAAAGAGGCGTCGGACGAGGCCCGTCGCCAGTGCCACGCAACACCTCTCTCCACTATCGCCTCGCTTGGTGCTGCTTATCGCGCCGCCAGCAAACGCCCTCCCGCCCGCCGAGCAGCGGTGCCACTAACACCATGCAGCAAGTGCAAGTGCAAGTGCAAGGCACGCAGACCCAATGTTCCAGGGGCAGCGCCGCTATTTTTTTTTCTCCTTGCTCGATGATCGTTGCCCTGGCTGCGTACCGCCTCGCTATTCCACAGGGTTGGCGGTGGAGCAGTGTTGTGTTTGCATGACTGTTGTTGCAATCCCGCCTGGCTGTGTTTCGCGTCCTCCGTCATTCGTTTTGCTAACTTTAGCAACGCAGCAACGCAGCCACGCTGCCACGCCTGTCAATGCCCCATCAACGACCCATCACTGGCCCATCACCAGCAACCACTTGGTTTTTGCCCTCGGGACTCATCATGGGCCCGTGACATGCGACGCGTGTCCCCTTGCGCTGCACACCACGCTCACCAGCCTCACCGCGAGACATCGTTTTGTTTCCCCTGGCTCAATAATCGCCTTCGCTCCGATGCCTCTGCTTGTCCCATGCCGATCCCCAACAATGCACTACCACCCAAATGATACCTTGCCCGTCCTCCTGCTCTCCCCCTCCCTCCTCCCCCCTTGGCCTGCTGCAAGCCGCACATATCACGCCCATTAATTCCTCAGGCGCGCAATCTATCGAAACAGAATATCTTGCAATCTGTACCTACATTGGGGCAAAGCGGCTAAATCCAAGCTACCTCCCCCGGCCGTCACACCACGTCTCCGGACTTGCAGGCGGTCAACCCCATACCACTAATCTCGCTTCGCAGCACATCGCCTGCTTGCGATAACGAGGTGATAGTGACGTCGTCTGCCTCTTCTCCGATTCTCGACGAAATTGCACAATGCTTGGCTTTTTTTTCTCCCCTGGATCCCTGCTTCCCGTCTCCATCTAGACCACGCGTTGATTGCGCGGCGAGGGATAGCACGTTGAAGCAAGCATAATGACGGTGGTCAATGTCAAAAAGACTATCCCTTATTACCTGGACTTCGTCTCCCCTAACGTGAACTCAATGAAACACAAACACAAAAAAAAAGAATTTTGTCCAGACCCTTTGCGCGACCCTCACTATGCTTTCCACAGCAAACTGTGTGCCCCTTGTGCTTGTACCACAGTTCCTACCCGCCTTTTACCATGACCCGCGCGCAGGAAACAAAACAAAAAACTTTAATTCCCCTCATATCTCCTAATACAAAATTGCTCTAGAATCCATTCGAACATTCTTGTCTCTCCCATAGAATCCCGTCTTAAGAAATCAAACTGCCACTAGCATTTCTCGTATTGCGGCTCCTTCCCATCGCTCGCGCCAGCACCAACGCGCCCGTGCGCTCGGATCGCACACGATAGCGATAGAGAGAGGAAATGGAGAGCAAAGGCACCAAGACGCCCTTTTACCCCCCTTGCCCGCTGCCCACATCCTTGGCCTGCACCTCAACTCAAACCGTCACTGCGCAACGCACGTCCGAGCCACACAACAATGCGCAGATCGTGGAGAAGGAGCAAGACCGCGAGTCGCGGGGGGGGGGCAATAGAAAAAATTGTCAAAGTTACCACTGGTAATTGCCGCAATCATGCCTCTTCTTCACCGCTCACCCAAAGGACGGGGGTTTGTTGTTGTTTGGTACTCGCCCGTTGCAAGCGGCAGGTGCAGGTGCAGGTGCCCATGGCTTTCCTGCCCTGCTGCTGAGACTGGGTAAGTAAGTAGTGCAACCAACCATACGCGCCCGTTTTGGCTATTACTTTATGTAACTGTGTTTGCGGTACCCGTCCGCTGGTGCTATCCTGCTTGCCGCAGTAATCATGCACATTGGATCCGTCCTAAATGCATAAAAATGCACAAGCTAAGCCAAGCTATTCTACCTACGTACGTTTTGCGCACGTGGTGAAGTGCCGGATTCAGACCAAAAAGCCCTTGTTTCTTTCTACGGTACTACCACCACACCTTCTCATTACTCAAACCGCATTTGCATTCATCTCGTCATTACCTCTTGCAAATGGTAAAAACCCGCTCTTCCCAAGTCGTTGGACCCTTGGCTTTTCCACCAATACAATTACACATGGATGTATGTACTCTGCAACACTATCGATTCAACGTCTTCTCCTACCAAACCACGCAACGGCACTCTCATCATCACGGTGTCTCATAGTGTATAGCATATTCATTAACTTTCTTGCTTGTTGAATCTACCGATCCGTCTCATCTGCGCTCTAGCGCAAAGCCCAATTCTCAAACGCCGCTGTAATGCTGGAAGGAGAAGAAAAATAAAATGAAATCGTTAATACCGCCTATATCTACACTTTTTCGTTCAACATAAACATGTCCCTATATCTTCACTGGCATAGTTTTTTCTCATTGCTGAGCCCTCTTTTCGCTTGTAATCTCATCTCCAGATGAGTTCTCAGACACGGCCTTGGGCGCCATCATGGGCTCGGGTCCTGTAGGAGTACCGGGCGTTGTACGCTTGAAGTAGTTGTGCACATCGGCATGGTCGTCCTCGTCTGCCTCCGCACCTTCCCATCCGTTCTTCTCGGAGAACTTGTGTTGCTGGCGCTCCACCCAATCTGCGCGCATCTCGTCAATCTTCTGCTCATAGTCGAGCTTGGCATCGTATCCCTTGTGCTGTCCACGGAAGCGCTCCCACCATGAAAGGTGCTTCCAGTGAATGGCAATACCGTGGTACTCGTGCTCTCGGCCAGCTCGGATGTATGTCCACCGACGCTCTTGCTCCTTGAGATCCAGGCCGGTAGTGTCGGGAAGGAAGAGCAGAGTGAGAAGAGCACCAGCAAGACCGAACCAGGGGACAAAGTAGAACTTGGTCTGGATGTCAATGTAGTTGTAGAGGATAGCAGCGAGAAGTGCACCAAGCTTGCCCCACGCCGCACTGAATCCGTGAGCAGTAGCGCGAACTGGTGTGGGGAAAACTTCGGCAGCCACAAGGAAAGTGACACTGTTGGGTCCAAATTGGTTGAAGAAAGACGAGAGGAAGTACATGGCCTGGAAACCGTGAATGTTCTCGATCGAAGTGAAATATTCCAGAGCAAATCCGGGAACCATGAAGAGAACAAAGTCAGCCAAGAAGCCGACAATCATCATCCATTTGCGGCCGTAGAGCTTGTTGTCAATGAGAATAGATGCGAGATAGTATCCGCACAGCGATACACCCACGTTGATGAGGTTGTATAGCCAGTCAGTCATGACCGACTTGTTGCCAGGCGTGAGGATGCTGATAAACTCGTTCTGGAAAAGCTTGTTGCCGTAGAAGAAGACATCGTTAGCGAACCAAGCACCAGCAGTAGCCAGGAGACGGGGGCCAAAGTATGTGAAGGTGAGCTTCAACGACTGGACGTCGTATCCAGTGACATTGGATTTCTTCTTAGAAAGCATCAGTTGCTTCGAAGCCGACTTCATCTTGTAGTAACGGAAGTAGACAAGCCACAGCGTTCCAACGGCAGGAATGGCAAACGAGACGCGGTAGGTCCATTGCGCCAAAGTCTTGGAGTAAGGCGGCGACGATCCACCGTGAAAGATGAGGAGCAGGATGATAAGAATGACCTGGTTGAAGAACTGGCCCCAACCCTGCATCAAAAAGGCACTGGTAACTTTTCGTCCGCGGTGAAGACGATCGTCCCTTGTTGAAACCTTTCCAGAGCCGACAGCATTCTCCATACCGGCAGTTGCAGTCATAGGGTATTCGCCTCCAACACCGATGCCATAGAAGAAGAGAGCCCATACGTAGCAGATGACCCAGCCGTTCTGAGTAACACCCCAGGCAGCAGTAAGCATCAAAAGACCGACGAACATGATTGTGGCATCCTGGATGAGACCAAACCGACGGCCAAGCCAGTCACCAACAACGCCAACGAGAATCTGACCGACAATGATACCGCAAATCTCGAGGTAGTCGACAGCCTGTGTCCATGTCTTGTCGCAGATTTCGTGGGTACCCCAGCAGTCGGGGAAAGCAGCCTTGAGTAGAGGGCGAACATTGCCAATGGAGAAGAGGACGTAACTGGTAGAATAGTTAGAATATGTCGCTGGATGATGTAATATCGCGCATGGATGACTTACCCTTCCAAACCAAGACCGGCACCAGGAATCACGCAAGTGCGGAAGTAATGACCGATTGGAGCAAGAGGGTCGTTCTTGAACATGTTCCAGAAGTAGCTGGCTTCGGCCTTTGCTTCCTGTGCATCGACTTGTCCAACAAACTTGACCCGTTGGCCAATGGGCAAGTCGGCCCAGTAGGTTCCTTCGGCAGTGTAGAGATCATCGGGGTGAAGCAGGGCATGGAAGACACTAGCCTCGTTCTCGCTCATGTCCTTTCGAATGTCGATGTCTTGAGTGGCTTGATGTTCACCCGTCGTGTTAGGTCCGTGAGGAGCAGCGACGCCATAGTCCCGGATGGAATCTGCCGCGGAGGCCATGGTAGCAATGCAGCGACGAGTAAATGGGAGAAACTCGTTGTTGGCTGCTTTTTGTGGTGATCAGAAACAATGCGGTCTAAAAGCACAGGCCGTGGTCGGTGCCTTTATACGACGGGATGGCGATTCAACCCACGGATCGTCCTTGAAGGATTGGCAAACTTTGCTGGATCCCACTCAACTAGTTCCACGAAGCAGTTGAGACACTACCACGTTGCGGAGGGCAGCCTCTGAGTAGTGGGTAGGGATCTGCAAAGACTGGCCCTGGTTGTAGTAGTAATACCGGACGTCCCGATGCTGGAACGACTAGCTATGTTCCCGAACGGCGGCGTCGGCAGATTGCTGGCCGTATTGATGTCGCCGGTGATGGCGCGCTATCCAATACTGACGATTGGCGTGGCGGCCGGATAGCTAGTTTGAGTAGCTATTCGATGTTTGAAAAAGATGCTCCGAGGCGTGGACGGGGCAGAGACAAGAGGGCAGGAGCGCGCAATATGTGCGCGAACGCGATTGAACAAAAGCTGCACATTGTTGCAGGAGCCCAAAAGTAGAGCTTATAAAGGGTCCAGTAGGCGAAGAAAATTCTAATGTTAATACCTTCGCTTCCAATGGGGGTTAGTCGAAGGCAAGAATGCTACCATTCCGCAGACCCACCAGGTCCGGAAGGACCTCACGCGACAGTCAATCCCAGTCCTTTTTCCGCAAACAGACGGCTGTCATTGGACCGTCGAGCAAAGCAAAATATGGAGCAAATGCACGCCCGCAGCTGTGCGCCCCATTTCTCAATATTCATGCCCTGGGAGGTCCCTGCGTGTCGTGCTCATCCCCAGATCTGAATGCTACCACAGTGTTCGCGGGTTTGGGACTGACGAGTGATGACGTCGAGCGACAAGCCTCCGGGGTGGCTGTTGACAAGCACACCAAGCAAATAATCGAAGGCATGGCATTACCCACCCTGCCAGACGTCTTAAGCCGCTGACGTGCTCTTGTCATGTCGTTGTGCTGGGCAGTCGAGGCAGCGGAGATGTTCTGAAGAATGGAAGATGCAAGATAGCCAATCACAGATGGCATACAGAGCGCGTGTTGAGTTCAATGGCTGTGGGGAAGTCCGAGGCTTCTCGCCAAGCAGGGCCCCATGCAGGGTTGCTTAGTGCTCCTACCACACTTCGTGTCCACCCTTGCCCTCCTACACCTACCTATGCCTACTCCAGCATCTTTGGGCCGTCGCTGTCGTCCCAACCATCAAGTCCAGTAACGGCGCAGAGTGACATCGTCCCGCCTGCTTCCGGTGTCTTGGTGCCAAGCCCAGGAATCCTGCTACATATACATACTACATACTACAGCACGATCTGGCAGAGGCAGTTTGAATATACACACGTAGTAAGTACGACATTTGCTTCTCCGATATCAGGTCAGAGTGAGGGTATTTCTCTTTGCCGCAACCCAGAGTGGATGCTCCCAGGGTCTCGAAAATTGGCCACTATTTCACTGTTCCACTGGATCCATAGACGGCGTTTGAATTTTATCCCCTTGGACTATTGCACCCTGGATTCGGGTCACGGTAACTACGGGCTGTACATGGATTGTATCCGCCGCCCTATGAAAAACGGTCCAGCCACTGTGGAGCAATTGTATCCTGAGCGGGTCCTGACATGTCACTCCAGTTCTTTCGCGACAGTCACGATTCATTCCCACTTCGAAACGAGGTCTACAATATTGCATATTCCATACTGATTGGTATTAAGAGTGTACCTAGACTAAGGCGGTCTTCAAAGCCGCGTCACATCTAGTGGTTGAGTATTAATAATTTGCTTGTTCATGTTCCTGACATGCTGCTGATAGAAACGCCATGAAGATGACAAGGCAATGAGAGTTGTGCGTCAAGACGGAAACATCCATCCGAGAAGGCAAAAAACAAGGCCGAACGCTATGCAAAACTTTAATGAAACAGAAAATCATTTCGACACGAGAAAACATGAGGGAAAATTGCAGGCTTTGCGAGGCTTAGTTGAGCCAGTTCTGCCATTGGCAACGACAACCACCAGTGCCACCGTCAATGAGCCCGCTGACTATCCCTTGCCCCTGGGTGCCCTTGACCAGAGTGCCCCCGAATGCCCGATCTTCAAACTGGAATGACTTTTTGGACACTTCGTTCTTGATCGTGCCGTCATCCTCCATTTCATAGCAGTAGAGGTTTTTCTTAGCAGGATCTCCACCGTGGCGATCGATGGTGACAGTGACTGGATACGGGAAGGTGCCTGGTCTCTTAAATGCATCTGTACCCCCAGAAGCAGACTTTTGTAACAATGGCTTGCTTTCTTTGCTGCGAGTCCATATCTGTACCAGGAACCGCGTCTGTGAGTATGTGCATCTCAGCTTAGCAGCATCCTTAGAGCTCCCTCCATCCGTGTCTGCCGGATTCCCACCACGGTTGGTGCCGTTGATCTGCTTCAGGAAGATCGATCGATCAAAGTAGTTGTAGAATCCGTAATGTTCGTCTTCTTTGCCTCGATTGTACAGTCGAAGGGGCTGTGCAGAAGGCGAGGGAAGCAGGTTTGCAGGCGCTGCAGTCCCGTCAGAAGCCAACATTGGCGGAGGTATCACAGCAGTGATGTTTGTAAGGTCGTCTCCATTGGCACGCTTCGCCAGGTCCGATGCATTAGTCGACGGGTCGCTCATGGTGATGAACAAACCAGTCTCTTCGCCTTCAAAAGGAGCCGAGTTACCATCTGTCGTTTTCCCCAAGAAGTTCATATCGTCAGTTGATGGAGGTGCAGGGGATGGCGAGGGTGCAGCGCGAGCGCGAAGCAGTGACCGGACCAAAGCGCCGGCTGACACTGGGTTTGAGGCTCTTTTGGCACGTCGAGACTGCGGCAACTCTGCGGCACTGCCGTTCTCAAACGTGATTTCAATCTTAAAGTTGGGCTGGTCCGGTTTGTTTGGCGCAATAGATTGCTGGAGTTCTTTTGGTAGCGCACAGCTCCACAGTGTGGTGGGCGCGACACAACCACTCTCCTCCTCTACCACTTCAGGTTGCGCAATAGTGAGCAGGCCGGTAGGTACAGGAGGGTAGTCTGGCAGGTTAAGCCATTGGTTGCCTCCGTCGGGCTTCGGCTCGGTCGCGGTGGGCTTATTATCATTGCCTTTCCTCGTCAATACCACGGCAACTGGGATAATGATTGCCAACAAGATGAAGAATATCAAACAACAGCAGCATCCCCAGAAACACACTCCTCTCTTCTTTTTCTTCTCTTGACCTCCGTTTTGAGGATTTTGGCTTCGCTTCTTTCCGAATGGCCATATGCTTGTCATATCACACACTTTTCGATGTTTCTTCCGTCCCTTAAGGTCTGGAGAAGATGCCCGGGAACCGGAACGACTGCCGTTGTCATAGCTCCAGTGTGAGCCTTTTTGAGCTGCCTTTGGAGGTGGGGCGAACACTGGCAGGCTTTGTGAGGAACTGTTGGCGTTTGTGGCAGAAGAGTTTGTGATCATGACTTGTGGCGCTGCTACTGACGTGTGCATTTGCTGTACAGGAGGTGGATAGTTTGCTCTGACTGGCTGGCTCTCCACCGGCGGCCGCCTATCTTGCAACTCAATGTTGACATTAATGTGGCGTGGCTCCTCAACCTGACGAGGCATCAAAACAGTTCCGATGGCCGCTGTGCCCAGCACCGGTGAGGCAGACATTGCAGATAGAGGGGAGGTGACGGCGCGGTGAGAATCTGGAGGTGTTTGATAGCTCATTGCCTTTTCAGGATCAGAATTCACTGGGACATTGGCTACTGAAGCTGCCGACGTGTTAGTTTGCGAGGGGGGTGGCATAGAGGCTTCTGCTTTGCCCATGCCATACTGGATGGGTACAGTTGGGACATCTGGCGTACTGTTCCCATTGCGTCCAGCATCTGGCCATGTTGACGATTTAGGCGTTGCAACAAATGGTGTTGTGATGACGGTCCACCACCCTTGCGACCTTCGAAGAGTAGGCACCATTGATGTGTCAATGGCCAACGAGTTTTCGGCAGCCCTGGCGCTTAGTGGCGTTTCGTCCTCCTCAAAGACGGTGCTGGTGGACATGACGCGATCTTTTCGTTTGGAATCGTCATCCTCTTCGAACGCAGTTCCAGCGGAATCCAGTGTGTCATTTCTAGCGTGGCTAGGTGAGCCGCGCATGTCATTGTTGGAAACTTCTCCTGGACGTTGAGCCATTCCAGCAGGTAGAGCGGGAACTGGTGGGACGTTGGACCTGTCGAAAGCTGTTTGATAACGAGAATAGATATTGGGTGTATAGTCTGACTCTGTAAAGGGTGTGTCGGGTGACCAAGCCGACTTCACTTCCGCAGGGGTAATGATGATACTTGGTGTTACTAGAGTAGTGTCGCTCCCAGCACGAGGCCGATGCGCTTGTAGGGAGCTAAAGTCGGATATACTATCGGTAGGAACTGAGATTCCTATCGGAATACGTCTGTCCCAAGGTGAAATTTCCTGCCAGGACTTAGTGCTAGGAGTCATGGACGTAGCAGTATCGATTTCGTTCCGATCTACGCTCTGCCTCTTTCGATGCATGTGTTCTGGTTGCGGTGTACCCTTGGTGATTCCCAGGCCTTTGTGTCTGGTTGAATTCCTGCTCAGGCCAAACCACGGTGACCTGCGGACAGAGCCGCTGCCTCTCTCTGATTCTTGTGGAAACACCTGGTGCGGTTCCGAACCCCTATGCCTGGTGAAACTTGTATCGACAGTGATGCCCGGCTTGCTCGGTCGACCCAGTAGGTCTCTCCGTCGAGATTTCTGTCGTGAAGCACGCCCTGAAAAGGACCGTGAGCTGCGCTTTGTGATCGTCCGCTGTGCTCTAGCATTAGACTCAACGTCCCAGGTCTGTTGCTCAGGTGTTGCGTTTCCATCGAATCCATCATGGAAATGTACTAATATCTGTTCTTCTCCATCGGCTCGGTTTAGGTGTGAGTCGTCTGCGTATTGTTCGCTTTCAAACGGGCGCCTAGCATTATCGGTTGATCGAGGTAGGGGTCTTAGTGGCGGCTGGCCATATGAAGTCATGTTGGGGTTGTGCGTCGATATCTTAAATTGATGTGGAAAGCCAAATCTCAAAGAGATAGTAGGTGTGAATGGTTGTCAATGAATGCTTTTTCAAACGGGAACTGGGAGGATTAATAGCGTTGGTATTGTCGCTGCTATTGTCTGGCGACTGCGACTGCAGAACAACGAAAAAGAATGAAATCACACAAAGCGGTGACGGGTGATGAAAAGAAAGCGGCAAAGAGGCAACGGAGAAAGTGAAAGCACGCAGAAAAAGGAGATGTGTGAGGCTGTCATACAGACACGCGACCCTAGATCTTTTGGCCGACTTTAACGGACCTGGCAAACCACTGCCATGGCTTAATATGTATAGCTCTTCTGCTTGGATGTCCCTTCTGGCCTATGATGTGGCAGAAGCGCCCGCCACGTCTCCTCGAGTCAAAGCTCGTCGGTGGGAGTAGACATTGTCCACAGGCACAGGGTGAAGGTGATTGGAGCCGTCAGGTGGAGCTGCCTCATAACGAGCGCCATGTTTGCGGGCTTGAGGCTCCGTAGCCGCCCTGGATTCGCTGGGGTGGAAATGTACAACTCTATGCGAGATCTGAGACGCTCCAGATGTGTAGCTTCGACGTCGTGTCCAGCAAAATATGGAGAAGAGCCAGTCAGACGACAGGACATGGCAATGGAAGCGCCAGGCCAGCCATGACAGCGTCCAACGGTTGGTGAGGAAGGCGCCGCCAAGACACGCTAGTTTACAGTCCTGTCCGGGGCCTGTCTGTATGCGCCCGGCCGGGAAGGTTTTTGGTGCGCAAGGTTTGCTCGCTACAAAGTCTTATGGAGCCTACCGTGCTTTTTTCTCAACAGCATGCTCATAGCAGTATACGCAAACGGCGATGTTGCGTGCTTGATCCGGATCGGATGCCCGCTCGCTGGGTTATGCCTGGCAGGACTTGGTGAAGCCACCTGTTCACGAGCCGCTTACATACCTAGTATAGTGTACATATGAATGTCTTCCTATCGGACGGACATACCAGTTCGTCCCTGTGGCGCACCATGCCCATGCACCCACGAGGCAAGTACGCGGTAAATATTCCGAGTCACGTGCTGGCATCGACAAGGCGTCTGGCATTCGGAATGCCCTGTCAAAGTGCAGACAGCAGTTCTGCGACGCGCTATGAGCCTGTGAGAAACCTAAAGTTCACTCCCTGGGACCGAAAAAAAACGTCCTGCGGCTCATGACGGCCCATGTTGCAATGCCCGTATGCTGATTGACCGTCCCCTGCAATCATCCAAATCTGTATGTACCGACATACTAACGTATAGTTATCGCTGTGCTGCACCAAAGGGTACCACTGGGCTACCAGGTCCCCTGCTTCTTTTCTTCACCCTCTGCACACCGCTGCGCAGCCCATCGGTTTCTCGTCCATCCCTCGAGTGTCGCTGTGGGACAGCGTAGAGCGGTAGACAGCAACCTGCGCAATGCGAAGTGGGGAGGTCTAGCCTAATTAGCGGCCCTCCTTTCACGTATACGCCAAGCAGCGAACTCGACAGCAATTTGGTTATCGCGAGAATCTCCTTTCCCACCGTCGCACAATCTTCTCCCTTGGAGTAAGATATCTCCCGTCCCTCCTTTTGTTAATTGCGACCGACGACAACCTACATTGGACAATTCGTCGCACTACCGCTTTACTTCCGCCTTTTGACCACACCCGCCAGCTGTCCTATAATACCAAAAGACCCACCCCCGAACACCACCTGTGATCCTCCCTCACCGGCTCACCCTCACAGCCAGCCGCGCAAGTGCGCCTTTGCATAATCCACCCAGCCTACAGACGCCGACAACGTCACGCTGGCTTCCCAATCCTCCTTCTCCACTTCCTCTGGCCAACGGAGAAGGCGCTCATCTGCTGCAAGGCAGGCGCCATCCAACATCACCCTCCCCGATATCATCGAATCGCGAAGTAGGCTCGGTACAACTAGTGGTCTCTCGGGCCGCTCCCTGGGTGAAGGCCTGCCCACCATACCCAGTACCCCAGGCATCGCGGACATGTCTAGGTCCTCCTCGCCCCAGCCCGGAGGGTGGTCGAGTCCAGGCTTGAACACGCCTTACGATAACAGTGGGCAGAGCAGTCCATACCCCAATGGCACCTCTTCACACAATGTCACTTGGGCATCGGCTCAGGCCCGGAGTGCCGAGGTCAAAGGCTACCCTGCTTTCACTACTAGAGGCCAAGGTTTCTTTGGCAAGCACTTTCGCAAAATATCTACGAGCCTGCCCTTCAACCATGGCGACAAGGAAAAGCTTGGGCGAGGACGGTCTCAGGGTAACAAGGTCACGCGGGCTCTCAATGGCATAGTTTGGAATTTGTGGCGCCTGCGGAAACGAGTCATGGTCTTGTTTTTGGTTACGTTTCTTCTTTTCTTTTGGAATTTTAACACACGTAAGTCTAAGCCTTTGATCCTTTATTCGGTCCATTGGTACTAACGCCCGTAGCCATACGTCGAGCATACAGACGCTCAGCATGGTTCGGTGGCGGCAGCAAATATGTCGTCATCTTGGCTGCGAATCAAGGTGGAGGTGTCATGGAATGGAAGGGTCCCCGTGAATGGGCCATTGAGCGTGACAGCGTTAAGAACAAGAAAAAATATACCAGGAACTGGGGCTATGAATTGGAGATTGTTGATATGAGCACGAAGAAGCGCTACGCGCACGAGTGGAGGGAGAGCTGGGAGAAGGTGGACACGATCCGCAATGCCATGCGCAAGTACCCACATGCTGAATGGTAAGTATGTTGCAACCAACGCTGTAACCAACGCTCACACAGCACAGGTTCTGGTGGCTGGACACAAACACATTCATCATGGAACCAACCTACTCCCTGCAGAAGCACGTTTTCAAGCAGCTGCAAGACGTCACGTACCGCGATATCAACGTTTACAACCCTCTCAACATTACACATCCTTTGACAGATGAATACCTCGATCCCGAAACACGCTCGCCGGTGGGAGATGGCAGAGCCGATTCTGTGAATATGCTGGTGCCTCAAGATTGCGGTGGTTTCAATTTGGGCTCGTTCATGGTGCGGAGAAGCGTCTGGACGGACAGGTTGCTCGATATCTGGTGGGATCCTGTTGGATACGAGCAGAAGCACATGCAATGGGAGCACAAGGAACAAGATGCATTCGAGCACATGTACCAAAACCAACCTTGGATCCGCCCTCACGTTGCGTTCATCCAACAGCGTCAAATCATGAGCTTCCCGCCAGGTGCCTGCGGTGATCAGGGCGACAACCCCGACATTCATTACCAAGAGAAGGACCGCGACTTCCTAGTCAACATGGCTGGCTGTGAATGGGGTCGCGACTGTTGGGCCGAAATGTACAAATACCGTGAGCTTAGCAACCACCTCAACAGGACGCCATGGGAGAAGTTCAAGGACGGCCTCTCTGGCTTCTTCAAGAGCAAGTCCAAGAAGGATGGGAAGAAGGATGGAAAGAAAGAAGAGAAGAAGAACTAGATGGCAATCAATGATGTATCCGAGGCGGTATCGAGTGTATTTCTCACATTTCTCGCATTTTGATGGAAGCCAGGATTCGGCTTATGGGTTTACAATAATACTGATGCGCGGACGGCAATGCACAGCCCTGGGAGCTGCATACTCTCAGCATACATAATGCCGGAGTTGGCGTCATGCACCTATACCCCTACAAGGCTGACTATTTGGGAATTAGGTGGGCAGCCAGACGGAATGTGGCGTTGTCATTTCTACAAATGTTATTTCTTGGGTCCAAACGTTGCCTCGAATTCAAGTCATTGTCGTCCTTTGACCAGCTTCTCCGCATGGAAGCCCCCGCCATACCCAGGGCTTGTTGGGGTGACGGTATTAGCCGTCGAGGTTACCTAGGTACCCTAGTCCTCTGCAGCATGTCTGCTTGTTTGGAAACCCTGCAAGATAGAAGCAAGTTGTCGACATCGAGTCCACACGTTGCATATCTCGTGACTTTTGCAGCATGATGACGTGATTGATGGCGTCTGACGAGCAAGCCTGGAGAAGGCACTTCGATGCGATGATATGGAAAGTTACTGAGTCGTTCGCAGAGCAAAGGACTACAGGCTTGCACGGCTGTCTCAAAAGACGTCAGTCCAGTGGCAGGCGGCCTCAAGATGTACATGCACATGTCCCGTATGCAGGCAGGTGAGCATGCACAGATCCCACGACTCCAAAGGGGTAGGTTGATGAGCGGCGCCTGATTCGTCCATCTCCCACATCCCATTGCCAATGGTCATACGCCAGCACACGGGACACGGGGCCAGGGACGAGCAGCCGACTGCATTCTCCGACTTCCATCTCTACTTTCCTCTCCTCAGGTTGAAGCCCTATTGAGCCCACGTCCAACCTTCGTTTTGGTTGCGTTTCTTTTAGGCCCAGCCCAACGCGACAACCACAACCCACGTTCCCCCTTTTAGGCCGTGCGCAAGCTGGGGAAACAGTACAGGTAGCGTCAGCGCGCTCGTAACTCCACGCTTATCTCCTGCTGCTGTTGTAGTGATTTGACGGCACTGCCCTGAGACCTCTGGAGCCTCAGTTTGTGTAGCTCCATACCATAGTCTGTTGTTTCGCAGTCGCCCTTGCCTACCGTCGTCCTAGGTCTACTGCGCCTCGATACCCCAAGTCCGAACAAAGAACCGAAGTCGGCACGGCCCTTGGGGCCCACTGGAGCGCATATCTCCCCACCTGTAGAGATAGGGTCCAAGCTTATAAAGACGTATCCGGACACCGGTTACTACTCGAATCCTTGAAGCTCAAAGAGTGCCATGCACGACCATCGGCCGCAGCGACCAGGCCGTCAGTTTGCAAGTGTTGAAGAGGCGCATCGTCAAGACCAAACTATGGCCTCTTCACGACCAGTTGCGTCGCTATCCAGGCCCTCAGATGGTACGTTCATCTCTACACTTGCCTGTGTTCTTGACGCCTTCTCTGCCCTGCCCCTTCCATATCATTGTATCCAAGCATGAGCTTATATCAAGTGTACAGAGTCATGGATCGATATCGCATCGGGGCCTTCGTCGACCTCTTTATGTTCTGTCACTGACGAGATCATCACGACTGGTCTCACGGTACAGCACGACTCAACACTACACAGGCGGCAGAACAGGCGCTCACGAGGCGGCGGCCAGTTCTCCATAGGAACCGGACACAGGGTTACAGCGGCAGGGGGAAATAGCAGCCAGGAAGAGTATGAAGAGAGCGAGAGCGAGTCGGACCGCGTCATGACGTCTTCAAATGAGGCCCTTGGTCTATCCCCACTGAGACACGACCCTTCGTCCCGAAGCCCACTGTCGGTGGCATCTTCAGAAACCCTGTCGGACAGAGAAGACGACGACGAGAACGCAACTGCCGTCAACTATCCACGTTCTACACGACGCGAGTTTCAGCCGCGACCAAACGCCTTCTCACGTCCGAACGCACAACAAGCCATCCGATCACACTCTGGCACATTGTACACGCCTCGTAGATCTGTGAGGCCAACTGGGCAGCGTCAGCAGTCTTATCCTCAGCACACTCCCTTCAACGCCGTAGCTCCCAACTATCAACCCGACCACGATGAAGCTCTACGCGCTAGCCTGTCGACTTTGTTGTCTGCAGCAGCAGCAGTGCGAGGGCTACCCAAGCCGGGGCAACCACGTACAGCCCCGCCCTCGTCCACTCGAGTCGATCCGACGTCGCTCCGCATGGTGCCCGAGTCTGTAGCTTTGGGCAACATATCCGAGGAGTCTACCTCATCCCCACGCAGTACCAGCAGCAGCCCCTCCGAGAAGCCTAAGCGAAAAGCAAATCCGCCTATGGCAGCCGCACGAAGTGGCAGCAAGGACCGCCGCGTAGTCAGAAAGGTGCGCAAATCCGGCCCGCTTATCGAGGAGATTAGCCCAACACTGCTCACTTGGGTTGTCAGTGCTGGCGTTGTAGTCCTTGTAAGCGCTATCGGCTTCTCGGCAGGCTATGTCGCTGGCAAAGAAGCAGGTCACGCAGAGGCTATTGGCCAGGTTGGTGCTGCGGGTGTAGACGCTGGACGTTGTGGCAAGGAGGCCGTATCTGGCATGAAGGGCACCGGCTTGGGTTTGAGGAAGCTGAGATGGGGTTCTGGCACAGGCATTCGTGTCTAAGTGCTTGACGATATTCATGAAACGATTGCATGGCATGCAGCACGCACAAACATGGGTGGGTTAAGGATGGCGTTATTCTATATTTTTATTTTCGCTTTATACAGTTTGTAATATCGATATCACGTGGCATGGCGCTAGATGGGCGTTTGGCTTGATTTGCACCATGGTAGAGACAATCCTGTAGCTCAAGACTTGGGTTGCGTTGATAGCTCCAATACCATTTTACTTTCTGGATATCCCGACTGCTGCTTTTTTGTTTTCATTATCCTGAAAGATGGTACAAGTAGTATGAGAATTCCCAAGTCACCCTCCAAAATACATCTTGTCAATATCGACTCCCAAAACAAGCCCAAATGTCCCCAGCATCAAGGACCCAACCAGCCCCATCACCAGACTAACTTCCCACCCCGCAGCTATAGCCTTGCCCCTCACCAGCGCATTCTGCAATCTCCAGAACCGTATCGCTCCAATCAGCACAACCACGATACCCATGCAGATGAATGCTGCCGACAGCGGCTTCCCTATCTTGTAGAAGCCAAAATGAGGATGCGGATGGGGACTATGCTGCAGCCGGAAAAGCTGGGCGATAACCACACCCGTTACTACGAGGAGGAGTGAGGTATGCAGGTAGCCGAGGAAAGTGCGCTCGAGTGCTTCGGGGGGGTTTTTGTTAGTCTGTATGTTTGAAGCAGGGTTTTTGATGACATGAAGAAGAAGAAGAAGAAGAAGAAGAAGACGTACCCAGGTGGTCTCTCAGCGATCCCTCTTCTATGCTAAGACTTATCTGTGTACCCCAGAACTTGGTGACTGGGTCGTAGAATCGGGTCCTACACGGTGTTGTTGCATTGTGATCTCCCGTCTCTCGAGGAACATCTGCTTGCGTACTGGCATGCCTGCTCAACTCATCTCTCGGTTCATTCTCTGCATTCGCTTCACTTGGTGTTGCGACTCTCTTGCGCCTCACGGGTTCTAGCTCTTTTGCAACGCGCTGCCGTTCATGGCGTACCGCGGCTTCAGAGTCTGGGTGCTGTTCGTCCTGTGCACGACTGTGAATATGTAGGGCTGCTGAGGGGAGGTTAAGAGGCGGTATGGATGGGGCACGAGATGGTGGAGGGTCACTCATGAATCAGGTCTGCGAAGTAAGTTCTGTAGTAACAAAGACAATATCAATAGCTAGGAACTGTTATCAGTCATGATCAATGGGTGCAGAGTCAGTGCGCTATATCTGACCTTACTTTCCGCCGATAAGACCGGTGGAGCATGGTGGTGCGCGTGAGGTCGGTCTCCGAATGCGTCACAGGAAGCTTAGGTGTAGGGATGTGCTCGGATCATCGCATCGGACCATCGCATTTCCTTGATTCCAAAACCCTCCCCCCAAACTACAGTCGCTTTTACCAATGCTGTTCTGTTTTTACATTTCGACCTCGCCATACACCATAGAGGCACCATTGCACAAAACAGATGACCTTATTGATTGCTACAGCAGCCTTTCTATATGAGCCCGGCAAAATACCTTCTGATCACTCTACTTTGACATGAACTTGCTGGCCATGTTCAACACACCACCAAGAGCACTGCCAGAGCCGCCACCACTGCCTCCACCACTGCCGCCACCCATCTGTGACTTCATGTAGAACTGGAGTGCCAGCTTTCCTGCCTGGACGATGGCGTCCTGCTTGGTAGCGCTAGGGTCCTACTTTTGTCAGTAGGTGTTTCAATGATTGGGTCAGTCAGCACCTACCGTGTTGCCCTGGCTCTGCTGCTTATCAAACAGCTGGGCAGCCTGGCCCATGGCCATGCCGATGAACTTGTTCTGACCACCCTTGGCGTCCTCATTGCTGCTGTTATTAAACATCTTCAATGCCTGCATAGCGGCAGCAGCGCCAACATTGTTCGAGCTGGCTTGCCCACCTCCGCTGCCACTGTTGCCATAGAGCTTCTCGTGCTGTTTGACCGCATCATCTTCGTCCACACTCTCATTCTGGTAACTGTTCTTGTTGCCAGCCAGCATACCAAGAGCACTGGTAAACAGACTAGAGTCACCGCCGCTACCGTATTCAGATGCAGCATGCTGAGCTGCGCCAGAGAAGTCGTCGGATGATCCACCATAAGCACCACCTCCGCCGTAGGACGTGCCAGTAGAGTGCTGGCCTCCGTGGTTACCTGATCCGCCATGTCCTCCTGAGCTGCCCCCGTAGCCACCTGACGGACGGTCGTTGTCATCGTCGCGTCCAGATTTACCCCCATAGCCACCTCCTGAGCTGCCTCCATAACCTCCCGATGGGCGATCGTTGTCGTCGTCACGTCTTGAGCCACCCCCATAGCCTCCTGATGGACGGTCATTATCATCATCGCGCCTGGTGCTACCTCCGTAGTTGCCTCCTGAGCTACCACCGTAACTGCCTGATGGGCGATCGTTGTCATCGTCACGTCTTGAGTTACCTCCGTAACTGCCTCCTGTGCTGCCCCCGTAGCCTCCGGATGGGCGATCATTATCATCGTTCCGCCCTGAGCTGCCCCCATAACCACCTGAGGTGCGATCGTTGGAGTTACGACGTCCTGAGCCGCCTCCATAACCGCCGGAAGTGCGGTCGTTGTCATCATCACGTGTTGAGCCGCCCCCATAGCCTCCTGATGGGCGGTCATTGTCATCATTGCGGCCTGAGCTACCTCCGTAACCACCTGACGGGCGGTCATTGTCGTTATCACGTCCTCCATAACCACCTGAGGTGCGATCGTTGGAGTTACGACGTCCTGAGCCGCCTCCATAGCCGCCGGAAGTACGGTCGTTGTCATTGTCGCGTCCCGAGCTGCCACCATAGCCGCCTGATTTGTTGTCATCCCCATAGCCGCTTCCGCCGCCCCCAGAGTATCCCTCCTGGGACCTGCCAGACTGCTGACCGTACTCGCTGCTATCGTTGTTGTAAGACATCGTCAGATTGTAGAGATCTGGCTCAACATCAGTAGAGCGTAGTGGGAGGGGTTGAGCGGGTAAGGCAGGGTCTAAGCACGCCATGTAAAGGAACAAGTTAAGCTTGCCAGCTCATCTGAGATGCTTGCAGCTTATTCTGAGTCCGTTTGGATCTACAGGGGCAGCCCAATTGCATGTGGGGTAGGTTTCAAGGCCATGGCAAGACAACGTGATAGTTGCATAGAGGAGGAGAAACAACTTACTGTGCAAAGGAATCGAATATTGATACTGGTTAAGGTTCAGTTGAGTTGTGGGAAAGGAGAAAAGGGAGTTGAGTTCATAAAAGCAGGAAACCAAGGTATCTAAATGGCAGCTGCGGCTGTAGCTCCCACGCGCTTGGTGCCCCTCCACAGACTCCCCGGTTCCCCTCGCCCCACTGCTAATGACGTATGCCTGCACCACCACGCTGCAGGATCATCACCCATGATTTGTGCCTCAACACGGCTGGAGAATTTCACGCCAGCCAATTGAGTCGTAAATGAGATAGCTTCTCGTCTTCAATGTCATACTTGGCATGGCCTGCGGGGTCCACGCCAGACGGCATAGAGCATTACAGATTGCGTGTTCAGATATCCACGGTCCCCACTCCGCGCTATATATACCAAAGTTTGTCACACTAACACATCGAAGTCATGCTAAACTTGTCCACCAAGGTAAAGTCCCTCTCAAAGTGGAACCTAGCAGTCCTCGTCACCCTGGTGCTCACGACTGGCATAACAATCTCACACGACTTATGCGCGTTATCACAACCAGTACAACCATATTCACACTACCCTCCTCCTCAACAGCACCCTCTAATCTCTATCCTGACTCCATCTATTAAATCCATAATTCAAAGAGTGGCAGCCGACGATCCATTTTTAACAATATCTGGGGACGCTAGGTATCACTGAAACATGACAAGCTCAGATTGAACTACATAAGTCTTCATGTTACCTAGCCACACATGCGATGGAGAACTTCCACCGGGCCAGAGGTAAAGATGATATCCCAACTCCTCCAAACTGCAAATGCAGTTGACCGTATGATGACAACGCTGTATACACTAGAACATAATTTTTATCCCACCCCTTTCCATGAGACATTCACCCCAATTAGAGCGAGCTTCGGCTAGATCTTACACCCCAGCACTCCTTTCCCCACATCGGATTCGAGCATTGAGCTATCCGTTTAGAGTGGCCTGCCACCAACGAAGTCACTCCACGACCTGACCTCGCTTGGGATACCCTCCTTCTTGGGTAGCTTCTCGCTCATACATTGAGCAAACAGGACAGCAGTCTGCAGCAAGTTAGCTTCCAAATTCATCAGTACAAAGCAGAAAGACTCACCTTGGGCTCCATAAACAGCGGCACACCAAAGTCGACGGCGTTCCTCCTCATGACGTAGTCCTCGTCGAACAGGCCGTTCGCCCTGTACTTGGCCAGGTTGAAGCAACCACGGATGTTGTTCTTCTCAAACACCTCACGCAGCTTCCTCTTGTCATCCTTGGGGAACTCGATGACATCGACGGTGATACCCTCTGTGTTCTTCTCCAGAAGCTCCTTCACTTCCTTGTTGGCAGCAAGGAACTTGTAGCCAAGCGCGTGCACGTACTTGGCAATTTGGATCAGAGAGTTGGAGTGTAGTGAGCCAGGAGTGACATCACCACCGAACAAGAGACCCTCACCAGGCTGGGGAAGGCGGAAGTTCATTTGCGATTGCGCAGATGCCCAGTAGGCCTCGACAAGGTCCTTACCAAAGCAAGCCATCTCACCAGTAGACGACATCTCTACGCCGAGGTAAGGGTCAGCACCAGCCAATCTGGTCCAGGAGAATTGAGGGACCTTGGTGGCGAGGTAGTTCCTCTCCACAGCCATGAGATCAGTAGGCTCAGGGACATCACGGCCGACAAGAGCCTTTGTGGCAACATCAATGAAGTTGGTGCCAAGGACCTTGCTGACAAAGGGGAAGGAACGAGAAGCACGGAGGTTGCACTCGATGACCTTGAGGTTCGGCTCAGAGCCCTCGACTTCCTCCTTGATGATTTGCATGTTGAAGGGACCAGTGATGTTCCAGGCCTTGGCGACCTTGTCGGCAATCTCCTTGACACGTTCTTGGATGCGCTTGTCAAGGTTGACTGGTGGCAGTACAAGGGTGGCATCACCAGAGTGAACACCAGCATTCTCAACGTGCTCGCTGACCGCATGAACAAGGACATTTCCGTTAGAAGCAACAGCATCGCAGTCAATTTCTTGAGCGCCGTCAATGAACTTGGTAATGACGACCGGGTGGTCGGGTGACACGTTGGAGGCAGCGAGGAGCTTCTCCTTCAGTTCATCCTCACCACGGATGACAGTCATGGCAGCACCAGAAAGGACGTACGATGGGCGGACAAGAACTGGATATCCAACAGAGCTTGCAAACTTCTTTGCATCCTCGTAAGAAGTAAGTTCCTTCCAAGCTGGCTGGTCTACACCAATTGAGTCCAGAATAGAAGAGAACTTGTGGCGATCTTCGGCCTTGTCGATATCTGCGGGATCGGTTCCGAGAACCTTGGCCTTTCCAGACTCCTGCAGCTTCAGAGCAATATTCTGGGGAAGCTGACCCCCGACAGAGACGACAACTCCGCTGGCGGTTTCAAGCTCGTAGATATCCATCACACGCTCATAGCTGAGCTCTTCGAAGTAGAGCTTGTCGGCGACATCGAAATCCGTACTGTAGGTCTCTGGGTTGTAATTGATCATGACAGTCTTCTTGCCAAGTGCGTTGAGGGAGCGGGTAGCGTTGACAGCGCACCAATCGAATTCGACAGAGCTTCCAATGCGGTAGACACCGCTACCAAGAACGATGATACCATGGTCATCAAAGGTAACATCGTGTGATGAAGCGTTGTACGTAGTATAAAGATAGTTTGTGTTTGCAGGGAACTCAGCAGCCAAGGTATCAATACGCTTGACCCATGGCCTGATTCCAAAGCCGGTCCTGCGGGCGCGGACCTCGTCTTCTGTGCTGTTAACTGCCTTTGCAATCTGCTTGTCAGAGAAACCAAGCTTCTTGGCCTTGAGGATAATCTCCTTCTTGAGGCCGAACAGGCTGCCAATGTTCTCAAGTTCCTTTGTGCAGTCAACAATGTTTTGCAGCTTGTGCAAGAACCACTTGTCAATCTTAGTGAGATCGTGAACCCTATCAACGGAGTAGCCTTCGTGGAACAGAGCTTGACCAACAGCAAGCCATCGTCGATCAGTAGGGTTCTTGAGCTCTTCGTCGAGGCTCTCGCCGTACTTTTCGCCCTGGAAACCGAGGTACTTGGGGTCGACTTGTCGGCAAGCCTTTTGGAAAGACTCTTCGAATGTACGTCCAATAGCCATAACCTCACCGACCGACTTCATGGAGCTGCCAATATCGCGCTTGACGTTCTGGAACTTGCTGAGATCCCATCGAGGCATTTTGGTGACAACATAGTCCAGACTAGGCTCGAAGTTTGCGGTTGTGGTCTTGGTGACGGCATTTGGTAGTTCAGGAAGCGTGTGTCCAAGACCTATCTTGGCTGCAGTGTAAGCTAGAGGGTAACCAGTTGCTTTGGAAGCCAGTGCAGATGAACGAGACAGACGAGCATTGACTTCAATGACACGGTAATCGAGACCATCTGGCTGCAGGCAGTACTGTACGTTGCACTCTCCAACAACTCCCAAATGTCTGACAATCTTGATAGACGCAGATCGGAGCATGTGGTATTCCTCGTCGCTGAATGTTTGACTTGGCGATACAACGATACTGTCACCGGTGTGGACACCAAGAGGATCAAAGTTTTCCATGTTGCAGACTGTAATGCAGTTGTCGCTTGCATCACGCACGACCTCGTACTCGGCCTCCTTCCAGCCCTTGAGCGACTTCTCGACCAAGATTTGGGGTGACAGCGTGAGTGAACGAGCCGACAAGTTCTTCAGCTCTTCGGGGTTGTTTGCGAAACCAGAACCAAGACCACCCAGTGCATATGCAGCACGAACAATGATGGGGTATCCGACCTTTTCAGCAGCATCCAATGCCTCGTCCACCGTGGAGACGGCAATTGACTTGGCAATGGGAATGTTGATTTCTTCCAAAGCGCGCGCGAAGAGATCACGGTCCTCACTCGTCTTGAGAGTCTGGACGCTAGTACCGAGTACCTTGACACCATATTTTTCAAAAATGCCCTTGGCATCCATCTGGACACCCAGGTTCAATGCAGTTTGACCACCAAAGCTGAGGAAGATTCCGTCAGGCTTCTCCTTCTGGATGACATATTCGGCGTATTCGGGAGTTACAGGCAAGTAGTAGATTTCATCGGCGAGCACGTGGGATGTTTGGATAGTAGCAATATTAGGGTTGAGCAGCACGGACTTGACACCAGCTTCCCTCAGAGCCTTGAGCGCCTGTGAACCTGCAATTCAATAAGCATATGATCATTCTCGCGTAATTGTGTCTAGTGGTGTTTACGCACCTGAGTAGTCAAACTCTCCGGCCTGACCAATGCTGAGACCACCACTGCCAATGACCAGGACTTTCTTTACGTCGACAAGATCCTGTGCGCCAGAAATGACGCCGCTCTTGAGATACGCCTCAGCATTGGGCGCTGTCTGTGTCTTATTCCATGTTGACGCGACCTTTGTGAATGCCCGCAGTTGCCGGTAAACCGCAGGTGACTCACTGCTGGAGCGGAGAGAAGTCAGAGGGCGAGCAGCGCGGGTTGTGAAGTTTCGCGAGCATGCAGAAGATGTCAATGAGCGAGTTTGACCTGCGAGGGTGGGTACGCGACGTGCTAGACGCCCGCAGAGAGCCATTTGCAGGCGGACAAGCGGCTTGAGGGCTGTGAGCTTGTTGAAGATGGGAGCGACAAAGAAAGGCGACGCACGCGCTGGAAAAAAGTCGCTCGGTGGTTGGCGGGGGGAATTGAAGAAGTATAGCTCAACCCTAGCGGAGCCAGAGCACAAATGACTCCCTCAAAGTTTATGAACAATCTGTGGGGAAAGCTGCGATGCGGCAGCCAAAAAAATCCAATGATGCGCAACGGGCCAATCAGGCTATCTCCGATAACGCTCAGATAAGACCGTCGGCGATCACCAACTACGCAATGGAGGGGGAGTTGTGAAATGCTTGAATTCCACGCTGACATTGCGCATTCAAATGTTCGCCCGTCTACACAAGGTGACTCAGTCAAGACGCACGATCCAGTCTGCTGCCAGCCTACCCGCCTCTCCATTGTCCCGTCTTGTCACCAAGAACCCCCATGCGGAGGACCGATTACGGCGCCGAAGATCGATCTCCATCCTCTAGCACACAGCGCCGATGAGCAGAAATTTTGACATCGTCTTGCAGAACTTTTCTCAATACAGTCATACGGGTACTAGCTTGTGTTTCTTGGCGCACTTGCATCGACATTGCATTACTACTTTGAGACTCGGACACGCTCCATGGGTAGTCGTATTTCCCCCCCAGGACATTTAGCATGATTCGTTGCCCGACCAACCCTAAACTATTTCCTGATGGCCTCGTGGAGCTAGCCAACAACATTGACAGATTTTGCAACAGCAATAGCACAGTCATCGATGGACTCCAAGTTTTCTGAGAAGCTTTGTGGAATCCTCGGCCCGTAGTACGGCGAAATACTGCTCGCTAGCATCGAGCCGGTGCCATGCGTGAGACTGCCTCGATCGCAGCGCCAATCTCCTCCCGTGTCTAGTACGTGGACATGTCGCGTTCTCCTCGCGGTAGACTCATCTCACGCTGCCTTTTTTGCTTTGTCTGCTGCTGCATGTCGCGCCTTGTACTCCCGCGGGCTCTCTAATGCTTTCTTCGGTATACCGCTCAGTCGCTGCCTCAGACTCGGCTTGGCCCACATTCCAACCTGATCCTCTCGAGCCTTCTTCTCTGCTGCGCGGTACTGGTCTTCAGCACTTCCAAACTCTGCACCTGACTTGGCTTCATATATCGTCGCCAATCCTGCCTTTAACATCTCCAACCCCACGTCCTTCTTGAAGAACCATCGGCGTACATAAACTTGGGCTACCACACGGTCGTACTGGTCACGCCTATATATGTATGCGCGTACTCGACGATGGTGAATAAGGCCGATGAGCCAGTCTTGGGCTTCCTTTGCAAAAGGCTGAGCCTCTCGGCCCCAGTGCGCAAGTTCAGGCGCGTCCACTCCAGCGATGCGTATATGAAGCTGTTGGTCCAGTTAGTTATGTATCTGATGGCATGTAAGCCCAGGACAGTGCAGTTCGGGCTCAGGACCCGATTGAGACTCACTGTCTGCTGAGCCAAAGCCTCTTTTGTAGTAGGCACCCTCTTCCAAGGTAGCCATCCCCATCCTGCTATTCTCCCGCCAGGCGTGTGGTAAAGTCTGAAATTATCCGCGTCCCCTACGCTCGTGACTTGACCAAATAGACTTCTGCGACGGAAGTAGTCTGGTTTGATATGGTTCACTGTTGGTATTCTTCTTAGATAGGCCTTGTAGAAACGGAGCGCAGCAACCATTGATGCTGTTAGCGCAAGAGACGGAATCAGGGTCCGCGGTTCAGTCCATGACCCTGCAAAACCTGTCGACTTTGTTGGCGCGGTCCATAAAGGAAGGCCACTCTTCTTTTCGTCGTCATCATCATTGACTGACCAGGGCCATCGCATCTTTCTTCTTCCTTGAATGCGAGGTCGCGGGGAAAGGTTTGTCTGGGCAGACGACGAAAGCCGACGGGTCGGCTGAAGCGATACTGCGTTAACCCTACGGGGATTGACTAGCGTGGTCGAGCACGTGATATTGTTCCGCCAAAAGATTGGATGGTTGATATGCGGAATTGATACGGTTGTGAAATGAGGAAAAATGAATCAATTTAGGTCTGCGGTTTCATCGCCGAGCCAAAGAAAAAGGGGACATGATAGTGAAGATTAAATATATGGCAAGGCGACAGGTTCAAATGGCAAGATTGAAATATATCATGTGCAAAGAATCCATGGCTGCCACTGGATACTCTGCAATGCCTTGATATCTCGATACCATATGCGGTAAAGGTATATCACACAAGACGGATCTCGTTGTCAAATGAGCTCCGAGAGCGGAGGTTCTATCACAATTACCTTGCATGAGCTCACACTATATTATCATCTCACCATGTCAAATGGAGAACTGATGATTTAGTCGTACTGACCGGCATACGTTTTCCTAAGACATCAGCGATATCTTATATGCCTTTCTCTCTACTTTGAAGATGGGTATGAATTAAGGTGTCCGGTTGAAAAGGCGAACGGCAATGATTGGTATACACAAGATAGGTGACAATATTCGGCTTCTAGGCGTTGTGTAAACGCAGTACGGTTTGATACGGAGGCTGGCTTGCGAAGGAGAGTTGGTTTCTGCATAAGTTCATCAGCCGTCATCCGAACAGGAACGAGTCGAAACATCCATGCGCGAAAAGACCAAGTGCAAGATCCTTACATTCCATGAGGTGGTCACGGTCGACAACCTAGACGACCAAACTCGTTAAGCACATAGCATATGCATCCAATGCGCTCCCGTTGGAAGCTTCGAAAATGTTGATGGGGTTGGCTGAAGCTTATATCACGACGTGCTGGAGCAATGTTCGCTTCCGTACGAGCGGGGTCAGCTACGGCCAACCAGTCACTTTGTTGTCGCCAAGCTGCGCATCAACCATGTGAATCTTTACACAGATCCATTGTCGCAATGACGGAGCGTGGAGGAATGTTTGAGCTAGTTGGAGAGGGCTGAAGTCAGAAACGACCGGGTTGGTTTCGACCGAATTTGCCTAGGTGGGTATGGTGCGCTTCTTTCGTGCCTTGACCTCCATAAGTCTGGGCATCCGTCCATCACCTGTCTGCACCCTCGCACCATCGCTACAAGTTCAACAAGGTCCCTCATGCTTTGCAGAATACAACGCCGCCCGCTACCCGCTACAACCTTATCGCTGCGATTGTGCGGCCAACGGCTGATTGTGGCTCTGTAGCGGCTTCCCTGTCAGGTGCCTCCCCGTCTTTCCTCCTCGGATCTTTATCAATATGTTCTCCATCGCATCCACAGCCGATCCTACCGCACTCGATGACGGCTCGTACCTCTTCGATCAGAATCAAGATGATCTGTTGTCATTGCCAATGTCCAATGATAGTATACATCTGAAAGGCGGTGTCGCACCTATACCTGGGTTTAGTAACTTGGGCTACGGCCGGGAATCGAGTGCATCGTCCGTGCACTACGGCGACTTGATTGATACATCAGAACCCAGCACAAGTCACGAGGGGGAAGGATCTACTCCAGGCACATTGGCAAATGGATACACGACAAACTACACTCCTTCGCCACTGCAGCATCCATTCACCCCAAACTCGGCCGTTAAGGGCATGACTAGTACCCAGAGAAAACAGCCCTCTCATCAAAACCACGTCTCTTCACATACGTCTCTCAACGAAAACGGCACGAAAGCTCATTCATCATCAAAGAGTCATCAGAGAGATGGCGCATTCATGGCGGGCACACCACATAGTCTGAGTGGCGAATCACAAGCATCTTCGACCCCTGAGCTTCCACAGTCACATGGACAGCCAAAGAAGCATCGCAGGACAAATTCTCTCCCTGTAAAAGGGAAGGCTGTCGAGATGAAGGCGAGTTCTAGCATACCTGCAGATGTGTCATGGCCCGAATTCGGCCGGCAATGCATTCTAGCAGCAGAGAACAGCCGGCTCAATCCATTCACTCTGCATCCCACCGAGTACAAGCTTTTACGTGAGCATGTCACTCACGCCCAAGTCACGATTTATCTGAACATCAGAAACGCGATCCTGCGCTTGTGGCATCGCAACCCTCTGGTATACGTCTCTCTCAAAGAAGCTGCAGGGTGCGCCCGTGACAAGCGCTACTTTGGTCTGGCAAAGGTGGCATATCTGTGGCTTATGAGACACGGATGCATCAATTTTGGTTGCGCTGAAGTACCGAATAATGCTGGTACTCTCTCGAAATGCAAAGCAAAGACGGCAACAAGACGGACAATCGTTGTAGTTGGTGCAGGCATGTCGGGACTAGGTTGCGCTCGGCACCTGGAAGGAGTCTTTGCCCAACTTGGAGATCAACTGACAGATGCGGGAGAGCGTCCACCGGAGATTATCATCCTCGAGGCCCGTCCACGTGTCGGTGGTCGAGTGTATTCACATCCTTTTTTGAATCAATCCGGTTCTACACTCCCACCTGGAAATCGTTGCACAGCTGAGATGGGTGCTCAGATTGTTACAGGATACGAACACGGCAACCCGTTGAATGCGATAATTCGAGGCCAGTTGGGCTTGCCCTATCATGGTCTAAGAGACAATACGATACTCTACGATTATGATGGCACGGTTGTCGAGAGAAGTCAAGACATACTGGTAGAGAAGCTGTACAACGATGTACTCGAACGAGCGGCAGCATTTCGAAACAAACCTACTGCCCACAGGATAGTAGAGGGTGATCGAAACTTGATGGCGTTTGGCCGTGAGCCCGCTGACGTTGGTGGGCCTACCATTGCCGAGCTAGAAGAGTCTGAGGCTCCTTTGCCAGCAGACGCGATAAGCGCAACATCGACAAAGCAAGAGAAGCCAACTACCGGGGTAGAAAAGCTGGCGGGGAGAGCATATCAGTTGAGCGCTGGTTTCGACCCTGATGTCACAGCCGCAAAGACGGTACAAGACATGGGATGGAAACTGAAGGATGGTGTGACGGACGACCAAACATTGGACCTGGATACGATTGCAAGGGCATCGGAATACCCGACATTAGGCCAGACAATGGATGAGGGACTCCGGCAATATCAGTCACTTGTCGACTTGAAACCCAGAGACATGCGCCTGCTCAGCTGGCACCATGCCAACCTCGAATACGCAAACGCTGTGAGTGTGAACCAGCTCAGTTTGAGCGGCTGGGATCAGGACATAGGAAATGAATTCGAAGGCGAGCATAGTCAGGTAATTGGGGGTTATCAGCAGGTTCCGCGCGGGTTGTGGCAATGTCCTAGCAAGCTGGACGTACGGTTCAGCACGGCTATCAAGACTGTCCACTACAACACGGAAGAACAGCGAGTTGGCAAAGCTGTCAGAATCGAATGCACCAACGGCGAAACATTTGAAGCCGATCATGTTGTCCTCACTACACCCCTGGGGGTACTGAAATCAGGATCTATCAAGTTCGAACCCCCACTTCCTAGCTGGAAGCAGGATGTGATTGAACGCATGGGATTTGGACTTTTGAACAAGGTGGGTCTGTCTGTTCTGTCAACTGTGCGCTTTCTCATGACATGAATAGATTATCCTCGTGTACGAGAAAGCCTTTTGGGAACCGGATCGAGACATGTTTGGACTGCTCAACGAGGCCGAGCGCGAGGGTAGCATGCGACCAGAGGAGTATTGTTCGAAACGAGGACGGTTCTATCTGTTTTGGAATTGCATAAAGACGAGCGGAAAGCCAGTGCTAGTAGCGCTCATGGCAGGTGATGCTGCCCACTACGCCGAGACGATGTCGGACGACCAGCTTGTCAAAGAAGTGACGGACCGGCTCGACGCAATGTTTGCGCCAAACACTGTACCACTCCCATCGGAAGCGATTGTGACGCGGTGGAAGAAGGATCCATTCGCTCGAGGCAGCTACTCATACGTGGGACCAAGGACACAGACTGGTGACTACGATGTCATGGCACGGCCACACGGCCCGCTGCATTTTGCTGGAGAAGCAACGTGCGGCACACATCCTGCGACTGTGCACGGGGCGTACTTGTCAGGCCTCCGAGTGGCAGCGGAGGTTGCCGAGAACGTACTAGGGCCCATCGAGATACCCAGTCCGCTTGTGGAGAAGAAAGCGATCAAGGCCGAGTTTTCGACGACTCCGACTGCAGAGTCGAAGCGGCGATTTGAGCCGGCTGTGGGGCCAGTGAGAGAGAACAAGAGTGGGCGTGTGCAGCGCGACGAAGACTACGAAGCGGCGATTATTGGGGCCATTTTGGAGCAGATTGGCGAACGTCCAATCAAACCCGGGCGGGCAGGCGTCAACCCATTTCTGTTGTTCACGAAAGACTTTTGGTATATTTGCAAGCAAGAGTGTGATGAGGCACACCGGGTCAAAAGTGGCAATGCTGATGCCAAAGCTCCAAAGCAAGAGATTCGCAACGCAGTAGGGCTAAAATGGCGCACGGCAGAGCAGCATGTCAAGCAGCCATATCTGGACCAGGCTAGCAACGCACGAGAGGACGCAACGGCAAGTGCAGTAGAGTTCAAGGAGCGGGTTGCTACTTGGGACAAGGAGGCAGCACGCATACGGCGGGAGTACATTCAAGCGCACCCGCCTGAAGGGGGCAATGAGGAGGTGATGCTCAACAGCCGAACGGCGATTGAGCTGGGGGCTGGGAAGCGACTACGCAGGCTGTGATGTTGGAGACGTGGATGTTTTGGTGTTGTATTATTCGTGTGTTGTGTAAGTTTATAGAAGCGCGGTTTGCATGTGCAGGCGTTTGTAGACAGGCCCGCATCCTTGTTGTTGTGGTTGGGTAGGCGGGATGATAATTGATATTGGACCTCGCAGAGGGCTATTTTTAGGTAGAGGCAGCGACGCGAGATGGTTGTCACTTGTCAGACCACTTGTGATGGGCGTCTACGCCACAGTTGGGCAGTGCATGGTATGCGGGATATGTTGGGGAAGGCACTCTCCGCCTGGCAGCTGCTGTTTGTGTCCATGTGAAGACAATACTTGTTAGTCATGGCACGTGACGAGACATAGTGTACACTATACTGTACTACTGTACACCTGCATGTTGCGAGCACTATATCTGTCTCGTTCTGACGTCAACTGCCAAAACAAAAAAAGGCCGCCGGAGCCCTGGTCGTGCCCAGCGTGCGGGAAGACGCTAGACGCATGACCGTTGTCTCCAATGGCGATCTCGCGACAGCCGCCAACAAGCGCCACGCCTACACCTACTTGCCGTCGTGCTCCAACAGCAACAGCCGCTGCGCCTGACTGGTGGGACTTTAGGCACGCATCGAGAGTGCTTCGGGCGGGCAAGCTGGGTGGGCAGCGGTGGTATCAAGAGCGTTGGATGGCTCTATACATACTCCATGTACTACATAACAGTATACATGTACATACATAGGCCCCACGGTCGAGGACGGGCAAGTCGCAGGGTGAGACGAGGCAACGGGACGGGGTCAGGATACTGGAGAGAACCGGTGGCAGCAGCGTTAGCCCCGTCCCGTGTCCTTGTGGCGGGGTCGAGTGCCCGGTCGTGGGGAACGGCCGGGCTTTCTCTGCTGCACGGCGCGCTTCTAGTAGCCTGCCACTCCTCTAGCCTCGCCCTCGCCCTCGGCTCCGGCTCTGCCCTGCCCTGCTGCCCTGGCTTGCCCTGACCTGCCAGCCTTTCCAAGCCGCGTTGTGAGCTGCATCCTTCACGCCTCGCCTGCTCCCTGCTCCGCTTCTTCTCCATGTTGCCCTCCGCCTGTTCGCACAACCTGGGCCCATACACCCACCCGACGCCGCTCTCCACCTTCAACGCCGCGCCCCCAAACCCGCTGCTCCCAGAAGCCGCCTCGCACGTCTGGTAGAGAACCCTCCTGCACCCTACCCTACCCACCCCACTGCAACCCTGCCCAGCCCAGCCATGACTTCCTTTTTCAGTCGCATCAAGTCTGGCGCTGTAAGTCGTCCCCGCCTGCATCCCTCCCGCGCCTGTCAACGCGCCTGTCGCCAATTCCTGGTACTGATGCTGCTCCCAGCCTCCCTTGACCCCCGCGACCGGGAGCACGCCTGTTAAGAAAGACACCAACGCGCCCGAACCCACGCCGCTCGAGAAACTGCTCGTCAACGCCGGCCCTGTGCGTGCCGATGGTAGCGACAAGTTCTTTGGCTTCGAGAATGTGAGTTGCCTTGCCTGGCGAATGAATGCGCCTCTAGCGTCCGCCTGCTAACGATTCCCTCTTCTAGTTTGGAAGCACATGGTATGCATACTCTTCACTCCCTGTCTGCGCCTGCTCTTCTAACCAGTACTTACTCTACCGCTAGCTACTGCAACTCGATAGTGCAATGCCTATACTACTCAGTCCCCTTTCGAGAACAGGTCATCAACTTTCCCGCCCGTTCGCCCCCAGAAGCCCTCGAGCGGCCCTCATCGAGCCTGCCCAGGCTCAACACCAATCTCGCCAATGGCCAAAGCACAGCCCTCTCGCCGCCGGGGCGCAATTCCATCTCGAGTCCCAATTCAAGAACGCCCGCAAAACCCGCCACCACTCCAGGTGCACCTAACCAGCCTCCAGGCACCAAGCCCGAGGATAACAAGGACTCGCCCGAGTACAAGAAGAAGCAGGCCTTGGCGGCCGGTCCGGTGCTACAGATGGATTACGAGAATGCAAACGCATACGGCATGAATGAATCGCTGTTTTCGTCGCTAAAAGACATATTCGAGGCCGTCATAGCACACAGGTCACGTATAGGCGTAGTCAGCCCGCACAAGCTGCTCGAGATTCTACGCAGAGACAATGAAATGTTTCGGACTCCGATGCACCAAGATGCACACGAGTTCCTGAACTTGCTGTTGAACGAGGTTGTAGAGAACGTTGAACAATTTTCAAAATCCCGTGCGGCCGAAGCCAACACCATCGAAGAGAACGGATCAACAATTGCATCCGGCGAGGTAGTGCCAGCTCAAAACTCTGTGGTGTCTGCAAAACCCAATTCTGGATGGGTGCACGAGCTGTTCGAGGGCACTTTGACGTCCGAGACACGGTGTCTCACGTGCGAAAACACATCACAACGAGACGAGGCATTCCTGGATCTCTCTGTCGACCTCGAGCAGCACTCGTCGGTAACTAGCTGTTTACGGAAGTTTTCCGAGGAAGAGATGTTGTGCGAGCGGAACAAGTTTCACTGCGACAATTGTGGAGGTCTACAAGAGGCAGAGAAGCGCATGAAGATTAAGCGGTTACCCAAGATTCTTGCCCTGCATCTGAAGCGCTTCAAGTATACCGAGGACCTGCAGCGGTTACAGAAGCTGTTTCATCGCGTCGTCTACCCCTTCTACCTTCGCCTGTTCAACACCACGGATGACGCCGAAGACCCAGACAGATTATACGAACTATATGCAGTAGTCGTGCACATTGGAGGTGGGCCATATCACGGCCACTATGTGTCCATCATCAAAACACAAGACCGAGGCTGGCTACTGTTCGATGACGAAATGGTTGAGCCGGTAGACAAGGCATATGTCAGGAACTTTTTCGGCGGAGAAAACGTCTTGGCATGCGCATATGTCTTGTTCTACCAAGAAACAACAGAGGAGGCCATGATGAAGGAGCAGGAAGCCGACGCACTGGCTGCAGCAGAGCAGGCCGCCAAGATGGCCCAAGAAGAGGTTACCACGCCAAAACAGAATGGCACAAACGGCACGAACGGAACGCCATTCCATGCCTTTCACAACGCAACAACTCCCTCGGTCGAAGAGGCCGACAAGTTTGCCAGTCTTGCGCATGCAGCCACGGCACCGCCCCTCGCCCACGTCGAGGCGAGTACCGACAATCACCCAGTTGAACACACCACATCTCATATCCCCACTCTAGCTCCGCGCAAGAGCAACCTTGGCCTTTTTGGAAAAGGAAAGGAAGACAAGGAGCGCAAAGCGCAAGAGAAGGAGCTTGAAAGGCAAGCAAAGCAGAAGCGCAAGGAGATGGAAATGCAAAGGCGGGAAAACTATCGCAAGCAAGAAGAAGAGCTCAAGGCTGTCTTAGAAGCTAGCAAAGCGTCTGCTGCAGAAGAGGAGAAGAAACGCGTTGCTAGCGGTGAGGCACCGCCACCTCCAGGGTCACCCCCAACCCCGAATCCTGAAAAGGACAAGCATGCAAACGGCTTCGGTAGCGTCAAGGGTATGAGTGGATTGAGTCGCTTCAGACACACGTCCATGAGCCTCAGGACCAAGCCGAAATTCTGGTCTGGGCACAAGGACAAGGATGGTCATTCCGACGAGCCCCCTCTACCTGATACCCCCACAACAGATACCGACACGGCCGGTAAGAACCGCTTCAGCATAGGGCGGAAAAAGAGCACGTTTAAGTTTTAGGAAAACGACTGATTCTTTTTGTCGCAAATACGCATCTTTCACGCTGCATATACAGCAACAATCTTGGGACGCAAATTCGGATGCAGCTAGTTTCAGCATGTCGGCCACTTTTGAGCGTTGAGAGTCTCTCTGTGCAATATGGGAAATTTGCATGTTGAGGAGAGACTATAAGCGTTGTAATCTTAGTAGCTCTTTTTTTTCCATGGTCGGTGTTTCTCTAGGTGCATTTTTCCTTTTTTTTCGTTGTTGATTTTCCAGAGCATTCCGCTTTTTTTTTTGGGGGGGGGGGGGGGGGCTACTGATAACAAGCCCGTTGCTACTGTACTCTGATTAGGGCGATTATATTGTATTGGACCTGAAAGAAGAAGAGATATGAAAAGCAAAAGCAAGAGTTGTTTTGGAACAAGGGGGAATTGCTATATTATCCCTTCGATTTCAATCTTTGTCTTGAACCAGGCTGGGCTAAAGCATGGGTTTCGTTCTTTTTTGCTCATGGTGCGGAGACCATCATGGATTGTCTCATGTCCACGCCTCCATATTGTAAGATAGGGAAAATAACAGTGATCTTGTCCATGTGTTGCCTGCTTGTTGATTATCTGTAAAGAGTTGTCGTATACTGGAGTGTGCTCAATACGATCACGTGGCTTGATTCTCAAGCGCAAAGATATTACATGAATATTCACCTCGACCAGCAAGACGTACGACAGCGAAGATTCGCTAGTGGTCACCCACTTAATTGCTTGTCCGTCAGTCGCGATCATGAGCAGTCTACTATCGCTTATACGTGATATGGTATATATCAACTATCTTCTAATTCTTTCATAGAAATCCGATATGGTCTAGTGGCTAGGATTTGCCGCTCTCATAAGAGTCAGTACGCTTCTATCAGCGCCGGCAAGGCCCGGGTTCGATTCCCGGTGTCGGAATTATTGTTTTTTTGCGGTTCCGAAGACCATCTTTTTGCCTTTTCTTTTCTTTTTGCTTCGCCGACTTTTTTTTGGAGTTTTCGCTCTCATTGTATTAAGGGACTGTTCCACCCGCAATCAGCTACTGTCCATAGCTGAATCATTTTTTTCATCAAGATCAAGGTTGTGAGGAGCTTTTTGGCCATGAAACATCTCGTTCCCAGTCACCAGTGATGGTGTTGTGGTTTTCAGGTTCTACATCCTGACACGCACGAGCATTCAACGTCACCCCGGATTACCTCGGCAACCTATCACTACTCCTCACGCCCATCGTCGACATAAGTCCAATATGGCCGCTTAAGTAAAGCCAGTTAGCGACAAGAAAAAAAACAGCTTGATAAAATAACCTGTTGCAGAAGTGTAACCTCAAATTTGTACTCGTAACTGCCTTCACATGCCACAATGGTGCCACACAATACCCCCGTTATCATTGGTGTAGGCGATATCAAGAATCGCTCTACAGCCGTGTCCGATGCCAAGGAACCCGCAATATTGATGCTCGAAGCTATACAGGCTGCCATATCCGACGCGAGTCCTAATTCTGTCTCAGATCTGCAGGCTGCAATCGATAGTATCGATGTAGTCAAAACATGGACGTGGCCATATCCGGACTTACCAGGTCTATTAGCAGCGAAGCTAGGCGTGCAAGCGGATCTGAAATGGAAACAATATTCCGAGCATGGAGGCGATAAGCCTGGAAAAGTTTTAGATGAGGCGGCGAGGAGGATTGCGAAAGGCGAGTGTGAGGTTGCTGTTGTGACGGGAGGAGAGGCGTTAGCTTCCTGTGCGTAACTTTTTTCTCTTTCATCTGTCTGTCTTAATTTCCTCGGTACATGTGGTGAGAGGACGGCCTGGAAAACTCACTGACAACCCTTTTCTTGCTCTCATTAGTATCTGCATGTGCAGCAGCCAAGAAACTGCCTCCGCCGGACTGGACGCCTCCTTCTTCAGCCGTAGATTCAGTCTTCACGCCTACCGGTCGGGATCTAGGAAACAGTATTTCCCTCCGTCTAATAGTCCTTCTCTCCTACTGACAGGTCCAAGATCTTGGTGCGATACATAAGATTGGTGCTCCGATACACGTTTACCCTTTGTATGAAAACGGGTTTCGTGCTCATCGTGGCCAGTCGCTCCAGGCGAATCACGAAGAGAGTGCGAGGCTGTATGCCGAGTTTGCTCGTGTGGCAGAAAATAACGAGGTAGCATGGGGATATGGCCAGAAAACGAGCGAAGAGGATATTGCAAGAGTTGGGGGAAAGAACAGAATGATTTGTTACCCTTGTACGTCCTCCACTACTTCCTGGCTCGTTCCCCCGTTATCCTCTCTTTACTCGTGACAGGGCGCCACCGCAACAACACTAAGAGTTGCTGACTTCTACAGATCCCCTGCTGATGAATGCCTTCAACACCGTTAACCTCGCCGCTGCTATCATCGTTACATCCACCTCCCATGCTACCCGTCTTGGAGTGCCCCCCTCAAAATGGATTTACCCCCTCGGTGGTGCGGGAACCCGCGACGCAGACGAGTTCTGGCAACGGCCCAATTTCTACTCATCACCAAGTATCTCACGTTCCATCGACGCCAGTCTGCGTGTTTCAGGTACAGCAAAAGAAGACATTGATCTCTTCGATATATACTCTTGTTTTCCGATTGTACCCAAGCTCGCAGCCCAGCATCTCGGATTGCCGCTTACGGGAGGCAAAAAGCCGCTGACTGTGCTGGGCGGGTTGACGTCGTTTGGTGGAGCGGGAAACAATTATTCGATGCATGCATTTACGGAAATCACGAGGCAGCTGAGAGACGGAAAGGGTCAAAGGGCATTGGTACTGTGTAATGGAGGTGTGGTGAGCTATCAGTACGTTGTCATCCTTGGGAAAAATCCTCGGGAAGATGGCCAGTATCCAACGGAAAGCCCGCTGCCGGACACGATCACCGATGTTCCCGCTCCTGAGATTGCGTTGGATGCCCAAGGGGAGGCAGTTGTAGAAACATACACTGTCGAGTTTGGTCGTGACGGGAGTCCACTGAGGGGTTATGTCGTGGGGAGGTTGAGAGGCAATAACAAGCGTTTCTTGGCGAACCATGGCGACGAGAGTACGCTGAGACATATGGCCAGTGGTGTCGGAGAGATTGTAGGCAAGAGTGGGTGGGTGTGGCAAGATACTGCGAAGAAAGGACGGTCACTGTTTGCATTCGAAAAACCTGCAAAGCTGTAAAGTGGTCTAAGATTCATGCATGTACCCGAAACTTGAGACCAAGGTGTTTTTTCCATAGAGAATAGGGTAGTAGGAGTAAGTTAATAATCATTTTCAAGTTCTACAGAAATTTGTCTTTTCAGTTGTTGCTTTCTAGTCTTGACAATATCAATCGCGACCAGGCTTCCCGTAAGTCTCCGTCGAGACGAAGGGATCACTCGCCTAGTAATGGCAGAAATGATATGAAATGGCCTACTGAAGGCGCTGAGATGGAGACGTACTTTGCACGTCGCAGAGACTTCTAAGAGTGGTGATGGTGGACTTCCTCATCACATGTAGACTTAACCTCAAAATCAGCAAGATTTTACATCGCTCTGATGGAATGACATATCTCTCATCATATTTGTGATGTTTCTGGAAAATCCGGGGTGTCCTATGCAAAGCCGTCGTCATTCTTGCAGCAGCTATATAAAAAAACTACGATTGTCGTCAACTGCGTCTAACGAGAACAGTGGTATTATTAGTACAGTAACTTAGATAAAAGAGTATCTGAGACAGTTCTAAAGCGTGTCCATCTCGCCGACTCATCAGAAATTCTTCTCACGTTAACCTTCTTATCATTCCTTCTCGAAAATCTACTCTGTGCTCTTCATCCTATCGATATGTAGAGCGTCTTTGCATTTATACACCTGACTCAGAGATTCTCACTCACGGCCAAGACTACCTAGACCCGTGACGTAGTAACCTATCACTTTCACTGTCTGCGAATCTGTTTTTGGTTAGTGCGGCAACTGCTCTTTCCCAAAATTTCCCCTCGCTTTCTGTTTTTCCCACAAACAACAACACAAATTTTCGGTATGCAGCCGAAATTAATCTTGCTACTCCAGTGTTAACAGGTCTTAGTGTGATTACCAACATGTATAGTCACCGATCCTCTAGCCGTCAGCGCCACGAATCTCTACCGAATAGACCTGGTGCCGCCACTAGATCCGAACAAGGTCATGGCGAGCAGGCTGCCACAACGACGCACGTGGCCCTTAGGTCAAAGACACCGGTAGAGATCTGCAAGCACATGCAGGACGAGTTGAAGGGGCTCCTCGCAATGGAGTATGACAGCAACGCCGAGCCCCCCTTGATGCCATACGGATTTGGTATTGCTTGGGATGACAGTGCCTCAGGATGTATCTTCCCCTGGAGATATGGCGCTACAAATTCCTGCAACCTGGGACTTTGTAAAGACATGTTCATGGGCAAAACGTGTAGGGACAATAAGTGCACACACGTACATAATCGGCCTTCATACGATCAATTTACATACTTGTTGAGCCATCCAGATGCTAGAACAAGGAAAGCTGCAAGGGAATCTGTTCATGATTTTTTCCGCTGTGGTTTCATGCCTGAGTTAGCATGGACATGCGCACTTTCGATGACCCTGTGCCCCCCCCCCCCCCCCCCCCCAAGCCGCCAACAAGTCTAGCCAAGTCGTGGCGTCTTCCACTGTTAAATTGAAGGTCGACCATGGTTGAACTTGAATTGGTGGTGGCTGAACCAAGCCACCTAATACTTCGGATATATGCCTCCCTCCGTATAATCGTAGTTAGGCAATAAATCCATTATCCAATAACCGCGTCCTAGAGATTTTGTATGTTGTACCCAAGTTCAACATGCTGAAGCCGATTGCAGTCAGGGCCTAAGAGAGGCAGCGAGTCCTATGTCACCTGAGCGATTGTCCGCTCACTGATGTACGTGATCTCACACGACCTTGACTTCCTTCGCCACTGCCGCACAAAGTTCAACTCTCACGCCCGTACCGGAAAGTACATGTATCCAAAGCCTCTGCGTATCACTCAACCGATCGTTCTCGCTCTTGGCCTCTGCAAATTTGACCTCGCCCTTTATTTCTTCTTGCTCACCTTGCTCGACTCTCCAGAGAAAAAGATCTGGGACGCCGCCACCCCTCTGCCCATACTCTTGAGCCATGACTTTACATATTGTGGCCAGCGCTTCGCCGTCAAAACATTGCGCAATCTCCACAAGATCTTTCACATCATAGGCCCAGTCGAGCCCGACAACGCAAGTTCGCCGCTCATGATGGTCGTTGTAGATTCTCTGAATAATACCCGGCGCGCCACCGTTTGAAATCTCATTCAGCTGGGAATTGATCTCTGAGATACGCGAGGGGTAGAAGGCGTCGGTGTGCAAGTCCAGTGGGCAGGTCTGGTATGGCGTCTGGAAGACATTAGGGACATATGTAAAGAGGACGTCGTAGAAGAGGTAGGCAAAGAGGGTGCGTATGATACCACCTTCGCTATGGAACCCTTTCCAGCCCTGGTTGCGGTAGTGTGATAGACACATTGCTTCGACTGAACACTCGCCATCCTCGCGTGGGTCAATCCAGATGGTCTTCCCGCCGCGTCTGCCAGAGTTGGGATGTGGAGAGTTGCTTCGTCTTGACGACACAGTGGTTTCACGCTCGATGCGGGTTCCCTTCATAATAACCTCTACTGGCTTTGTCAAGCGCACATGGGAAAAGTCATGCTGGAGTCGTTTGGCAAAGTTGAGAGACATTTCGAGTTTTGTGATGCGCTTCTGGAGGTCATAGTGGTGGATGACATGTACGAGATTGTCTTGCAAGCCATCTTCACACGTCTGCAGTGCAATCTGCTTCCAGTGCCTCTTTTGCTTGTCTACGCTCCTCTTTTCTGGGTCGCTGAGCGCTGCCATGTAGTGCTCCTCGAGAAGCGCTTTGCGTTGATACCATGCACCTCTTCGCGAGTGATGGAAAAGGCGCTGGCGCAACAATTCAGTTACAATCTCGTGCTCGCGTTTGTGTTCTTTCTGACGTCTGAGCACGTCGAGCGCCTTGTGGATGATACGTGTGTACACCCAAGCTGGAGATAGCCGACGTAGATATGAGCCCTCCCCGCTATGATAGACGCCATCTTCTTTTTGCTGCTCTTCTTGGACAAGCGTCTGCCAGCGGGGGTATATTTCCTCAAATGTGTCCAGAATTTCCTGGTAGCCTTTCTCTGTAGGCCTACCACTATATTCTAAAATGTTGTCTATCCTGTGTTGGGTGCGGATGGATGCCTCGTACTCCAACAACAATGATCGCGAAGCGAAGATATTTGCTGATCGAGAGACAATATACTCTGGGAAATTTCGACGCGCTATTTTGGCCAAGATGATGGTTGTCAGCGACTTCTCTGTCCACTCAGTAGACCGGTAAAAAACAAGATGCACACGCTCAAAGAGCTTCAGAGGCGCCAGTGAAAGCCGTATACATGAACCAGTCTCCTGCATGATCCTGCGCGTAAAATGCGCATCACGGTTGGCATCATCTGAGAGATCGCCCTCAGGTTCCAGTTCCACATCTGGTGTTTTTGGCCGAGACCTGGATGCGGAAGAGGCTCTGGACATTTCCGAATCTGACCGCTTCAGCCCAACATAGCCTAGGCCAGTTTGCATCTGACTTGTGCGTCGAAGGGCCTTCAAAAGCTCGCTCTTGTTCTTTCCTTTGACTTTGGCGTCTTTTGCAAGAGCCTTAAGTTCATCAAGTTTCAGAAGCGATGACGCCTCTTCAAGTGTGCTTATCTCCTCTTCGGATCGATCAGCGAACGTAAACGAAGTGCCTAGTACAATTCCAGTCGGTGCTTCCGACTCGCCTGCGTGCAACTCGACTTGGGAAGAGGGTGCAGGCAGTTCATATGTGCGCTGCAATGTTTCAGCTGCTGCATCAAGATCTGAGATATCATCATGATAGCTAAGATTCTTTACTCGATGCCATGCAGATGTCTTGCGCAGGAACAGCCGTACATATCTGCAAGTCGACATCAGAACTAAATCACAACGTCGTCTGCTATTCCCACTCACAAGTATTGCGCCTCATAACCTAAAGTACGCCATATTCGGAAGACTTCTGTCTCTGCTTCATCGAAGAGGTGCCCTTCTTCATCTAGAACAGTGTCCAGTGCCAAGTTGAAGGCATCGACATAAAGCGAGCTCGTGCCCCTGATCCATGCCCGTTTCTCCAGACGTTCACTGGTTTCTTTTGATTTATTCTCTTCTGATACCTTGTATGCTTCATACTCCTTGATGGCGTCGTCGTCTATCTTCACATCTGGCAATGCGCTTTCTAAATCTGTTTTGGGTTCCTTCTCTTCTTCTTTGATTTCCACGCGGGTGCCTTCATCCTCGGAACTAGGTACCTCACGTTTCACTCTTTTGCGTGGCGTAGTCGGTGCCTTTTTTGGGCTGTTGCCTTCCTTTTGACGCTTTACCGGTTGGTCTCGTTCGCCGTCAAAGTTTGTAGATTTCGGATGTTTGATAAATCGAGTAATCATCTGATTGTGAACGGAAAGACTTCGGGGATTAAGGGCCATATCTGTGGTCACAGCAAGCTGCTGAGTGGCTCCATCGGTTCAAAGCAGCGTCGCCACGGGAGCGGACGCGATTTCCCCAGGATCGCGGTGTCACGAGGGAGCTAGTCCTTTCTAGTCACCAAAAGAGCACCTCAGTGACGTCATTGGAAAGGGAAAGATGTGCCTCGTGAAGATGAGCCAGCAACTGAGAAGATGAAGGAGAGATTGCTTCGAAAGTATTCTTGGACTATTTTCCTGGTATCTCTGATACAAACAAACCCAAAGACGTTATTTACTTGGACACTCCAACCTCATATCCTCATGGGCATGTATCGACTTCTTTGGCTCTCATCTGCCACATCTAACAGCGTTTCTCCTCAAAGTCTAATGCGGTCCTCTCCATGCCCGACTCGACCCTTGAAGTCTTCCACGGCTCATGTGTTTACAAATGTGGGTATCGTCTGGTCCATGTATCCAAACCGATGTGCTTGATACCTCCACAAACCCAACAGACAGAACTTATTCAAAAGAATGTGGCATGTCTTGAAAACACCGTGAGTATTCACCTCCCTTGTTGTTGCCCGAGATCCTAATGAAAACCTTGGTGCCATCCCCGATAGCCTCAATGCTCTACGGCTCATGTGTCTTTATGTTGAAATGGACATAAATCTAGATGCAGGTCGTTTCCAATCGCAATGTTGTAGGCGCATCTACAAGATCGATAGTGTATCCCTGTTCTCCTTGGGCCTTGTTGATACTCTTAAGAACCATTAGACTTTAGGGATGCAACGGCGAAAGCGAAGCGCAGTATCGAACTGACTGTATGCACTGCGATAGACACACCGACGTCAGTGACAAAAAAACTGTTTGCCGCACGAAAAAAAGCATCGTCTCCTGTTGGCGACTTTCGTGCGACTCGCTCAATCAGTGTGCGTACAGCTGTTGAGGTGTGGACCCTTCGATGCGCCGAGACCGTTAGCGTCCATCATGAGTGTTGTCAGATAGGTATGCACTCTCTGAGCATATATCAACATTGTGAGACGTACATGCAAACCCATGGCCACTTCCAAAGTTGAATGTTTCATTTGGTATCCCAGTCGCGGGCCCTTCTCCTGCATCAGATGCATCCGTCTGTTGCTCGGTTGGGTGGTTGTGGACCAGACTGAGCGTAGCCCAGTCGATACTTTCCCATGCATCCAGATCCGGCTCGGCGACGTGGTGTTGCAAAGGTCCAATGGGGCTGTTGGCGTCTTCAGCTTTGAAGGGCGCCTCGAAATATGGCGCAAGCCTACGTACAAGACAAAATTATATATAAGCAAACGAATGCATTGGCAGGATGTTATGGTCATCTAACCTGAGATTAACAACCCTTTCCCACAGGTGACAAACAGCTTTATCCAGCTTATAGCTGACCCAGCCGCATAGATGTAGTCGTCCAAGCAGCATCTCTGCCGATAGTATACCGAATTCCGCGCATGCGAGCGATGTCTGATGGATGAACCAGACGGCTTCGGGTGAAGGCTCAGCCGATATCGCACCGATGGATAGAATCCACAGTAAGAGGTCGGGGCAGTTTTGCCACTCAGTTCGGACGGTACAGTTGAGTGCTTTCTCGAGGCGCTTGCTCGCAGCAAAATGGAGAAGATGAACATGTGACTGCACCTTCATTGCCTCTGTTGTACGCACGGTGAAAATTAGCAGCGCAACGCACAATGCATCTTCGAGAGGCGTGACGAGATGTTCGTTTTCTCGCAGCCATGCTAGCAATGAACACTCCAAAACACAGGCAAAGTTTTGAATATCGAGAGGATCCAGCGGGCTTTCGGGGTCACCAAACCAAACGTTGAGATCAGCTATTAGCACAAGCACTGACTCTACCAAGGCATTGAGAGACGTCTTGACACCTGCATAGCGACAATAGTTGTTGAGGTGTTTTGATATGTTCGGGCGGTAGTCTGGGGGGTGGCGTGGGAAGATTGCAGTGTTTATGAAATCCAACGTTGAGAGGTTTGGTGCTTGGAAAGAAGCGACGGCGTGAGCGGTCGAGTGCCTGGTGCTTTGTAAGCACATGCCAACTCAGTTTAGCTGGCGATGCAAAAAAAAAGTGTTTACCCACCAAAGCATAAAGGCCTGGAGGATACGATTCGTCTTGATGGCACCGAGTCCTCCGCGCAATTGCACCATTCGTTGCAATCCTCTCTGGTGTATCTGGAGCTGTGCCATGTGGTCCTCTTCAAGTCTAAAGGTTGGCAGTAACAAGCTTTCTTCGACAGTGAGCAGATTAAAGACTGCGCCAATGTTGGCATCAGAAATTCCTTCTGGAGTCAGTATAGCCGCATTCACAGCAGCGATTGCCTGTGCGCGATGGTATAGGATGGCGTCAATGGTGCCTTTGCCAAAAACATATGCATGCAGGGCTATGGTAGAGAGCAGGCTGTGCATAAAGCCTGGGTTACTTATCGCTGTGCCAAACCAATCCGACTTCATGAGGGTGGACCGATGGCGGACGTCGACTGCAATGATCCCTGGCGCCATCTCGGTTGAGACTGTTTCGTGGTCAGCAACGCAATGCAGCAGGGCTTTGGACAAGCCACAAATGGTAATGGTGCCAAATGCAATGGTCCCTCTTCTGTGCTGACGTGACCAACTTGAGTATGGGACACAAATTAAACAGGGTTGCTGTCCCACCATGCCGGTATCCCCAGACCCATGTACGCAAAAAGACGCAGGGACTACAACTTACAATGCCTCAAAAGTTCAGATACATCTCGAGTAACTTCAATGGATGAAGTGCGAAAGGGATCAAATGATTCGGTGCTTGGGTCTTGAGCAGGCGCAGGATTCTGTAGTAGGCATCTTGGACACAGTCGCTCATTGGGGCGACAGAGAAAGACGTGACAGTCGGAGCAGACAAGTTTTCTGGCCAGCGCATACTCACGGCGGTCCTGGAGAGGAAAATAATCAGATCTGTTTGAGAGGAGCGGAGGACTTGGCGTTGCTGTGTTTGGCGTGTGTGTCGAGGGAGAGGTAGCGCTGTTGGGGCTTGTGCTTTCCGGGCTGCCCGTCTTTCTTTGCTTTGCAGCGTGCTTGCTGGTGGACCATGGGTTCTTCCTGCGCGCATTCTGCATAACAAAGGAACGAGCATTGCGGCGGCCCTGGCGAGATGTCTTTGCTTGAGCGGCGTCGACGAACAGAAAGTCTTGTTTTTGAGACATTATGGGCTCGGCCCGCCAGCGCCGTCGTGGCCCTAGGGTGCCAAAGTGTCCCGTCGCGGGACCCAGCGAGGCGCCGTCTTGTGGGTGGCAGAGAAGACGAAGGGGTGGGGCTCAGTAAGGCGTAGCCGGTCGAAGAGAAGGAGGAGTGACTGGGCCAGACTTTCCTAATCGATGTTCGGCTGCCAACATTTTGATTCTGACATGTGCGGAAACGAGGCTGAGTTGGGGTTGTGTCGTTCTTGGTGATGCTTGACACAGCGGAGGGGCTTGGGCAAGTGCGAACTATCAAGAACCTGATTGGTATTAGGCTGCAGAAGCGACACCGGGTAAGGCCTCTGTCGGGGGCCGCCGATCTAGACCGCTGGCGGGCGTGTATCGAGGCGAGGTTTTTTGACCTGGTGGTTTCTGTAGGCGGATGCAGAGCCGTTGCAGCAGACGGTGAGGGAAGCAGGGTCCCGGCTTATATCTAGGCCAGACATCAAAAATAGCATCAGCATCACCCATGGCCCGTGGCTAACGCTGCATTTGCATGGTCTGTAGTATGTATAGAACGGGGCCCGTCTTCTCGAAGTGCATGGCATGAGTACTTACGGGTTACCTGCCGTCTCCCATATGGCGCTGCATGCACACTGGCTACTGGAGATATGACCGAGTGGTGTCTTAGGGGGGTAGTGAATGTCATGATTCGCTTGTTGCCCCCCCATGCCCATGCAGAGAAGACAGAGAGAAGCGGCTGCACCATCAGCACCTCGGACGCTTGTAACCCGACTCTGCTTGGACGTATGGAGCATGGATGTATTGATGTATGTATGTACCTCCACACATACGCGTGTGTACATGTGTCTTTTGCATGCCCGCCAGGCTGTGTGCAGATGATGGATACGTAGTCACTCTTGGCTTCCGACCGCGTTCCGAGACCGCGGCCAAGGGTCATGTCGCAGACGCCCTGTCGCCCTCGCTCGCAGCAGACTGGAGCGAAGTAGAAACATCGATTCTGTCAAGACGAACGGCTCCATGGCGCACCAACAAGCCCAAAAGCCAAGGGCCACACCGGTACCGACGCCAGCAATCTCTTGGTAAGCGCAACGGGTCCGCGCGTCCCTTTGCCGGCGCTGATGCTCTTATGTTCGCACGCGTCATGTTGGCACCAAATCTTCCCAAAGGCAGATCGCAACTGCTTTTGCAAGCCACAGTGGCGCCCCTCCCTTCATCATGCTGTCTTCTCCAGCCCTCGTCGACATACCCGCCCACATCCTCCATGCCGAATTGCTCCGCAGGCAACAAGAGACGGGTGAGCGGCCAAAGTGCGAGACAAAAGGCGGCAAGGGGCAGTACAACACGACGCTGCATGTCTTTGCCCTGCTGCTCATCCTCACCCTGAGCACAGCGGGTATGTCCGCCGCCCTCCCCACCTTCCACCCCCTCATTGCTAACCCGCACAGCTTGCTCCTTCCCAATCATCGTCAAGCGCTTTCCCTCGATCCCTGTCCCCCACCAGTTCCTCTTCATATCACGACACTTTGGCACCGGCGTCCTCATAGCCACCGCTTTTGTCCATCTCCTCCCCACTGCCTTCGAGTCTCTCACCCACCCATGTCTTCCTCACTTCTGGAACAAGCGCTATCCCGCCATGCCCGGTCTCGTGGCTATGACAGCCGTCTTCGTGGTCGTGAGCATTGAAATGTTCTTTGCAGCACGCGGAGCGGGACATGTGCACTCGACAGGCTACGAGAACCTTGGCTTGGACTCCTCTCAGAATGGCGTCCGTCCAGCCCACAAGAGGAGCCATAGCTACGGCATGTACAGCAACGGCATGCCAGGGGCGAGTGGCCTTGCACCAGGCATTATGCTCCATGACGTCGAGTCCTCAACCAACTTGATGGCTGGACGATCACCCTCCGCTTCAGCTGTATCACCCATGACCCCTACCATGCCCATTGACGCACAGAATCGAAAGTCCATGGATAATGGCCATGACGATGATGATTCTGATCTGGAAATTACTAGAGAGGAACTGGCTCATCAGGATGCCGAAGATTCAGAAGACGAATCCCGCCTGCTGCCAGGACCTCACACCCACCAGCAGCACAGCCATGGCCGCGGCGAGTCGTCCGAAACCCCAGAAAAGTCAGAGGCCCAAAACAAGAAGCTCCTGCTTCAATGCTTACTGCTCGAAGCTGGCATCCTGTTTCACTCCGTCTTCATAGGCATGGCCCTTTCAGTGGCAACCGGCACTGCTTTTGTTGTACTTCTCACCGCCATATCCTTTCACCAGACTTTTGAAGGATTTGCACTCGGTGCGAGAATCAGTGCTATTCGCTTCCCAGCTGGATCACCGAAGCCCTGGCTCATGGCAATGGCCTATGGCACAACGACCCCTATCGGCCAAGCCATAGGACTGGCGATCCACACCCTATACGACCCTGCAAGTCAAGTTGGCTTACTAACTGTGGGCTTCATGAACGCCATATCAAGTGGCCTGCTTCTATTCGCCGGCCTGGTCGAGCTTCTTGCCGAAGACTTTCTTAGTGACGAGAGTTACGTCACCTTGCGTGGCAAGCGACGACTACAGGCGTGCGCCAGCGTTTTGGGAGGGGCGTACCTAATGGCACTTGTCGGTGCATGGGCATAATTCGTGTTTGTATCGTCGTACTTTTTAGCGTCTCATGCATCTCTCTGGCGTTGTGGCTGATGACATTCAGCCCCTTCCGCTTCATAATCACATTCGCCTCTGCAATCAAATCGCGCAGGCCCAAATATCTGGGTTGGGTACAAAGTGTCGCGTATTGCCGAGACCAAGGTTACATTGTGAGGCAAATTGCAAACATGCATCCAAATCCGATATCAGGCGCCTCGGATCATGCCACTGCGGACTTTTTTTCTTCTGTCGTGCGAGTTCGATTGGATGGTCCCTATGATTCCCTCACCATCTATTTTTCCACCTCCTCTTGCTCCTCTGTGCTTCCCACTTTGTGCAACACCTGACCACTCTTCTCGCCTTCGTTTCCGCCCCCAGTACCTATTTCCTCCTCCAATGCTCTACAGCGCCCAACCAAGTCACTGACATGCGCATCGCCACTATCTTCGCTCAATCCGAGCAGCGCAACATCAAGGTTGTACAAGTATTCTCTGTTCTCTCCACTTGGGCCCTTGCCTAGGAAATTACCAATCAACCAAACAATTATCACGAAGAGAAAAGAACGACTCACTTTGTAGGATTTTCCTCGCCAACGCATCCGGGTCCTGTGCACCTAGAAATTGGGGGTTTTCTGGAAGCCCAATGTACACCAGACACTTGATGCACTCTGGCTCGGGTACAAGTGACTCCGTGCTCGTGACCTTGATGGCTGTCGAAGGCAACGACGACGAATCCTCGGCGGGCACTTCTTCGGGCGCAGCAGTCGCGCTGCTAACGGCAGGATGGAAAGGCGTGAATTGGATAGAGTAACCATTTATTTCTCGGAGATCAAGATATTTGCGCACCGACTCGACGTAGCGGGCGGGAATATGGTAGGCTGCGCCCCAGACACGAGAGGGGGCGTCATGCTTGTGGCATGGTCTTAGTATTCATGTGTTATTGTTTGGGGGTGGGCAACATATGCATATACAAATGCACAATGGGTTTTCAGTACGGAAATAACGGAAAAAAACACGAGACTTACTTGATCGCCCAACGTCTCCCAATGCGCCCGATCAATCAAGGTGACGACACGGCCAGGTGCTTCGGGCGTACCGCGGTGATCTTCACTGTAGTTTTTTTTTAACCGTTATCATCCACGTGTTCTGTTGTCCGCAGCATGCTAGACTGAGTCGTGGACATGGAATTATTTACCTCGCCTACACAATTACTAGGTTAATTCTCATTTTTCTTGTCTCTTTTTTTTTCATGCAGATCAACATGTGCATGACTAGCTCCTGAGTCGGATCTGATAGACATCCACCTTGAAGGGAAAAAAATCAACGTACCTGCCAAAACCGCCTCACATAGCCTTCAATATATCCTGGAAGTCTTTGATCTACATTAATTAGAATCAGATCATTTCATTCACTGAATGGCTGAGAGAAGAGAGAAGAAAAGAAGAACCGCAAGATTTGCGGGGAGCAAGAAACAGGACTGAATAGCTTATCCGTAAACGTATCAAGCGACTTTTTTTTCCTTCTCCTCGTTTTTTGGTGGAAAAAAAGATTTAGTAGGGGGCGGGCCGTACCGTAGTGTGGCGGTGGTTTCCAGATCAAGCTTCTATTTCAACCGAAAAAACAAGACACCAAGCGAGTTAGCCCATGTGACACACAAACACAAGCCGCACATGTGCATATACATGCATGCAAACACATATGCACCCAAGACACACACACACACACACACACACACACTTTTGTGTGTATATGAGAGATGGAAGCGAATGCAGGAACGGGGAACTTCTCTCCGCACAGTGATTAACGTACCCATATCCAAAGATCCAAAAATCATTATTAGCCCCAAATGATTCAATCTCCTTCTCATGCTCTGTCGTCATATCTTCCTGACTTTGTCTCTGAATCCTTCGACACAAACGGAACTGCAAAGCTTTTTTTTCAAAAAACAAAAAATAAAAGATGGTAAAAAAACAGGGTTGCAGCAAGTAAAAGTAAGCCGTTGAAGAAGGGGGGAAAGGTCGGAGGGCTGGGAAAGACGAAATGCTTAAGCTGAATGACCTAAGTCTCACGTTGGAGGCAAAAAAAGAGCGCGCGTATGCGTGCATCCGTTTCTACTGGCGGATTTTCTGCCATGAGTGGGTAGTGGCGCATGCGCGCGCATGCTTGTGGGATGGGGCTAGACTACATGGAGTATATGTTACAGGGGGATTTGAGGAGAGGGGGGGAGGGGGTTCCAAAATGCATGAGCGATGAAAAGGAAAGGGAAAAGGGAAAAAGTGAATATGATACGATTATCATATACCTCAGACAAAAGAAGGCTGACTTCAGGGATTGCTTCAGGTCGGGACATGGGACGGGCGGAGGGTGATTCTTCAGAGGTTCTTTTTCTCTTCTTTTCTTTTCTTTTCTTTTAAGATTTTTGGTGAATTTTGTCAAGCTATATAGGTATGTATACAAGATGTACAGTGGTAGATAAAAGTACAGCAATCTTTTGTTTTTGGGATGCTCATGATCCGCCAGCTGCTTTGCTCATGAAGAAGCCTTTGAGCGGGCCCATGGAGTCCACGGCTCTCAAGCCTAGGCTTCGCAGTCCTACGAGTGGTCCTGATTCTACACTATAGAGCCTGTGCAGCTTGTCACATACACCCAGCATGGCATTGTTCTCCGCATATCGTTCGCTGTTGTAGCTTTCCAATGCCAACGTTGACCCAATGTCCTGACCGGTCTGAACAGCATATGATATTGTTCGGACAAGTGCTGCTGCATCGCCCTGTCCTTGGTTGAGGCCTTGGCCTGCAAGTGGATGTATGGTATGCGCAGCGTCACCGACTAGTGCAACTCGTTCGCCTGTATAAGTGTCTGCATGCCGCATACGAAGCGGAAAGGATGCAACAGTGCCGGCCTGTACGTTGGTCACCCACATGGGGATTGCGTGCTCATCAACTGGTGTGTGCTTCTCTCGCCATGCGACCTCTTCCTCATGTCCCGAAGATAGTGTGTGTAAGTACTCGAGATCAGTGGCTGACAGCCGGAAGCCTGCGTTGACCATGGCAACAAACTCCTGCTGCGACAGTGCCTTGAGCTTGGCGGCACGCTCCGGCGTTGTACTCCATACAAGCGTCGACATGTTGCCAGGTAATGGCAGCATAGCAATTGGTCCAGTTGGCAAGAAGCGCTGGTATGCAATCTTGTGACCCTCCCTTCCCCAGCCCTGGCCTTCAAGCTTCAAGCTGGCTACAACTCCATGTCTATTGTAATCGAACCCTCGCGACTCGATGCCTGCAAATGTCCGAACTGGACTGTTCGCACCATCGGCGCCTACCAACAGCCTCGCGGCGAGGGATTTCCCATTCGACAATGTGAGTATCGGCCAGGACGAAAAGTCCATCTTGTCCGTATCGGTGCCCAGGTCTATCGAACTGACCTTGGTAGATGTGTAGAAATCGACACCGCCTAGCTCTTCAAGCCGGCTCAGCAGGGCAGTGACAGTATTGACATTCTCAATCATGTATGCAATGGTCGTCGGCTGCGCGGGGTTGCGGGGGGTAAGGAGAGGCTTTGCGGTATGCCAGTCAAAGGATATGCGTGCTCCGCTTACGCCGTCCCATACTTGCATCTCCTGGTATGGCTGTACTCGAGGCTGGTTGACATGGGCCCACGCTCCAATCTCTACACAGCATATGTTAGACAATTCCATAATTCAAGGATCCACATGCTCGTGCGCACCCTGCAGGTTTCTCACGGAAGCTGGTGTGAGGGAGCTACATCTATTCGAGAAAGTCTCCAAGCTTGCATCTTGCGCCAGCCGGCTCTTGTGCAAATCCTGGCCCTCGATAAGGGCAACCTTCAGTCCATTGGTAATTGGCGATGCTTTCAAACCCGTGAGTAGACTGAGGCCAGCCGGGCCTCCACCTACACAGACGACATCGTAGACTTCTGGTGCATCTGCGGAGCTCGAGAGAAACCTCCGCTGGGGCTGCAGGCGCACGCAGCGTGTCAATGGTGACGATAGGGCCCGGGACGATGCCAATGATATTCGAGGCGGCATTGCGAGCCTTTGAGGAGCTGCCGTGACATACGCGAGTATATGTGATTTGCGCACCTCGAGCGTTGGAATGGTGGTGTCATAGCGGTGTTTGGCGTGTTTGCAGATCCACGCTAGACAGGACATTATCTTATCCGGGGGGCGGGTCGAAGCGGCATGCCGCTCATTGTGGAGGCTGGCTGGGTCCCTCCAACTCTCCAACTTCATGCGGAACCACAACCATGTCCCAGCCAGCCAATCTAAGCAAACGACATCAGTGACGCCAGTACCTTTGCGATGGTACCATTCGGCCCGTAGAGAAACATGCCATTTATCCAGATGCCACCCAGCATATTGATTGCCTGCTGTCAGGGCATGTTGTGGAAGGATCAGACAGCGACCGCATGGAGAATACTGGCCGATTGCCGATCGAGCAGACAGATCTCTCATCAAAAATCACCGCAGCTAATCTGGCTGGAAACTGTATGTTCGGACTGCCCTTCAAGCCGGCACCGGCTGAGACTGCCCTATGGTGCAGGGTCAAAACGACTATTTTCAATGGGTGGAACTTTCCCTATCTGGACGCCCAAACAAGGGATCAGAACCATGGGATCTGACAAAGTCTCTTCATTCCAAGCGTCGCCCATAGAACGGGCACTGTTGGAACCACTGAGCATGGCTCGTTTACGCAGAACGCAAGACGTGAGATTTAATCATTACTTCCTTAAAACTTCCTTTCGGCTTCGGTAGTATTGCTTGTGTGGTGCACTGGTTATTTAATCGGGTCCATACCATGATGTCGACCTGTCTCTTCCTCGATACCAGCCCATCAGGCACGTCCGGCCGCCGTTACGCCCAATGCATCCTCAGCTATTAGGCTGGCTTCTTCTTACACATCGTCCCAAGGTGCCTTGAAAGCCTGCTGGCACACCCTTACAGCCGCGTTGTGTCTTGTATAAACATCGCCTAGGAGCGCCACTTTGGTCTGCACAATTCGACTGTTCCCTTAAACACTTCCCCGCTGGCCCACACAATGAGCCATCAAGCTCACCAACATATATCCTTTACCGAGCCGTTCGTAGCTATGAGTTCCTGCGAAACCGATTCCGATTTGGGAATACTTCAACCGTCTCACGCTCGACGACGTACACTAAAGCGAGAAGTTTCAAAATCCTTTTTGCATACGTGCAGCTACCTCGGAAAGCGTCGGAAAAGGTCACAATCAGTGCCAGAGACGTCCATCGACTACCCTTACCTGGTACTGCCACCTGGAGGCTACGTGATGTCACCATCATCTTCCAATGTCAGTAGCAACCACTCTGTCCTTACCACACCACTTCCCAGCCCTGCCATTGACGACACGGAACACGGACTGGAACATGGGTGGAGACAGTCGCAAGTTGCCGAGCTCCTCAACCGGCTCAACTTCAGGCTCAAGCGGCTCTTCGGCAGCCGGAGAGGCTCGGTCGAAGATGGAGACCCGTCAGTGGCCTCTTCTGACACACGACACTCAAGCTTGTCTTTCAACCTGCGTGGTCTTGCAGATCCAGCAAATATCGACTGCACTCATGAATATCAGATTTGGAATGGGTCATTTCAGCTCCCCAATGTAAGCGAGTTCTTTGACGAAAACGGCGATGTTGGCCCCAGTTCCTTCTACAACACTGCTGACTGGAATGCTTTCCAGGAAACGTTGCAGGCACAAGGGAATGCGGCCATACAGACACACGTTAACAGCCACCGAGGTTCCAACGTGGATATGGATCTGGACCGATTGGATTGGTTTCGAGCACATGGCACGCAGGGCTCTGATTGTGAGCCTCGGACACGCAAAGACTCGTTCTTCAGCTTTGGCGATTTCCTGAGATCGCGACGGTCTAGCAAAGTGGATAAAGGGAAGGGGCGCATGACTATTGAAAACGATACAGCTGTGGGGCCACTAGACGAAATGGCGCTTCTATCTAGTGGCAGTACGAGATTGGTAGTGGAAACACGCTGTCTTGGTGAGATTGGTGTTCTTCCTCGCGTGTCAATGGAGACGATGTTGCCTCTTTTGCCAAAGGAACCACAGGATGTCCCACAGGCGGAGTTCTCCAGCTTGGAATCTAGCACGCCATCATTGCATTGCTCGGAGTCTTCGACACCACCCGGTGAAGAAGCGCAGGAAAGACAGATGCACAGAGCACAACCAGTCAGCTCTTGCATCACCATACCACTTTTGTTAGAGGGACAGGCAGGAGATGCAAAGGCAGCCTGTGGGTCTCCAGCGTCGTCGGTCTCTAGTATGGATGATCAACTGGTTCCCATTAGACCTGCGACGCCGGTTCTGGTCCCCACCATTGTGTCATCGCCATCGCCACTGACCCCGATGCAAAGTCTCAGTCTGGGCCCTCGGCAACACGATATGGAATGGAGCCGGTGTTCTTCGAGCAAATGCAGATCTCGTGTCTCGTTGTGCGAGATGTTGAGTGATGAAGCGCCTCGGACGGTGTGCTGTTGCTCTTGTGTTCGGGGAGGAGGTAACAGGGCATCGGGTGGACTGGGATTGAGGAAGAGTTTGGATGATAGGTGTTGGTGGGATGGCGATGATGGTGGCAAGAATGGTGCAACGCGGAGAGTGCACATGTGAGAGTGAATGTTCAGGAAAACAAAAAAGTAGTCGCGGCTTGTTGGTGACGGGACGAGACGGGTAGTGCGTGATCATCACGAGTTGCTCTATTCAGCGTTAGTAATAGTTAGTAATGAATTGGACCTTCATAAGCTTTGCGCCCAGTGCTTCATATTTTTGTGCTGTGTGCCTGAACCTGTTTATGTTTTGATATCCGAGGATTGTGTTTGGGGAAGGGTGCATGGGATGTGAGTCAGGGAATCGCAGTAATGTGCATCGGAAACATGATTTCCATAATCAACCGTCGTGCCGGTTATTCGTATTATAACGTGATACTATGCCAACTGTACTGCGGCTGATGCTCGTGCTCCCAAAATATGCAAATACTGCCGAGAAGAACCGCAATGCTCTGAATCAAAAGACAGGGGAGACCTCGCCAGGCCTCGTGCTAAAATGAGCGAGTCATGTATCGCTTCCCCAAATGGGTATCGAAAACTGAAAGGACTATTTTTGAATCCGAGACGCTATGCATGAGAAGAGGGAGTGAAAAATGCAGAGAAAATGAAAAGATGCGTGCTTGTTTTATCCTCGCCGGACCTCATTACAAGAGGACGGCAAAGCCGAAAAAGACGCTGCCGAAGAGAGCAGCCAGACCCAGACCAGCGTTGGGCATGAAGAGGGAGCCAGCGCCGGTGTTGTTGTTGTTGTTGCCACTGTTGCTGCCGCTGCTGCCGGTGGGCTCGGCACCACCGAAACCAGTGACTGGGATGGTGTTGCTGGCGGTACCGGATGGCTTTGCGGTGGAGGCCATGGTGGTGGGGAGAGAAGTGTTACCGCGGTAGGGCTCTTGGGCACCGCATGGGTGGTCCTGACTGAACGAGTATGTTAGCAGTGTTTTGAGACTGCGAAGTGTTTTGCAAGTGCTTACCGGCAGGCGCTCTGGCAGGTAGAGTCATTGCCGCAGTTGTCAACGCAGTTGTTTCCCCATTGCTGGCAGATGAAGAATGGCAGGGTCTGGGAGTATTCGGTAATGTTTGGGGAGATGCCGTTGTCGCAGACACAGTTGTAGGTCAAGTTGTCAGAATCGCAGTCATTTGACTCTGTGCTCATGGAGTTGACGCCAGGCTGCTGGAGGCAGATGAGAGGGCATTGTGCCGTGTTCTGAGAGCACCAGTAGTCTGGAAACGTGTAAGTTGACGGCCGAGGCAAACCCACGGCAGAAGCCAGAATAGCACATACCTCTGGTGGACTGGGGAACGGTGTCTGGGTCGATTGTGTAAGGGTAGTTCATCTGTGGAGTTGTCTGAGCAGCAGTGAAGCCAGTCAAGGCGGCAATGCCGAGAGCGAAGACGGAACGCATGACGGGGATTATGGGAATGGCGGTGGGTGGTGATGTGTTTAGTAGAATATGTGTGGTGTGTAAAGCTCAGCGGTGGCGGGAACAAGTGACTGGTGAGGGAATTACAACAAGTTATATACGGTCAGCGACAGATAGTGAACGAGTCAATGCAAGGGGCACGGATGGTCAAGCAGCGAAGGTGAAGGCGGACGAGGAGGCTGGATGGCACGGCATGTGTGGCATAATATATAGCGTGAGGGATGGCATCGGCAGCAGGCAATAAGCTAGTCGACGACGCGATAGGAAAGCTCACGATAGGGACCGTGCGGGTGTCTCCCCGCCGGCCAGTGCTGAGGGGCGGGGCGATGATTCGAGCATCCGCGGCGACATGTGCATCTGCGGCTAGAAAGAAGATGCTGCGGGCTGTGGGGAGACATTGCGGCGAGCGGGATTTGCCCAAATGGCTGCGAGCAGGCGACTAGGGGGAGACTGGGCGACCAGGGGGGGTGAGCTTGGGAGGTTGGCGCCACCAGCCTAGCATCTGTCCGGCTTAGTCACGCTCGCCCTCGTCGTCTGTCCAGCATCCAGGGTCCTCGCACGCATCCGAGCGCGACCTGCCCATCCCCCATTATGCATCCGTTCGGCGGGCCATGGACATCGCCATTGTCAATCAACACACGCTAGCCCGCTACTTAGGCCGCTGCACTGCTGTGTTGATGTTGTTGCTGCTGCTATTGCTGCTGCTGCCGCGCTGCTGAGCAACCACCGCCCGGAAACACGCCCAACCCCTCCAACCCCCAAACCCCCCAAACCCCCCTCTGGATACTCGACAGCATACCCGTCAGCCCTCCCAGCCACAAGTGCATGGAGCCGGCCAAGTCTGAGACTCGAGAGCCGTCGCCGCCGTCGCCAGACGGCAGCAGTGTGGCCGTAGTGCCACCCTACTGGCAGCAGCACCAGCGCAGTGCCAGCTATCGCAGCACTTGCTCTGCAGACAACAACCGCCCCGCACCCATCGGCCTCGAGGACCACACTCATGACGGCTCAGACCATTGCAAGGCGCTGTGGGCGAAAGGCGTCACCATAGACGATTACGTCGTCGTAAGTGGCACTGCACCGGCCATCGGCGCATACGTTGTCTGGAACTGTACCGTTCAGACGCTCGATGTGAGTTTGCCTCCAACAGCCATGCGCTAGCCTGCCGCGCCCTTGCTGTCCAGCCAATCGCCGGCCTGGCCTCCCATGCCACACCATCCACACCAGGTTGCGCATGCACAAGGGCCCGCGGTGGAGCAACGAGATGCATCTTGCTAACTATCTTTTTCGTCCAGGGAGGCCCCATGAAGATACGCAAGAGGTAGGTGTCGTTGTCATGTTTCCTTTGCCGTGTGCCTCGTGCACCACCTACCACGCATTCCAGTCAGAGGACTGTATTGACAGGTATTGCCAGATATTCCGAGTTTGAGGAGCTGCACACAAAGCTGCTGCAGACATTCCCCCATGCCGCAGGCTCGCTGCCGCAGCTGCCCCCCAAGTCGGTCATCTGTAGGTTGCACCACCTCACCCCACCCCACCCCACTCCGATAGTGCCGTTGACTGACCTGCTGGGCGTAGCTCGCTTTAGGCCCCGTTTTCTGGAAAAGCGGAAACAAGGGCTGTCGTACTTTCTAAAGTTTGTGCTGTATCGATAACCATCAGCTAGCGCATGTTCGCTGACTTTTTTTTTTAGCTGCGTCCTACTCAATCCGGAATTTGCTGGCGCACCAGTGCTCAAGGACTTTTTGTTCCCGTGATGTCATTTTCCGTATACCAGTATTGCTTTTGTCCCTTTATTCTGCCCACGGTAGGGCCTGGGCCGCGCACATCAAGGGTGTTAGGTGCGACATTGTTGGCCCTCTTCTGTGCGCTACCACTAGTGCCAAGGCCTCGAGGTTTCTGTTTCATCTTTTTGTCTCGCGCAGCTGCGTCACTTGTACATACAGACACACAGACATACGTATACATACACACTTGCAACCATCCTTGGAAGCCGATGGCCGTTCAAACAAGAGTCGTCGAGAAAGGTGCAGTTGCTGACCGTGTGCCGGCCCCAGACGATGGCCAAGTGATTGGCCGGGCAGCCTCGGTGGCGCTGACAGTCGCCCAAGCATGTCCGGGTTGCTGTGCTGCAATTCGCTACGTGTGCCGCGAAGATGCTGGAGCAATATGAAAACGTGACGAGTGTGTTATGAAGCTTAATCCGACGTCTGCTCGCCGGGGCGAAGAGTTGGTCGTGTGTGCAGCAGCCGTGGGAAGCGGTACAGGTGCAGCAAGCTCGCCTGCCAAAACAGCGCGGACGAGCTCTGCGAATCGACGACCCCCTAACGGCTCGCGTTTTGCATGAACCCAGCACGGCGCGACTCTCAATGGCAAGCTCGACAATGGGATTCTGAAAAATGTCCCAGCCAGTCGCGAATGATCTTCAGCTTGCTCAACATGGCCAACGCCGTTCGGCCTCTGCTGCGAGGCTCGAATGACCGGCAGACCAGACTCAACTTCTTGCCCGTGTCGCGCGATGACGCCCTCGCCCACGCCCACGCACACTCCCACGCACACGTCCAGTGCAACACCACGCCCACCGCCACCGTCGCGACACGCCGGGCTTCGCGCTCCGGGCCCCTGATTGTGCTTGCAGACGACGACAAACCCGTCCTCCAGACCTCGCCCGACACGCCCGCCGCCCGCACCACGAGCAGAAAGCGGCCTGCCACAGAGGTCGACTCAGACCAGCCCGACTCACGACCGCCCACCAAGATCACCGTCACACAGCCCCACGACGACCACCTGCCTATTCCCAACCGTGTTTCCGTGCCCCTGCGCCTCGACGCTGCCCATGTCCCTTCGCCAGCATCGACGCCGCGACCAGTCAGTGCTGGCAAGCTGACTGCCTCGACCCCAGCCGTCCCCGCCCCTGCCTCGACGGCCTCCTCGACCGACAAGAGGAGCCTGCGGAGCCACGACGGCGGATCGCGCCTCAAGAGCCATCTAGCCATCTACTTTTACAACTACGACGACATCATCGCAGGCGTCTCCAAGGATGATGGTAAAGCTTGCCGTCCCCGTGTCGCTATGCGTGCTGGCTGACGTCGCATACAGAATTCCTTGCTCTCGACACACCCATATACATTGTCGACGAACCCGTCAAGAGCAACACCCCTGCACCCACCACACCACAGCCCTCGCGCAACTCAGTGAGTCCAGCGCGCTCAATAAGAGGAAAACCCGGCTCGCCTGTTTCGCCTTCGCATCATAGCTCAGATGCGGCTATACCCCCGGCGCAATCCTCCACATCTTTCCAGGTCCTCAACTATGCCACCATAGCCAATGCAATCCACCACGAGGATGGCCAAGACCCCCTTGCCGACTCGGTCTACTTTACCCAGCACCGGCGCGCGGAGCGCAAGGAGAAGCAACTGCGCAACATTGAAAAAGAGCGCGCTATGCACGAAAAGGTGCAACTGGAGCGTCTACTCGACGGTCTACAGGGCCCAGACTGGCTCAAAGTCATGGGCATAACAGGTGTCACAGATGGCGAGAGGAAGGATTGGGAGGCCAAGCGTAACTACTTTATCAGAGAAGTAGAAGCGCTAGTCGACAAGTTCCGCGTGTGGAAAGAAGAAGAGAAACGACTACGCGCCGACAAGGAAGCCGCCCTAGCCGCAAAAGAAGAAGACGACGAAGCAGACGGCGACGACACGGAAGAATCCGACGGTTCAGTTGCAAACCCACGAGACGTACTTCCCCCACGACACCAACCCAAGGAGCCAGAGCCCCCCAAACCCAGACGGCCGCCTCGTCCCCACGGCTTCCTCCTTCCCCTCGTCCCACCCGAGCCTGCAGCACCCTTCCAGTCCTTTTACGCCAAACCCCATCTCCGCGCTGCAGCGCTGGGCAAGCACCGCCACGGCCGCAACGCCAGCGCTTTTGGCCAGCCCATTCCCGAGTTTGCCGAAAAGGAATTCGAACTGCCCGATGACTTTATCGATCCCCAGTTCTTACGCGACAATGCTAGACAGAGGCGAAGAAGAAAGCGTGAGAGTGGGGTTGGCGGTGCGAATGCGACTTCTGCGTTGAATGCATAGTTAACTCCTTTTCTCTTTATTTCTTTCTCTCTCTTTTTTCCCTTTGGAGATTCTGACTGGGAATCCCGTGGAATTGTCGAGATTCTTTCGTTTGCAATTCTTCTTCTCTGTTATACCCTTTATATGAACTTCACACATAACTGCGAGCACGATGTATCCACTTTCTGTGCGAAGTCAAAATCAGGGCGTAAATTTCCATATTGGGGGGGGGTAGGCGTTGTTCTTGGGAGGTGTCGTCGTTTTTTTCTCTCTCTTCTTCTGTCATTTAATATGCATGTATCGGGTTTCGGGTTAAGCAAAGGGAAGGAAGGGGAGGGATTTCCGCTTTCTCTCAGGCAAATGCGTCATCATCGTTGTGTATAGATAGGAGTTGGTATGTAGTGGGCTTTGTTGCCTAGCAAATCAATCAATGAAAGCAAGTAACAAGTATGTGCATTTGGCATGGGTTGGGAGATGGCGGGTTTGATTGTGTGATTTGATTTTTTTTTTTGAATACGTGACTATGGCGACGGATGGAAGCTGACGGTGCAACTTGAACTCATCCCGGTGTTTGCTTCATAATATCCACCTCAATTATCTACAAGCAAAAGAGAAGGAAGAAAATAGTCAACTCATCCAGCACATGAGAAAGAAGTCTGATGTAAATCGTGGCCAGAAAAGAAGGAAGACAGCCACCCACATACACCAGGTTTTTAGGACCAGCGCCGAGCAATGCCGCGCCTAGATGCTTGTCCTCCCTTTTCCGTAAACGCCAAAAAAAAACAATTGCCTTCAGGTAACGCATCACAAATATTACAATGCAATTCAAACGCTTGCCTCTGTACTGCCGTCATCAAGATCATCAGCGTGCGCTCCACCCACTTCGTCATCGCTGTCGTCGTCTTCCTCTTCTTCATCTTGATCAGAAGTGCTGTCGTCTTCGTCATCACCTTCTTCATCTTCCTCGTCATCCTCGTCGTCGTCATCCTCCTCCTCTTCATCTTCGTCATCTTCGTCCTTTTCCACAGGCATACCAGGAACCGGTCGCCATTGCACGTAATCATGCTCAACCCATCGTTTACTGCGTGGCAGAACATACGGATCAAATGGAAAGTACGCATCCATCAAAAACGCTTCCTCGCCCTTCTTGCCCGTCAGGGCCGTCTCTCGCCCACCTATACCAGTGAGATAGCTGCTAGCAAGACTGCGGGCAAGTCTTACACGCTTGTTCGTTTCCACCAGTGTATCGACGTAAGTGAAGCGGAGGTGTTTGGCAATGCGGCCAAACTGCTTGACAATGTCTGGTGCGCATATCTTGAGCGGATTGAGCTTGCAGAAAATGTTGCGGCGTACAATTTCGAGGGTCGAACGATGCCATTCAAAGTCGCCCTCGTGATACATAATGTCGGCGTCAGTGGGTAGTGAGCCGTCGGACGTAACAATGAGGTCTCGCCATCGGAAGCAAAAGGCGTAAAGCAGTGCTTGCGCAATGGCATAGTATGTGCCGTAGCGCCGTAGGTCAGGTCCTGTACATTTTGGCTCGTGCAGCATACGCAAACGCTCGAGCTGCGAGCACAAAAGGTCAAAGACGTTGCGCACAACAAACCCAGGAACATGTGCGCCGCGGGCAATGTACGAGGCAAGGTAGGCGCATGCTGATGCTCGGAGTAGTGGAGGCCGGTTTGAGTCAATGGCCAGATGTGAACAGGTATCGACGAAACGCTCCATGAAATCCGTCGACAGTTGACTAAAGTGGAAGATGATGAACTGGGTATGCCGCGATCGATATGTTGGAATGATGATGGACTGGAACTGTGCAATGAGAGACTGGTAGGTGCGGTCCATCTCCAAAAGGTCACCCTTCTCGAAGATGGAGTCGTAGTACGCAAACTGAACGTCCATGACGATATCAAGCTTAAGCATGGTGTCCTTGATGTCCTTGAGTCGCTGCTCTTCTGGCTCGAGACTTTCGTGACTCGAGACAGAGCCATCGTCACTCATGTCGTCGTCATCTTCTTCGTTGTGGATGGCGTCGCCCACAAGTCGCTCCTCTAGATCGTCGTCTATGTCTTCCATGTCCATCTGCATCTGCGCGTCGATCTTGCATAGCTTGTCTGTCACTAGCGTGAGGACCTCGCCTCGGATCTCTGGGGCGTATTCGGTGACTTGGTAGATGTTCCGGATGTACTCAGCGTGCTTCTTAGCACTCTCATTGGAAAAGGGAAATGTGCTGGCAATAATGGGGGCCAGGTAGGAGCTGACCATGGGAGTGTATCGAAGTATCAAGACCAGAGTCTCGTGGACGCGTGCCAGGAGGCGAACTCGCTGGATTGGGGGGTCGTCGTGTTGCCTAGCGTTTACTGACGGCAGGTCGAGGAACATGTCGACAAGCATCTGCAGCACAGTCGATACGTAGCCAGACTGTACTGAGAGCAAGGAGCGCAGGAAATTGCGATAGGAGCGCACAAAGTCTTCATTGCGGGCGACCCAACTGCAGTCGATGACGGCATGGACTAGGCCTTTACAGTTGTGGTCAAGCTGCGGCGTGTGGCCAGTGAGGGCAACGAGGTACTTTTGGAGAAGTTGCGACGATGGCGCGTTGGCTGAGGTGGGTGCTTCCCTGAAGAGGGCTCGGAGTCCATCGTATGCTGCCTTATCGCCTGTGGCGTGCTTCTCCATGGCCCGACGCACCTCCTCCCCCACCAGCTCTGCGCTCTTTTCATTGTACTCTCTCAGTACGTGCACATCGACTTCGGGGTGGAAGGTGACTCTGCGCTTTTTCAGCTGGTCTGGGGCCGTGTTCTCGGCGTCGGACGAGTGGTCGGATTGTTTGCGTTTGAGGCTGCCACCCGTGCCTGGGGTGACGACGAGCGGCGAGCGGGGATTCGAGGCAAGTGAGACCATGGCGACTACAAAGCGACTGGCAAAAGCTTTCACATTGGAGCAGAAGACAGTGTATCCAGCGCGTGTATACTTGGCGTGTGCTGGCAAAAAAAGTACAGCGAGGGGCGGGGGTGGTGGTGATTGCACGCGACTGCGGTTAGGCCCGAGAGAATTTCAGCGGGTCGATTGATTATATAAGCCCAGACTGGGCGCATCCACCATGGTTCACTGAGCCACTAATACATGATGATGGTGTCGTCTTATCAATGCAGACAATTACATTTCACCGCACTGGGCGATGGCAATGTCCTGCACGGGCTTCCCCTCTGGGTTTGCGAGGGTCCGCGTATTCTCAATCTTGGTTACTACATCCATGCCCTCTACCACATTGCCGAATACTACGTGCTTTCCATTCAGATGAGGAGTACCGTTCTTAGCGGTGATGATGAAGAACTGACAGCCATTGGTATTGGGCCCGCTGTTCTGTGCATTGTTAGAGCTACGTGGTTTCAGATGATGCACACAGACAACTTACTGCCATTGACAGCAGACCGGGCTTGTCGTGCTGTAGGGTAAAGTTCTCATCGGCAAATTTCTCTGTGCCGTAAATGGTCCTTGAGCCTGTACCGTTGCCATTGATAAAGTCTCCGCCTTGGATCATGAAGCCTTTGATCTAGTGCTGTTAGTAATGCAGCCAGCCAGCAAGCAAGCACAGATGCAAACAGGTATGCAAGCGCGCAAAGCGAAACATACGACACGATGAAACTTGCAGCCCTTGTAGCCCTGGGGCTGTCCGCGATTGTTCTTGGTTTCGCCAGTGCAGAACTGGCGAAAATTCTCGGCAGTCTTTGGAACGATATTTTTGAACAGCTCCATCTTGATTCTGCCCAGCTTCTCGCCTGGGTGCTTATGTCAGTCATTTTGCTGCGAGCGTGGGGTGCATGCAGCTGGACAAGGGCGAGGCGGGCAAACTGGTGGAGGCATACCTCCTAGGGTGATATCGAAGAATACGACTGGATTAGGCTCGGTAGTGTCTGCCATGGTTGTGGCGGTGCAATTGGCGGGAGCAAAGAAGAGAGTTGGGTGTGCAAATGTAGTAGGTATAGTGCAGCGCAGTGCAGTACCGACGCAGCTAGCGCTAGATAAGCTCGTGCAGGGCCTGGTGGAGGCGATTGTCGCCGCCTCTAGCGCTGGGGGAGACTCCACCCGCGACAGCTCCAGCAGGGATGTCGGCCTGGATACGCAATCATCAGACGGGCGTGCAAAGGCGCCGCTCGACAGACGAGCGTGCGGCGATCCATGGCTACGTAGCAGATCCGTGTTATTAAGGAGAGGATGTGCCTGGCGTGCATGTCGGTGTCAGCCATGTGCTGGATTGGAAATGGCACCTGCATGCGACATTAACGCAGGGTTTGGGGGGCGCAGTGCCTGGAGGGCGATACCGCGATATGGCGCATGTGCATTGACGAACCACGGCAATACGCAGCGCATGACAGGCGCCGACTGCTGGCGAGCTGGCCATTGTTGCATCCAAGGGAATGTTTGCATGGAGGAGAAGAGAAGAAGACACAAACGCCCACCGCGCCGACGCCCTTTGTCTTCGCATTCGGGCAGACGATTCAGGCAGGCGTGAGGGTTACGAGTACAGTGCCGGGAGTGGTTGTGCCCGGCATCCTTGGCACCTGCCCTCTGCATTAGCGACGTCTCTTGCGGCCTTTATCCGCCCGCCATAAGCCTTGCCTTCCCCCAGTGCCACGCCCGACCGACGATCCCATTCACGGCCATTTCATTCTCTGCCCGCCCTCAGCCCCAGCCCCAACCTCTACACCTCGCCAAACATCACCCACCGCCTGCGCCCTCTGCATCGCATGGCCGCCCCCGTTCTGTTCCCCATTCACCGCTAGCCACTGTGGCATCCCGCAGTCACTGTCACAGCTTCAGTTGCGCCGCCTCGCTGTAGCCGCCTCTGTCGCCACTTCTCGCCCTTGCTGCTGCCGTCACCACCGCCCGCTCTCTCCACCTTTCTCTCCCCGCAACATCGCATCCCCGGCCCCACTGCATCGCCTGGAGAAAAACGCGACTCTGTCCTGTTCCAACACTCGCATCCACTGAAGTGCCTTTCCAATCTGGCTGACCACCACAACTCGGCATCTGCGCGGCCATATCCACGCCCACTCATGAAACACTAAATCTCTTCGCATTTCACAATGTCAACCACTGCCGTCTTCCCCACGCAGCCCAGCCCGACCAGGCCGTCCAATAATGACGATAACGGAAACAATGGCGGAGGTAGTCCCACCAGTTCGCCGCTGCTGTTCTTTGTCGCCCTCGGTTTCGGTGTCGTTTTTACAAACCTATGGTAGGTCCCGCCCACTGACGGCATTCGCCTCCGCTTATCTGACATGTCCACCAGGATCATCGTAGGCGTCAAGTACTGCTTCCGCTACAATCGTCGACGCGCAGCCCAAACTGCTGCCAGTACAGAGATTGATATGGCCAACATGCCTCGCCCCCACCGAAGGAGGAGGGAAAAGAAACTAATGACCATGGATGAAGTCAATGAACGCTTTCCACTGACCAAGTACAAGCAATGGAAATCGAGCCGTGAAACCGAGGGGCTGCCATCCAACGGCGGCATTGCAACAGCACCCCAGAGCAGAGCGGCGAGCATCAAAGATGTCGAAGTTGCCACTACTTCCCAGGACGAGGGACCAGGGCCTCGAACAGAGACCGCGCTTTCCATGGCCCGCAACGATCATGCTGCGCAAAACTCAACCTCGCAGCAAACGGCGTCTCCAAGATCGAGCGTTGAAAGCACAAAAGGCGAGAAGATCCATGATGCTGAGAAGCAGATTGAAAAGGACAGTCCGGTCCCAGTGAAACCAAAAGAGAACCCAGAACATGGCGTTCCACCGCAAGCGACTGTACACGAGCGTGACGATGACTCGGATGATGATCACGATGACCCAATCCGCACTGCGACTGCACCAGAATTACTCTCTGACCCTGGCGACACTTGCGCCATCTGTATAGATCTCCTAGAGGACGACGAAGATGTGAGAGGGCTAGCTTGCGGCCACGCCTTCCACGCTAGCTGTGTTGACCCATGGCTGACAAGTCGTCGCGCGTGCTGCCCGCTCTGCAAGGCTGACTACTACGTGCCTAAACCTCGCCCGGAAGGTGAAGCTGATCCTGCTACTGGCCGTCGTTCAGCTGCTGGTCCCAGATCACCACAACAGGCCGTTTGGACATCAGCCAACCCTTTCTCCCGCACTCAAATACTGATCATCAATGCCGACCCCAACCAACAACCTAGTCCCCAGCGATTAGGACGACTTGGACTGTCGAGCCGGCGTAGCCACCCGGTCTCAACGGAATCACGCCAAGGGACTGCTCAACCAGGACAGAGCTCTAGCTGGTTCTCACGCACCACGCCCAGTCAACCGCGTGCTCCCATGTTCTCGCGTTGGTTCACTCGTGATAGGAGCGGTTCCAACAATGTAAACACTCCCACAGCCACCCAGCAGCCTACCCCAGGTCAGCTTGAAGCCGGCAATCGGTAGTTGTCATTGACACGCCTTGTAACAAGGGCTCTGTTTTCGGACCCCAATTTTTCACGTCTCTTTACGAATACGCCCATACCCCCTCTGGATCTTTTTGTGCGCCATCGTTTACCCTCGCACCATCTACGAGTCTTGAATTTCCTCGACTCTAATGTGTTTCCCCTTCTGCTCCTCCAATGCAGGCATGTTCACTCCTCTGATCCCAGCCACCGAGCACACGAGAGCATGTTCCCTGGGCCGTTTATTTAGTTTACTGCATAGTAGGTTTCTAAGGTTATATTGGGAACACAGCATCTCGGCGACTTCGGTTTGTTTTTGTTTTTCTCGTTTTTATGTCTTGGCTTTGGGGTGTGGGGGCAAGCAGATAAGGATGTGACGAGAGAGAGCAGGCTTGCGGCTATAATGTTATTGTACATGAGCCATTGGATCGATGTAGTATATATACATACACACATACAAACACCCACGCCCACATACGTAAGGAGGGGGAACTGCCAGCGAACAAAGTGGAGGACCAGTGTTTTTTTCATTTGGATCTTACATCCCCTGTCTAGTGTACCTTAGTAGCCTAAAAGGCATATGATCAATTTCCAAGCGTTTTGAGCCAACTCAAATCATGTACATGTTGATGCATTACTCGTATGTTTGTACGTGTGTTTCCAAATATGCCCATTGGTATCACAGAGTGCGAATCTGAACGAGGGCGAAAAGCGGAGAAGCAACCCATTTGCAACCACCAAAAGCCCAGAAAGCCAAAAGACACCGGGTCTGACACGGCTCCTTAGTTCTCCAAACGCCCATAGTCAATAGTCAATAGTTCATTCCTTCAAGAACCAAGCACGCCATTACACCCCCCTTAGCCTCACCGTGTTGTTCCTCGTCTCCTCATCCTCTTCTTCCTCCCCGGGGTCCCCTACATCCTGCAACCGCATGGCCAGCAGCAGATCCCTACCTGCCCTAGTGCCGTCCCTTAGTTCCATGGCGCTCTTGAGCAGCATGTCCTGCATCACCCGCGCATCCACATTCACGCCCAGCAAGGCTTCGACGTCTGGACCCCTTGGAATCGGGAAGTCGACAAGCGGCTTGCCGTTCGGTCCTACGCTGACCGTTGTGCTCTTCCGGTAATTGCTCTGTTGCTGTTGCTGGTTGTCGTGGTCAAACTCTGACGAGGAAGAGTACGGGTTATAGGTATCGTCCGTGTCCAAGTCCAGCGCATATGTAGTCGATGTCAACGATGTCGACGTCGAGTCGTTTCTGCGAGCTGGCTGGAGCCCAACACTGCCATAGCTTCGCTGTTGCGGTGGTACGAGGTTTAGCCGCTCAAACGCATCCCAGAGCTCGTCGACGTCCTCTTCTTCCAATGAAGTGTCCGTTGTTACGCTCATAGGGGGAGATTGATCATCGCTGCTCACACCATATGCCATATTGTGCGACCAACCATCCCAGATGACTTGCTGTGAGCGCTGGTTACTCCGATGATATTGCCCCCCTCCAAAGTTGTTGGATCCTTGCTTAGACGGCGCATGCACCTGGCTTGCTGAGCTTACACCCCGTAGGTGCAGGGCTGTGTGATGCAAATCTTGGTTCGTTGGCTGGCCTTGTTCATCATACTGCTGAGGTGTCAACAGACCTGGCACTGCGTGATTAGGCTCAGATTGCGATTTTGTATGGAACGATGCGCGGTGATTGTTTTGGGAGAGCTGGACCTGGTCTTCAAGGTTGAAAGGATTGTCGTTGATACGCTCTGCTCCTGCCGTGTTTGTCTCAGAACCCGACGTAGACGGACGGTAGTTTTGCACCATAGCCATATCCAGGTCGATCATGGATGAACGAAGTGGTGATCCAGGCACAGAGCTAATCATCTCAGGATAATCATCTATAGGCGCCAGCGCAGTGGTTTGTGCGTGTCGCAGGCTAGGACGGAAGTTGGAGTTAAAGGGCGGCGATGAAGGATCTGCTCTGTTGGATCTGCCGTACTGTGGCTCTTGCGGACTGCCCAGATCAAATGTCCATTCTTCAGTTTTACGTTTGTCATCCATCTTAGGGAATGTCCAGTCCTGAGTTTTACGATTGTCGTCCATCTTAGGAAATGTCCATTCCTTTGTTTCTCGTCGGCGGGATATGCGATTTGACGCACGGTTCCTAGGAGCCTCGTTATTGGCTTCTGCCATTGCTGCGTCAAACGTCCATTCCACTGTACGTCGATTTGGTTTTTGGGGCTGAGCTGGAAATGACCATTCCATCGTCTTACGGTTGGGTTGCTCGGTGGGAAATGACCACTCCATTGTCTTCCGGTTCGGCTGTTCAGAGGGGAAGGACCATTCCATTGTCTTTCGGTTCGGATCTTCATTCATGCTTGGGAATGTCCAGTCTTTTGTTGCTCGCTTTGTCAGTTCGTCTTCTTCGTTAAAGGCGTCTCGAAGTTCTTCTTCTTCCAACTCTCGCAGAAGACTCTTCATGCGATTTGCTCGAATGGTTGGTACTTCTCCCAGATCAATACTCGGTACCTCATCTGCTGATGGCATGGAAAAGTCCAAGTCAATAACAGTCTCACGGTTGGGTGCCCCGGGATTGAAATCGCGCAAAATCAGATCTGAAGGTGGCCGGCCGTTGGAAGGATCTGGCGCATCAATTGCGCTGTACCGATATGGTGTCGTGTTTGTGTCAAAAAGCTTATTCAAGCGTTTCTGGCCCCTCACAATAGACTCTTCCTTGAACCTCGCCTGCAATTGTTCGAAACGACCCAGGGGCTGTCCTGATCCGGTGGCAAATGGGTCCGTGAAATGCGTGGCATGCTCTTGTTCAAACTCTTCGGAAGTACTGAAAGACCAGTCATCGTCATCATCATCCTCAGCCTCCGGGGCCAAGGGATCAGGTGCCTGCGCGCCATACGGATTGAACAATGACTGACGAGTTCCACCCTGCTGCTCCCAGATGTAATACTCTTCAACCAATTTGATGAGTGATACAGTCGGATACATCTTGGTAGTATCAGCAAGGTAAGTGTGCTCCAGAATCTGGTCGGGCGTAGGACGATCTCGCGGCTCAGGCTTGAAGACGAAAGCAAGGAAATCTTTTAGCTCTTGAGAGAAACGGTCTCCTTCAAGCTGAGGGACTCCAGCCGTTGCCAGATCAAAGTGTCCGATCTTGTGATGTGGCGGGAAGCCGCAAGCCATCTCGTATACAGTACAGCCATATGCCCAGATGTCAACTTCGCTACCGTAAGAAATCTCCCTTGGCTGGAGCAAGCTATGTGGGTCGGCATCCTTTACCCACTCTCTTTGAAGTTCAGGGGCCATCCAGAAAGGTGTGCCGACAATGGTCGACCGCTTTGATCTTTCAGGCTCTAACGTGTTGGAGACACCGAAATCACATAATTGTACTCGGCCGTCCTCGAGAATAAGAACATTGTTAGCTACGATTTGGTCAGCGCATGCCGTATACTCCTATGATGGTATACTCACACTTTAGATCTCGATGCAACACACCCGCTTCGTGTATATACTTGAGGCCTTGTGCTAGCTCGCGGGCGATAGGTATGATGAATTTCTCTGCCAGTCCAGGGCCTGGATCCTTGCTCATGGCAGTGGGCTTCATCAAGGTATTCACACTACCACCACTGGCGTATTCGCTTATGATCCACAACTCGTTATGAACAGGTCTTGCTTCCTCGATGATGTTTACATAGGGTCTTGCTTTACTATCTCTCAGCTGCTGCAGAATGTCAATCTCTTTCAGGGTGTCTTGAAGATTCTTGTGTGTCATCTCCTCGTAGTCGACCTTGTCAATTTCGATAATCTTGATGGCAACCAGGGCACCAGTGTTGCGGCTCTTTCTTGGCAATGTTAGCGCACGTTCCTGGTGTCACATTGAGATACCCACCCTTTGTACACACGACCGTATGCACCCTTGCCGATAAGCTCGTAGAAGTCATATGGCGGAGGCTCTTCGCCACTCCGTTTTGCCCTCTCGGCAACCAGTGCCTCCATATCCCTGGCTTGTTGCATAGCGCGTCCCTTGGTACCACCCATGTTGGGCGGTTGCAGTCTTACAGGTTCCATTCCTCCTGAATATCTGTATGATTGGTCTTGTTCCACAATCCCAGTTGCGCAGCTTTCGTAAGGCTCGAAAGGCGATTCCGCTATGCACTCCAATGGACTTTCTACTAATGTGCTTGTCGTACTCTCAAAGCTGGTGGTAATGGGCAGCGGTGGAGGCAGATAGCCGGTCGACGTCACACGTCTACAAGGAGAATTATAACTGGTGGGGTCTGAGGCAGAATGCGAATGCCTTGATGAGGGAATGAAGTAAGAGGGTCTGGAAGTACCCGGATTCGACTGCGCGGCAGGTCTATTTGGTATTAGGGTGTATGGCTTCGGTGTGGGTGGACACAATGGACTTCTGACATCCAATATGGGGCCAGATATCTCGCGTCTGTCAATCGAAGGTGTGCGAGAAGAGCGCGAGGAGCGTGAAGAACGTGAGGAGCGGAAAGATGAGTCCCTTCGGCCTTTGATTGAGTCTGTTAGCTTTTGCCATGAGAAGGAGCGATCTGATTGAGTCTTTGGAGTTGGCGTCTGCTTTCCCAGCGACCTGGGCGGGGTGACCTCGCCCACCGGAATGAGGTGGTCCCCATCGCTGACCGACCGCTTGAGCTTGACGACGGCTTCGCGGTCCAGCATGGTTGCGTGGGTTGAGACTGGCGCGTTGGTTGCGGCATAAGAGAAATCACACTCACGAGTTTGTTATGATGCTTGAAGGTCACTACCAGAAGTGAATGCCGTTCATGGCAGGCAGGCCGCGTGCGGTGAGGGTGAGTGTTCGTTTAGGATTCACACCTCCGCACTGCGGGGCGTGGCTGGGCTAAACAACGAGATAATATTACAACAAGAGGAAGCAGAGGGAACGAAGATAGACACGCGAAAGTTGCGAAACGAACAAGTGCTTTTGTGCAGAAGAATGCGATGGCGACGCCATCTGTCAGGTGTGCGACCCCGAGTGTTGAACATTCGAAACAAGGATCCAGGGTCTCGACTACTACTGACCACGCTAAAGCAACCTTAAATCCATCTGGGGCAAGCGCACCCCCACCTCCCCGTCCCTGACATCATCTGCGCCACATGTGCGCCGCCATCTAGAGCTGATCTGCCAACTTTCCATGCTCTTATGGATAGGCACAACATGCTCTCTAACTATCTCCTGTTCTATCGACCATTCCATCTAGCACCCGACTGATTCCACGAGACTTCATCACATCAAGACGACTACAAGAAACTGCGAGCCGATCCCAACATGGTCTCTCAACCCGTTGGTACAAAGAAGACGCCCGTTACGTCTACGGCGAAGAAGACACCTGTAAAGAGTTCGGCAAAGAAGGTGCCTGTCAAGGCCCCGGCTGTTCAGCCACCCAAGAAGCCCATCAACACAGCCCTGCAGAAGAAACCAGTGGCCACAACCCAAAAGAAGCCAGTACCTACCACGGCACTCAAAAAAACCACAACAGCAGTCGGACAAAAGAAGCCAGTCCCAGCCCCAGCAAAGAAACCGATTGGGCAGCCCCAGCAGCAAGGCTGGCTCAGCAAGGGCCTCAGCGCTGCACAATCCGGAATTGGCAATGCAGTCGGCGCAGCCACCACTGGTATCAGCAACGCTGCTGGCGCCGTTGTAACGGCTGCAGGCAGTGGTGTTGCTGGAGCAGGCAGGGGAGCAGGGGCAAGGTAATCTTACCATAGCTTACAATACCAAATATTTGGCTAATCACATGTAGCATCACAAATACATCCCGTACCTGGGGCGATATGGTCCGTGAGTACGGCAACTCACTCAAGGACATGACCGGTGCCACAGGCAGTCGCTCAACTACGCACAAGAACCCTCTTGGTTTGAGTACAAGTGGGGCGGGGGGTATGGCGTCCATGGCGAGTAGGCCTGGTGTGCCTGGTCTTTCTGGAGGCTCGGCTAGGACTGGTACAGCTAGTAACCCACTGGGCTTGTAGAGCTAGAGAGTGCTTTCTTTTGAATTCAGAGCTTTTCACTGAGGGGAAGTGCGTCAGCAAGGCTCGGATACAGTATTATTTTGTAGTTTACGGTTAGGTTGTATTTTAGAAAGGTAGTACATAAAATAGTTCGTTTCAAATAAAAGCAAGGTTCATGTGTCACAGTAAGTTATATTTGGAGTGAAAAACCAGTGATTCGATTTCACTCGGGATACAATGTAGGATTTATCGTTCACTACAGAGAAGAGGGTGATGCACCTATATTTCCAGAATCAATTGACATAATTGTTTTATACCACCTTGAAGATGTCTATTTGCAACTCTCCTATAATCGACATATCCACAAGAGACCACGCTACTTAATCAGCACCAACAAAACAGCATCAACGCGCACGCCTGGAAATAACTGAAGTAGTATTTTAATTCGCGCTAGCAGCTAGCCAAACACCAAGAGGTATCACTTAATCGTCCAATAAACCTTCCAAACAAATGTGCACGACCTCCCCTGTGTCCCTCCCAACGTCGTGAGCGTAAACTCTAAAAGAAAAAGTGCAATATACATAGCCTTGTGTATTTTCTCTCAATGGCATTCAAGACATTAAACAAACAAGGGGAAAGGAAACATGAAAGCTGTAACGGTGAACCCAAGAAGAAAAAAAGAGCCTCGCTCCATTGGAGTGCTACAAGTGTGTGACGAGAGACACCGACCGGCCGAACAGAAACAGAAACGCCTGTGAGAAAATAAGAGAAAACAAACACACTACCGGATGACAAAGAAAACAACAAGACACGACATGCAACGACGTTCCCACCTCCATCATTTCGTGCCTTGGCATTTTTTGCCCCTTTTGGCCAGCCCCGCTAGTTAATGCTTGAACAGAGAAAGAAGGAGAAGAGAGAGAGAGAAAATATACACATATACGCAAGTGTATAACGAAGGAGATGACGCCGCCCAATGAGACTTTGGTACAAAGACCGAAGAAGATTTTACTAACACAGATGATTCGGAACAATTGGTGAAATGCACGTCGTATTTTCTTCACCTCCCAAATAGGCCGCTGCCAACGCTGATTGTACCAAGGCCATTACGCTGGGTCATTGGCGCTCGTGCTGCGTCTGGTCGAGCTGGACCGGCCTGACCGGGCGCAGCACCGGGCGCTGAGTTCATTGGCCGCATACCATTACCACCCCAGCGTTGACCAGTGTGCTCGTGGGGTAGATCTATGTGCTGTGCCACGGGGCTTGACATCATACCATATGTCTCCCGGCTCAAGACACCCATATTGCCGCGGGGATCAGAGCCAGGCACTTCCCCGTATGCTGAGTGGCCGGAGGGTGCGCGCTTCATATGCAGAACCGGTGATTCAGCATCGCCCAGGAGACCATTGGTGTGGTGGGCGTTGGACGAAGGAGGATTGGAGTTTGCTTCGATTGTGGAAGCAGAGCCGTTTGGAGCGCTCAGGTCAACCATGCGACGTTGGCCAGCTGGGGTCTGATAGTTGGGTACGCGAGACGGTCCAAGAGGGTAGCGGCTCTCTTGTTGATGTGAGGGATGCCGCGGGTTGGCCCATGGTGTGCTTTCCAAGAATTGTTCTTCTGCGGCTGCTTCGTCTGCTGTTGTAGTTCTGTTGTAGGTGCGAAATGATGGGGGCGGAGCCGGAGCACGAGTCGCAATCTGCAGCGTCGAATCAGCTACAAGTTCTCCACCAGTTGCATTCGGCCACTCACCTTCATTGCTCGAAGATCTTCATCGATTTCCGACGGTTTCGCAGCACTAATGTCTGGAGCGGCTGGGAAGCCAACGTACTTGGCAACGCCTGACAGTACTGATACCTCGAGATTGTACGCTGTCTGGTGCCTTATTTGGTCTGACCGCTTCTCTGGCAGTCGCACCATGTATTCAGTCTCGTCACAGCCAAGTTGTCGTCTGCCGCGCTGCAATTCGAACACTCGCTGGTTGCACTCTTCGAGTATTTCTTCTCGTATATGTCGCACAGTCTGGAAGTACTGGCTGTGCATCTGATGCCGTTCTGCTGCTGTTATTATCTCGAGGTTCTTCTGCTTGTATTCCAACAGCCTTGTCTCGTAGGCGATCTTATCTGCGCGCCGGTCATCTATGCATTTGATCATTGCGGCGTACTCAGGGTGCACACAATTGGGTTGCTTGAGCATCTCGAGCTCCCGCTCGAGTTGTGCTATTTGTTCGTCACAAAGTCTGATTGCAGTCAATATCAATTCCATCTGACCAAGAGCTCAGAGAATCACTCACTTCTCTCTGAAGAGCTTGAATTTCTTTTCAATTTTTGCGAGTTCGTTAATGGCAATCTTCTTCTTAGTGACTTCCTCATCTAGGACTCCGCTGTCTTCTTCTTCGGGGTCGCATTCAGCCTCGCCGTCTTGTGGCTCAGCAGCCGCAAAAGGTTCAGTGCAGGCGTAACTAGGGTCCTCTGTCTTTCGTTTGCCTCTTCTGCCACCTTTCCGCGGTTTTGCGTGCTTTGCTACGGTTGCCATTTGATTGACGGTTTGTGCGGCGATGTTAGCTTGGCGTTCTTCAAGTTCCATTTCTTCGCGCGCAAGCACAGAGAGATTCTCTTCAGCATTGTCAAGCTCCTCATCCGCGTCCACACGGCCTTGTCTATTGGCTGCGGCGTCCGCTAGGCCATCAAGCGCCGAGCTTCTTGCAGGCTCGCTCCTCTTTCGCAATGGTTCCTCCTCATCTTGCTCGCCAACAGGGCTCCTTTCGGCGCTCGTTCTTTTTCGTTTCTTGCCCGCGTGTTCCAGGCTAGCAGCCTCTGTGGTCGCAATAAGCGACAGGGAATGTAGAGGGTTATCTGCTGTAGCTGCTGCATCAATGGGTGCCTCATCTGTGCCAGCAGAGGGTGTAGGAGGGGCAGACTCGTTGTCTTCTATGGTTTTAGAGTGCGCGAGTTTGCTAGGAGTTCGTGTGTAAGCCGGCTCGGATAGCAAGGATGTCTCAGGGACTGTTCGTGTCAGTTTTCGTGGAGTAGTGTCTAGGCGCTCTGTCTCGGCCTCCGAATCGTCTTCATCCATTTCTGCTGCTGGGGTCTGCCTCGGGGTGGGTTCAGATTGATCGTCTGAGGCGTCTCCAAGCTCACTCAAGCTGCTGGAGCCGTTATCTGCGGCGTCATCGAAGCCGTTCGAAGCTTGCTCAACAGGCATTGCCTCTGCAATGGCTGCACTTGAAGCTTTCATCGTTGACAGCATTGCGGCCGCGATGGCAGTAGGCTCCCCGGGGGCTGTTGACTCGTGTGAGGGGGAGGCAGTAGAGGGGTTAGATGATCCCGTCGGGAGCGGTGATAGGGCGTCTGCGGGAGCGAGTTAGATCGGGTGCATTTCGTGCGGTGGTGATATGAGGCGTGGTGGGAGAGGGAAGTTCGCGACTGTGTCGTCGCCTCGGTTGACGCAAAGATCGACAATCTCTCGAGCGACCCAAGGACACGACAGACTGCGCAGAGTCGGCGAGATGGACCCGGTGGGCTATCGGGTTCAAAATAAAAGGTTGTATGACGTACTCTCTGGCTGCGCGACTGACTTGCTAAGATCGGGAGCTGTTCTTGATGTGCTCCGCCTAGTGTGATGGGGCGCGCTCATAGTGCGCCTGCGCCAGAAGCCTCGTCAACTCGTGCCCAGTGTGGTGCGAGGATGTTGGATAGGACGCAGTTGGTGCCCACGATGCAGGAACGGCGCTATGGGGGGCAGCGGGCGGTGGACGTGGGGAGCAGCCAAAAACACTGCTGCCGCTGTGGAGGACGTGGGCGCCGATGATGAGGGTACGTGCCGAGATGTTTTTGGCGTCGGACCGGACAAAGGCGCGGTAGTGTGGGTGAGGACGTGTATGCAAACGCGAGACAGCGACTGGCATGAGTGTATTGGCGGTGAATGCAGTAGGGCAGCTCTATCGAGAGGGCGTAAACTGCGCTTTGAGGCGGGTCGACAGCCGGGAGAGGCCCTGAGTGTCTTGCGAATGACCGCACTCTCTTAGGCGGGCGGTAAGGTTCTGCCGCTTGCTCGCCCGCTTAAGGCTAGCGTGCTTTCGAGGTGAAGCGTCTCCACCAAAACTTTTTGACGAGCTTGCTGCACGGCAACGTCGCAATCGCCGCCATGGGAAAATCAAAGGAGAAGCGCGCTACAAAGCCCGAGTCGCTTAAGAAAATTGCAAAGTCTGCCAATTCCTTCATCAAAGTCAACAAGGCCGCGTTTGATCCCGCTCTAGCCTCGTTGTTTGCAAGCAGTGTGCGTTTACCATTACAAATGTCTACGCAAGCGCGTGATTGCTAATTGAAATATTCAGGCGGGACCAGTTCAGCCACCTCCAAAGTCTCGGTACCAGGCGCGCATACAGAAGCAAACGACCGAAGAGTCGAGCGAAGAGGAAGATGAGGACGATGCCAATGATGCAGAACTAAGTTCGGCATCTGGCAGTTTACCCTCGGATGATGACGAGGAAGAGGAGTATGAAGATGAGGACGAGGACGAGGTCATGTCAGATGCTAGTGACAACGAAAAGCCTGAGAGCGAGGCTATTCTAGCAAAAGTACGTGAGTCGGGGTTAGATGGGACACAGGATAAGCAGAAGAAGCGGAAACGAGGAAACAAGGAGGAGATCGAAGATGCTTACATGCGGAAGCTGGCGCAGGAAGAAGAGAAGGAAGAGCAGCAGAGGCAGAAAAAGCGCAAGACAAAGGAAGTTATTGACGAGGACGACAAGTCCTCTGACGACGCCGAAGATAACGATGTTGAAGATGACGACACTAAGGGAGACTCTGGTGAGGCCGAGAAGACCTTTACCATCCCCAAGCACGAATCACTCATGGAGGCAACCGACGGCAGCGCAGCAGAGGTGGAAAAGGCGGCCCGCACTGTCTTCCTTTCCAACGTGTCCACCGAGTGTATCAACTCCAAGTCGGCAGAAAAGACCCTGAAGAAGCATCTCGAGTCCTTCATTGCTGATCTCGCAGACAACAACCCCCCACACAAGATTGAATCAATACGTTTCCGCTCTACAGCTTTTGGCAGTTCGCTCCCTAAGCGTGCTGCTTTCGCAAAGAAGGACATTATGGATGCAACAACAAAAAGCACAAATGCTTACGCAGTCTATACGACAAAGGTGGCCGCAAGAGAAGCCGTCAAGCGACTCAATGGCTCCGTCCTACTCAATCGTCATTTGCACGTCGATTCGGTCGCTCACCCAGCAAAGGTCGACCATCGCCGCTGCGTCTTCGTCGGTAATCTTCCTTTTGTAGATGATGAATCACAGATGCCCGTGGCTGAAGGCGAGAAGCCCAAGAAGAACAAGCCTTCATCTGATGTCGAAGAGGGTCTATGGGTCCATCTCTCCAAATGCGGCACCATTGAAAGCGTCCGCGTAGTTCGCGATGCAAAGACCAGAGTGGGCAAGGGTTTCGCCTATGTGCAGTTCATAGACGAGAATGGGGTTGAGGCCGCCCTGCAACTCAACGAGAAGAACTTTCCACCAATGCTTCCCCGTAAGCTGCGCATCACGCGTTGCAAGGCTGAGAAGAAGAAGGACAAGCCGCGCGGACCTCCGCCCTCATCGCAAAAATCGCCCAAAGCCAACGGCAAAGCGGGCTATACACCCAAGTTGAGCGAAGAGCAGAAATCGCTGCAGGGTCGCGCGCGCTCTATGTTGGGCAAAGTCGCAAAGGCGCAGACAAAGGAGGGTTTTGTATTTGAGGGTCACAGAGCGAGTGAGAGGCAGGGTAAGAGTGGCCTCAAGTTCAAGGGCAGCGGCGGAGGCAAGAAAAAGGGTCCGAACGGCCGTAAAAGTAGGAGTGCGGGGTGGAAGAAATCCGGTGGGAAGAAGTAAGACGGGTTTCTCACAAAGCATCTTCAGCATCAACCCCCTTTTGCTTTTCTTTTTAATCTTCTTTGCTCGAACCGATTGCTGCGCAGCTTGTAGCCTTGGAAAGCATTTTTGCTACGCACAATGTGCTTACATATATGCATAGACTTGTACAAGCCACATCATGTCTGTTCAAGTGACAATACAGGTGTGTAGAACAATTATGGGTGCTGAACTGTCCTCTTCTTTGCACCTACATGTATGAACAGTGGAGATTGGCCTTCCATTTCACAAGTTCAATTCCAAATGCTCGGCCAGTGACGTGCTTATGCTGCAATTGCCGTTTGCAGGAAGAGAAGGAGAACGTGGAGCCGGTGAGTTGACACCTAAAATGAAACGTGACCCTGTCATCATATGATCGGAGACGCCGGCATACCCGTGGAATGCATAGAGTGTAACAGATGGCGTATAGCCATGCTGGTAATATGGTGTGTAATTGATGGTAATTAGTTTTGCTGACCGTCAAGTGTGCTCCCCGTGGTAAGGATTATGAGTGCCTAGCGCATGGCCCTGCTACAAAAAGTAAGATTTAGGTTTGCATGCTTATTGGTGGACAACAAGGCACCAGTGATAGTTGGATAGGATGACGTTGCACGACCCTGGTCAATTGGCCTGACGGTGCGAGCCGAAGGTTTGGTGGCCGAGTTGACGGGCTGTCGTTGCTGCCACGGTGCGAGACTGGCTGTTTCTGAGAATTTGGAACACATTTGGGCTACGAGCTTGAACGTCTGGGGGATCGACGAAGCAAAACTTTAATTGCACATCAATCAACACAAGAGCGGCAAACAAGCGGTAGGATCAAAGTCGAAACAAGCGTGTGAGAGTGTGCAGCGGTCGAGATTCATCCATAGCACCCGGTCATACAACTAGCCGTCGTAGTAGATGTGTTTATTCGGGAAGTTTGGCTGGCGACAAGGCCCGATCTGAGGACACAGGCGTTTCGACCGCAACCGAACTAGGCACACTTGGAGCTGTAGGTCTGACAGGGTCCATTGAGGGTAAATCCTGCAGTTGGTTGCCCAAGTCATATATTTCCAAAACCTGGATGAGTTAGGGAGGGTAATACAGAGCGGCGAAGACTGAGTGTAGCATATGGCACAGAGCTAGGCATTGCCGAGTTTCCCACAATCATGTGTTCTGTGTACAGGGCGGTTCTCGCGTGCCGGCACAGCAGCTTGTGGTAACCTTGGACGGACGCGTGGGTAGGTGTGGGTGGAAGGGTTATGCAAGTCAGCGGAAGATGTAACCCCAACAGAACAATGCGATGATCAATAGCCATTGATACGCTGCATGCTGTGGGTAAGCAAGGCTGACAGATATCTAACCGAAGTGGACCGATGCCATTGGGGTCCATGGATTCGCATGTAGCACAGACACAGATGTTGCGACGCCTGGAAACAGAGGCATGTGTTTGACCATGTGGAACTTGCGGAGATGATGTGCAGGATGCAGATGGGGATTGCGGCATGGTATTCGTCCGTCTCCCATGATGTGCCCACGTCAATGGTAAGTAGGTGTGATTTGGGCAATGATGAGGCTTGTGCTTGTGTGTCGCCAAGGATCATGGCACGTTGCTGCTCTTGCAGCGAGTGTGTAGTGGTTGCATGCTGCTATGGAGTAGTTATGACTTTGATGTTTAGCCGGCGGAGGAAGCACGTGTTTTGGTGAAAGCGCCGAATTGTGAAAAGAAAAGGGTGACCTCACAATGCGGCAGGACCATGGCGGCGGTGCCGAGACGGAAGCTTTGAACGACGCCGCCAAAGTATGACACAGAAGATGTCAGTGGCTGATGAAAGTGCTGTCGGCCTTGAAACGCGCTTCTAGGCCGACGGACGAGCAGAGAAAACCAGGGACTGATGCGTGAGAAGAGCACGTCCGTTACTGGGAGTGCTGAGGCGTTGGGTGGCGCAAGTGGAGAGTGCGCGGCAGGATGCGAAGCGTTTGCGCGCAAGCGTATTGGACAGAGGGGGCCAAAGAATGTTTGCATTCGCGCCCGATTGTGCAGGTGTGAGGATAATGTGACCTGGATGCACGTGCACTAGCGTTGGGACCCAAGCAATGTATGTATGTGTGTATGTACTGTCCGAGCGAAGGCCAGCAGGCACAGTTGACTAGTATGTAGAGCAGTGTTATGCGATGCTGCTCGACACGGCGGAGCAGCGCTAGGCCAGGTCGCAGCAAAGGCAGCGCTGAGACACGGAGATGCGGACGAGACACGAGCTGAGCCAATGGGAGCCGGCAGGCGGTTCTACACACACCGAGCGCGCAAAAGACACCACAGGCGCGAGGCGGCGCGTCGGTAGGCGGGGGGACAGAGGCACTGCGGCGGAGGAACGGGCTCTACGGGCTCCACGGGAGGAGGGTACCTGCGCAAATCACGGCCGGGTGCGCTGCCGCTCTCGGAGGCATACGCGTCTGAGGTTGAAGGACGGCGGCTGTGGAGCATGAGCGTCTGTCCAAAGTTTGGTATCACGACACATTGGCGGCGGATTTGTCACGAGGGTGATGCTGTTGAATGTCTCGATACTGGAGAAGCGCCTTGGGCTGCGCGGGCGAGGGCAGGCGGGAGTGCATATGTGTGGCGCGCTAGTCCGCGTTGGGGCATCTAAAGCTCTCTTGCTCTAGCTGGCTGGGGGGCGGAACCGATTTTCAGGCCGCGGGCCAATGGATGGGCGGTGGCAGCAGAGGGGAAAGCGCCGTTGGCTGCGCGCCGGGGTTTTTTGCTGCCTGTGGGACTGTGATTTGGCTGGGTGCGGAAATGCCAGCCAGGCCACCAATGCGCGTCGAGAGGAATGGTAATGTGCGCGCAGGGCGAGACAGAGGCAGAGAAGGGCGACTGTGGGAGAGGCGGCGACTGCGTGGGCGGCTGGCGATGATGCCGGCACCGACGCGGATGGACATGGGCAGGATGGGGGTGCTGATGATGATGATGCTACTGCTGCTGGGGCGGACGCAAGCGACGCACCGCCGCTCGTAGTAGCTCACCGCCGCTGCTGCTGGCCGCGTATTGCTTCTGTGGACGTCATGTTGGTACGCCGCTGGTCTCTTCCCCTGACGACGGCGCATTCACTCATACATACTACATAAATGCATTCACAGACAACTATGTGTACACACATCCATAGTCGTCGCGGGCTCAGCCGGGCGGCAGGCTGCGGGCTACCGGGGGGGCTGCTGTCATGGCCACTGCTCATCACATCCCATCCTGCCCATCCTCCCTCTCCCCCCCCCTCCCCCAGGCGAGCAAGTGGGCGGACGGGCAGGGTGACGCGCAAAATGCAGCTGGTGGCTGACTGTCATAGGGTGATCCCGGCATGCCCTCTAGCGCACCAAGCTTGCGTTTCGCGAATAGAAATCCCCGCCGGCCGCTCCAAATCAAACCTTTGATTCCTCATTCTCCAATCATCCAGCCTGCTCCCTCCCCCCATATCGCCCATTGCACTACAGCGCTTGTGTCCTTGACCGTACCCGCCCGAGCGCTGCCGCTTAGTGTTCCCTCGCACGCCTCGGTCAGACAGCACCCTACAAGACAAGACCATTCTACACCCCACAGACACTCTGCCCTCCAGCAAATCAACGCGACTCGTCAGTCTTCCAGCCACTGACCACTCGCAACCCTCCGCAACCCGTCCACCGCATAGATCACGGGATCGCATTTCGCTGCGAGTTCAAAGCATCGGTAAGTCAGTCCTATCATTGCGCCCTGATCTGCTGCAACGCGCTCCCTTGTTTTTGTCGTGTGAGCGCGTACCGCCCGCCGCCAACTTCGCATGCCGCCGCCGCTTCTCCAGGCACGAGAGGTTGCGTCCGTCTCTCTGTCGACGGCGGCCATGCCTGGTCGCAGCGCAGCGCATCGCACTCTCATCCACACAACGCCACACGATCCGCACCTGTTGCTTCGGCGCTGCATCGTCACAGGCTCATCTCCTGTTGATGCTTCCCTGGCATTATGACGCGTTGCGCCTTGCTCAGCTCGCCTGCCCGACCCGCTCCATCTCCACTCTGCCTGTCCATCGGCTTACATCGCATTAGACAAAGGCACCACCACCACCGCGCTGCGCATTCATAGTCTTGTATCCCGCTCTCTGCCTGCTACTTGGCTCACGCCTCTGCTCTCATTGCTGTTGCTGCTACCCAAGGTGTCAGCTGCACACCTCAATATAGAGCTGCGCCGTCGCTGGTTGCCCTAGCTCTCAGAGCCGCAAAAGTGAACCAGTCCATCTTGTCCCCGCTACGCCCCTGCAATCCGACCGCACGCGCGATTGAGAGACGCGCATGTGCTGTGCTGCCGCTGATTAAAGTCGGTAAGTGCCTCACCGTCATGCATGCATACACCTGCATTGCCAACGCATCGCCTCCAATCGCCCGCCCCGCCAGCACATGCCACCCTCGACATCCTCCAATTGCCCAAGCATCTGCGTCCTGAGCTAGCTGACGGTTACTCTTAACAGTGTAGACAGTTCTCTGCTTCATTTATGACTGGTGAATACCTGCAACGGCTCTTTCCCCACTACGGCGCGGCCCTCTAGAGCGCGTCGTCAACCTCACCGAGAGAAGCCCCTCTGCCCAGCACGAGCGCATAGCCCCACGACGCTCAATTGCGCCTCAAAGCCTCAGCAGCTTACAACCGTGCGCTATAGCAAAGTCGCCTCAGTTAAGCGTGGCCATTGACAACGCATCAAGCATCCGCCCTGCCGCGACGTGACCCAGCGTTCCCGTTTTGCGCGCCTAGATACTGTGATCCTCCCGACATCTCGCCTCTAAACAGCAAACAAGCCTACCTCGGACGCTTCTTTGAATACTCTATTCAGCTACTCGAAGCTGAGCTGCATTGATCCACATAAGACCCCAGCCAGCATCCTATCCACTCTCTCCAAAGTCCCGGGACTATACACCTAGGCCCTGTGGTGATCTCATCTCACCTCTAGGCTCCCACACCAGTCGCATTGCTTCTTGGACTGCACGCGAACCCTCCGCGCCCAACTCCCCCAATTATCACCTTTGGTACTGCACCGTTCTTCCGCCGTTGTCGGTTTGTGTATTACCCAGGGTGCGCTAAGCTTGAGCACGGGCCTGTAATACTCGACGTCAAAACCACCGACAGCCTCGTTCGCCCAACATCACCAACATCGCCATCATGACCGAATACGCACAGTTTCAACAATCCCATCACGGACACGCGCCCGCGCACATTCAGAGCTACGGCACCAATCAGAGCCCTGCAGGCGGGAATCCTTCCATAACCTCACCTACGCAGCAGCAGATGCAACAATTCCAGCAGACATCGCCCATCTTGCCGTCACAAGGCTATGGCCATGGCGGCGCGCCGCACCCGCAACATCCTCAGCATCATCAGCAAATGAACTTTCCCCAGCAGCAGTACATGGCGGGCATGCAAAATCCGTACCTGGCCTCGCAGCAGCAACAGCAGCAGCAACAGGCAGCAGCAATGGCAACGGCAGCTGCGGCGGGTCCTGCCGGATACTACGATCAAAGCGCCATCCCAGGCCAGCTGGCACAAGACCCGCGCGCATCTCCACGCATGTCCGTCTCTCAGATGAAGAATGATGGACGTGTTGCTCCACGATCCCCAACCAATGTCAACAACGCTATGAACAGTGCGCTTCCTTCGCAGGTTCAGATGACGCCAACTCAGATGCAACAAAGACGGATGAGCACTCAAATCAGCAGCCCTGCGATGCAGCACCCACAGCCCGTCATGAGCCACGGGGGTCCCCGACCTTCAGTGCCCCCGCAGATGGCCCAGCAACCTCAGCACCAACAATCGCCAGAGCTCGTATCAGGGGGTCCCCAAGCCGAGGAAGCTCCCCTCTACGTCAACGCCAAGCAATTCCACCGCATCTTGAAGAGACGTCTTGCAAGACAAAAACTCGAAGATGCACTCCGCCTGACATCCAAGGGACGTAAACCGTACCTGCACGAGTCCAGGCACAACCATGCCATGCGTCGTCCGCGTGGTCCTGGCGGGCGCTTCCTTACTGCAGAAGAGGTGGCTGCCATGGACAACGGTCAGAAAGGCGAAGGCGAAGACGGCAACAAGGAGAACGCATCCATGCCTCCCAAGTCTGGCAGCGCTGGACCGAAGCGCAAAGCTTCGTCTTCCCAACTCAAGGGAACACCAGACGTCAAGAAAAACAAGGCAGGTGCTGTACAGCGTCACAGCACTAGTGAGGATGATGAGGAGGACGAAGATGATGGTGAAGACGATAGCTGAGTAGCTCTTCGGTTTGTTTCTTTTTCTTCTTAGGGTAATTCGACTCCTACATGTTTTTTCTTCCTTTTCCCCTTGTTAATTTCGACCTTTGGTACTTTCGAGAACCCCAACCCCCCCTTTTTTCGGTCCACGATTCACGAAGCGAGTGCTTTTGGGATATTTGTTTGTCTTATACTCATGTTACACCTGTTGTCGTCATTGACGCCTTCCACACACATATACACAAATTGTCGTAGCAATGGAATGAGTGGAATGAGGGTTACAGGTATGGCGAGGTGGTCTGAGCGTATGGCACTCAGCTTCTGATGAGCCTGCTAGGGTCTTTGGTACTTTGCCATTGTTTTCAACTCTTGTCTACGGACCTTCTGTATATTTCTTTTTATCTTTTCTCTTATGACTCGATACCCACATTCGCTACATGTTTGGCGAGGATACCCAAACTAACGGCCAGGAGAGCCAGTGGTTATACTAGAAAGGGTCTCCTTCATCGGAAGAAAATCTATACCTTTTTTTTGCTTAATTGCTATGGTGCAAGATGTTTTCCTGGCAGCGAGGTAATGTGATTAACACTTTGCATGTTGCGTTACATTGGGTGTGCAACCAACCTGTCACGGAACTATCAACATGTTGTTGCGGATCCAGTTCCTGCGGGGATCTCTGTAATGGGCCTTGTACATATGTAACTACGCTATTAGCGGGGCTGGTCCCCGGGATCCAGATGGATTTGTTGAGTCAGCAAGGTCGTTTTTTTCGGCGGTGCAGCTCACGAAAAGTTTGCAGCAGATGGTTGCCACAAATATTGATTGGTGGTAGAAGTGGCGGGGTGGATGAGCGCGAACTACTACTAGTCCGCGAGTCGTTGGTGGATTGGTCATTGCTAAGTAATTCAGTGTGGAACTGAGGTGCGGGACCGCAGTTCGGTGACCAAGCGGAGAAGTGCATTTGCGAGGCGTGGGATTCTGCATGCCGGGCAGTAACAGCCGGGGATGCTACGATAAGCATCCTTCTCGTGCCTTCCGTCTAAGTACGCAGTACAATATGTGTCTTCTGTCGCACCTTACTCCTGTCCGCCATTCCTCACAACAGCGACAAGATGACCAAAGACCCGCCCAGCCGCTCTTCCTCGGACGAGTCAATCCGAGAGGTTCAAGATCAAGAGCGAGAAGCCATCATTGGCGCCGAAAGGAGTGCACTTGAAGAGGAATGGTGCAACAGCATTCGCTTGAAGGTCGACCTTCGACTATGCAGCATTGCGGGCCTCCTCTGCTCGCTCAATCTGCTTGACAGCGGTGTCATTTCCAGCGCGTCCGTTACTTCCATGCTCCACGACCTGGAGCTTGATGTCGGCAACAGATACTCCGTCTCCATATTCATTTTTACCATTGCAAGTATTGCTTTTCAGCTGCCGTCAACAATCGCTGTCAGGACATTCGGCCCGAGAATCTGGTTTTCCTTCATCACCTTCTGCTTTGGCATCATCACGCTTTGCACAGCCTTTGTGCAAACGTGGCGGCAGATGATTGCACTTCGCATCTTGCTTGGTATTGCCATGTCGGGCATCTACCCAGGTCTGACTTATCTTATTTCCACATACTATACGCGGAAGGAACAACAGCTTCGCTTTGCGTTGATGCAGAGCGGAGAAGTTATTGTGCTTGCAACGGGTGGGATTGTCAACTATGGCCTCAACCAAATAAACGGCGGACATTTAAAAGGGTGGTCTTATATGTTTCTTGTGCAGGGGAGTATCACCGCCTTTATTGGTATCTTGACATACTGGTGGATGGTCGACTTTCCAGAACAAGCACACAAATCCTTCTGGTTTCTCACTCCACACGAGAGTGCTGTGGCATCAGCTCGCATTGAGAAAGACCGCGGCGATGTTCAGGCCGACCCATTTACATGGAGCGAGGTCTTTGTACACGCCAAAGATGCCAAAGTATATGGATTTTGCACGTTGTATTTTCTTCAAAATCTTGTTTCAACCTCGCTATCATACTTCCTCCCAATCATTCTACAAGGCGGCATGGGATTCAGCTCCGGCAAGTCTATTTTGCTCTCTGCGCCACCGTACTACTATGCTGTCATTCCAGCTATCCTGTCGTCCCTGGTCGGTGACAGATTCCAGTTGAGGGGGCCAATCATTGTGTTCAACTGCCTGTCCCTGATTTTAGGCTTCTGTATGCTGGGCTTTTCGAGTCAGGTCACGGTAAGATACATTGGGACGTATCTTGCAACAGGGGCGTATGTGGCCAATTGGGCCGCCATGGCTACGTACCAGGCCAACAACATTGTGGGTCAATGGAAGAGGGTATTTACGGCTGCGATGGTTACGGCATTCAACGGCGCAGGTGGTATCGCTGGGAGCTTTATTGTCAGACAGCCCGAGAGTCCAAGGTACATGACGGCCATTTGGGTTAGCATTGGAAGCCATGTCCTTATCATTGGCTTGATCGGCGCATTTTCGATCCACTTTTACCAGGCGAACCGAAGCCAGAGCAAGGGAAAGCGCATCTTGGAAGGAACGGAAGGGTTCCGGTTCACGTATTAGAGAGAAGAAGAAAAAAGCTCGAATTTACGCATAACAAGGTGCAGCTGGACGTTGTCGAGCCGGCTTAATATAGACCAAGTCCGCAATTGTCTCGGGAGTCCAGGTATTACTTTTCCTTGTCTCTCAAACTCTATGCATTGATCGGGTGTCACACTATGTTCCTACCGGGTGGTTGTATGTACACATGTATATGTATGTACGCATAGACTGCTGATTTCCGTGTTTCGGACGCAGAGTGAAAAACAAAGGCGGCGCGTGAGAAGTGCCATGGCCGACAAGAGTGCTAGACGGGGTCGCGGGAACATGGGACGAAAGCGGGTTGACGTCGTTGTGGGGATCTGGCTGGGCAAGGCGGATTCCATGGTGGCTCGTGCTGCGCGGCTCCCAAGCGTCGACGACCCAAGTTGCAACCATCAGTCTCATTTCTTCTCGGCTGCTAACAGCACGAGCATCCCCGCATTGCCGGTTGGTTGTCCCCAACATCGTCTTCACCTTCTCTCCAAGCCCGCCACCAGATTTCCTGGCCCCTACGTTGCTGGCCGCCGACTAGGCAGCCCCGACCAGCTTGCCCCTGTTCCAGCTGGCCCCTCGAATCGCAGCAGCAACTCCCCGTAGCCTTCCGCCGGCCCAGCTGTATGCGCATATTCACCGACGACCAACGCCTCTAACCCTTCTTTCCGACGAGCTCGATCACTGCATAGAGGCCGCGCCGTGCCTTGTACCGCCACAATGGTGTTCCTGGGCATATACCGTGCCCTCTACGACTATGAGCCCCAAAGTAGCAATGAGATTGCCTTGACTGAGGGCGACATTTTGATGGTCCTGGAGAAGTCCACCGACGACGACTGGTGGAAGGCCAAGAAAAAAGGACGCGAAGAAGACGAGGAGGAGCCCGAGGGCCTGATCCCAAACAACTACATTGAAGAGGTGAGTCGTGTATTTGGTACCCAATGGGCACCTCGGCTCGGCGTGGTTTAAGGCACACGTCCACGACAACGCCACTGCTTGTCTCGCAGATGTATTCCACGGCCACACAACTGACCACGTGCACAGGCCGCCCCCATTGCGCAAGCCAAAGCCCTCTTTGACTACGACCGCCAGACGGACGAGGAGCTGTCGTTCAAGGAAGACGCCCTTCTTGATGTCTACGACACCACAGACCCAGACTGGACGTTGGTGGGCGTTGAAAGCGACTATGGCTTTGCACCGGCCAACTACATTGAGCTCATCAAGGGCAAAGCTGCCTCAGCCGCACCAGCTGCATCGTCTCCGGCGGCACCAAGTCGCCCACCAATGCCTCCAGCTGCCGACTCCTTTGACGACTCCCAGCCGCCTACCCCAGATAGCCCTGCGCAACCAAGCCCTGCTGCCGCACTCGCTGGTATCATACAGAAGAAGTCTCAGGAAACAGCGCCGCGATCGACCATTTCGCCCCCACCCAATGTTAGCGCGCCTCCGCGACGACGCGTGCAATTCACGCCCGAAGAATCTGATGACGATGTGCCACCACCTAGTCTTCCTCAACGGCGAGTATCCGAAGCAGCCTCTCATCCACCTACCCAATATGCGACAGCGCGGTCCCCATCACCCCCGGCCAGGTCACCTCCCCCTCGAAGTGTCACGTTCGACAAATATGATCCACCAAGCAGGGAAGAGCAGCCAACCACTCCGAGGTCCGCTTCAGGATACCGTCTCTACAATATTTACGAATACATTACGCAGCCGGGCAAGAACAAGAAGATGCCAATGACACTGGGTGTCAACATCCCCAAGGGCATGATCATGATTGCACCAGAAAAGTCACGCGACGGGCCGCAACAAGAATGGAGTGCTGAAAAGATGGAATACTATTCGCAAGAGGGCAAGCACATCTTCATGGAGCTCAAGCAGCCGAGTAAAAGCATTGATTTCCACTGCGGAGCCAAGGACACTGCGTCAGAAATCATGATGGCTCTTGGTGAGCTTGCGGGAGCTGCAAAGAGTGCGGGACTGCGGGAAGTGCTTGCTGCTGGTTCCGGACACTCGAATGTACAGAAAAAGGGAGTCATGTTATTTGACTTTATGGCACAGGGTGATGATGAGGTGACTGTTGGCCTTGGTGATGAGATTCTGGTACTCGATGATTCAGCTAGTGATGAGTGGTGGAAAGTCAGGCGGCTGAAGAACGGCAAGGAAGGTGTCGTGCCAGCTAACTATGTCGAGATTACAGAAACCCTCCCCATACCTGCTACTGCTGCCTCGATGGCTCGTTCCGGAACCAATGCTGGCCGATCTATAGTCGAACAGAACAGGCGGGAAGAAGAGGAGCTGGCTCGCCGGGCCGCAAGACAGAAGAGGCCAGAAAGTGAGGCGAGGAATGATCAGGTAGGCCCTGGCCTGCACTTGCCTTCGCGTAACTCTAGCCTTTTGCAAACAAATATTGACCAGCGTCGTGCCTCACAGAGAACAAGCAAGCGCGAAACCTCGTCCAAAGACTCGAGTTCGAAGTCCTCGTCCAAGCCAAGTGAGTACATTATTATACCAAAGGCCGAATTCTCAGCAGTGCGAAATGCCCTGATGCATTTGCCTATGGGCGTATTCCTCAATGGGGCTGTAACGTGTTAAGGTGTGTTAAATACTAACCAATATGTGCTAGATCCCGCCAAAGTGCGCACCTGGACTGACCGATCTGGCTCGTTCAAGGTTGAAGCAGAATTTATTCTTATCAAGGATGGCAAGATTCACTTGCACAAGGTCAATGGCGTGAAGATTGCAGTACCGGTCACAAAAATGTCCGTTGAAGATCTTGAATATGTTGAGCGCGTCACAGGCGAATCTCTGGATGACGACAAGCCTTTGTCTGACTTGAAGAGAAAGACCATGCAGCAGCAGCGATCGAAAGATGGACGTTCTCCAACCGGGTTGTCGGTTGAGAAGAAGCCCGAGTACGACTGGTTTGACTTCTTCCTGAAGTGTGGTGTCAACCCGCAAATATGTGAACGCTATGCTCGGGCGTTTGTAAAGGACGAAATGACTGAGGAGAACATCCCAGACATCACGCCATCGCTTTTGCGTACTTTGGGTCTCAAGGAGGGTGATATTCTCCGTGTGTCCAAGTACGTAGACGCCCAGTTTGGGCGCGACAAGCGAAACGCCGGCTCTGCGGAAGACAATGGAGAGGGAGCGTCTGGTGGACTGTTCTCTGGACCCGGAGGTGCGCTTCGTAACAATACCCGCAAGGGACGTCCTGCACCTCCTGTGGAGACCAACGATGTGGTGGATCCAAAAGCATTCGAGCCGAAGTCTGACGATGCTGGAAAGAAGCCCACAGAGAGTGCTGCAACTTCTGCAGGTGCATCGGACGCCAAGGCGAACGGATTCGACGACAATGCCTGGGATGTCAAGCCATCAAAGTCGGCACCTGCTTCTGCCCCGGAAAAGTCTGCATCTCCGCCTCCAGCGCAGTCTGCACCTGCTGCAAAGCCACCTCAGTTGACTGGAGCTATGGGCGAGCTGTCCCTCTTGGATATGCCCGCCCTCAAACCCGAGGAGATTGCTCAGCCAACACCTCCTGCACCTGCGCCTGCTCAACAAGCAGCACAGGCACCCGCTCCACAGCAGCAGCCACAGCAGACAGGAGCTACCCCAACTCTGTTCGAGCAGGTTGCAGCTATCAAGGCCTTGACTCAACCTCAGAACATGGCACCGCCACGCATGCGTCCACAGGCTCCTCAGCAGCAGAGCACCGGCGGTCTGCTCGCTCCACCACCGCCACGTGCAGCCTCAGCTCCGCAGAACCCGCAACAGAGTGCGTTTGGTCCGCCACCACCATTGCAGCCTCAGCTTACTGGCTACAACCCCAACATGATGGCTCCAAACGTCGGACAGGGGCAGGGAATGCAAGGCATGCAGCCGCAGATGACTGGGTTCCCCCAACAAAATGGAGCATACGGGTTCCAGCAGAACGGCATGATGGCGCAACCAACGGGATTCAATTCCATGTCGCCGGCACCACCACAACAGCCCATGCAAACTGGGTTTGCGCCATTCCAGCAGCCTCAGCCTACAGGGTTCCAACAACCAATGGCGACGGGCTATCAGCAGTCACCGCACTTCACCCAAGGGTTTGGTAACGGCAGTCCGTTTGCGGATCCCCCAATGGCACCCTTCCAACCACTGCAGGCCCAGCCGACTGGATACAATTCGTTCCAGCCAGCACCGCTTAACCCGCAAGCGACTGGCGTCAACCGCTTCTTGCCTCCGGCAATTGTGCCGCAGCCGACGGGCTTTGGTCAGAGCCCACCACCGGTACCTCCGATGCCGCCTATGCCGCCTATGCCGCAAGCACAGCCTCTAGTGCCGCAAAGGACTGGACCGCCCCCGAGCATCAAGTTTGGTGTTCAGCCTGCGAAGAAGCTGACAGCTCAGCCAACGGGGCGGGCGAACCTCGCCAATGCTAGTAAGTGGTTGCATTTGATGATTGATGCTCGTGTTGCTAACTATTTACTAGCTCCTCAGAACCCCTTTGGCTTTTAAGCTTGTTGGTGTGCTATTGGCATGGATGTACCAGCGCCTCCTTTCATCTATTGCCCTGTTTGCTTAGATGAAGGCCCATACAATTAAACATTCTACCTCTACGTGTACTTGTACATAATTTTGCTATAGTGGGGCGTGGTTGCGGTTTGTAAAGAGTTGGATGGATTCTGCTCTGGCGCAGAAGGGACCCACGGCATATTCTGATTTTACTTTTTTATTTCTTTGCATAGCGCATATTAGCATGCTCGTGCCCCCTTGGGAAGTAATTGTTGAAGTTCTCTGCGCGCATCTGGGCAATTGATTGAGGATGCGGGTGGAAGAGGAGTGGCGCATGGGATGGTGGGTGAGCAAAGGGAAATCGTGGGAAAATGTACAGCTAGGATGGATAATGGAAATTATAAAGGTTGATAAGAGCTACAGTTAAATGCTTTCTGTCATGATGATTGAGCAAAGGAGAAAGGCAACAGATATGTACATCAAAGGGTTCCAGCTAAGCCCTGTGCAGCCCAATATCGTTCAAATTACAGCTGTCGTTAGGGACGGGGGGCGCAGGCGAGGCCAGGATGAGACTTCGGCACCAAGCCTTCGCCAAGTAAAGCTTAGTTTAGCGCATCCCTCGACAGCCCATGTCACGGCATCTCACGCGGTTGCTTCTTACCGACGTGGCATGTATAGGTGCATAATAAACTCACGTATAAGGGGTTGCATGGTTCAGACCGCGAATGCGCATCTCTCTCATTGATTTTGGTCAGGCTTCGCAAGGAAAAAGGCATCTTCTGGTGCTGCTGCAAGTCTACATGTATGTGTTTAGCACTACCACGTATGTACGACGTAGCCACAAGCTCAAACAGAAATAAAGAGGCGCAGCGCAGCCGCGTATTGCTGCGTCGGTCCAATGAGTAAAAGAGCGCACAGTGACAGATGGGTGAAGCATGGGTGGTGCTTGTGGCGATGACGAGTCCCGGCCAGTTTTGCACCAATAGAGGCGCACGTAGCGTGTGGCTTATGCCCCAAGGGCCGAAATGATGCGTCGCAGCGCCGCAGTGCTGCGTGCGCGTGAGATGGATGTGGGTATAGTGGCTAGGCCATGTTGTGGTAAGCATTAGCTTTCCCCTCTTCCGAGCGCGGCGGCTTCTTAGCTATAATCTTCTTTCCTGCTCTCTTTCTTCCCCCATTGCACTTTCCTTCCTTCCTCACTCACGCTTCCCCTCTACCTTGTCTATCTCCACTTCCAACCCACAATCTCACCAAAACAACTCGGCGCAGTCATCAATTGCCAGCAGCTCTTACACATCAGCTTTCTCCCTCTGCGCGACCCTCGTAGCGATCAAAACGCCGCTGCTCCCGTAAGCATACAATAAGCGGTCGCGGAAACCTCGGGATTTTATCTTTTTTCTTTCCTACTTGACACGAGCGATCTGCATATATCCACAAACAAACTCGACACGAGCGAGTTTTGAGAACCTGAGAAACTACCCATTTTCATCTCCGGACACACGACGCAACAATGTCCAACCAAGGATACTACCAGGGCGCTCCTCAGTACCCCCAGCAAAGGTACGTTTCACACCCTGCTTCTCACCTCACTTGTTATTTGGGAAATCCCTTTTATCAAGTATTGCTAGAAAAGAGAAACAATCTAGGAGAGCAATAGCGCTGACTTTTTTTTCTTCAAAATAGCTATGGCCCTCCTCAAGGCGCCAACTACGGCCCTCCACCTCCACAACAAATGATGTACGGACCTCCACAGGGCCAGGCCCCACCGCCTCAGAAAGAGAAGAAGGACAGGGGATGTTTGGCTGCTTGGTACGTTGCTCCTCCTTTTGTTCATTTTGCGCGTACACTCTTCGAGAGAGAGACGAAGATACAAAAATTTAAACTGCTATTCCGTCTTCAAATGCTAACTTGGATAATAGTCTGGCCACCCTATGCTGTTGTTTCCTGTGCGAGGAGAGTTGCGAATGTTGTCTTGAATGCTGCGAGTGTTGCGCAGATTGCTGCTAGATGGCGTTTCGATGCGGTGTGCGATGAGACTGGAGGAATGAACGGGGTTTCAATCGATTGGTGCCATGGGGAAGTCATCAAGTCTGGATTATGGCTTTCGACGATTGAGGACGCATCCCCAAGGTGATGTGATGTCTTCATTTGCGTTTCTGTTTTATCATTCAAGGATACATATTGCTTTGTTCTAGGGGGAAAGATACCTTTGTACTTGTTTTTTTTACACTTTTCTCATATGTAACACAAGTTCACGGTTTACTCCGGTGAATCCTATATTACAATCCGTTTCTGACGTCAATGGATAGCTGTTGAACTGTCGCGCGAGTGGCTGTTCATCTCTTGTTTACCGGCTCCTTTCAGTAATTTATCTTACCGCAATATTCTGCATATTTGCTCTCCCATGCTGGATGTCCAATCACACATTTATCAATTGAACGGGTTCACTTTCACTTTTTTATTAGCGTGGCCAATGAGAGCAAGCCTCACACCAAGGTTGTATCTCTTTCACCCTGACTCACTCACTTGTCGCATACACTTGATTATCTCTCGCTTACAGTGTACTGGAATATGAAAGACTCTCCTGACCTTGCAGCTCTTGCCACGAACACTGACATGACAAGTCGAAAATGGGTTTTTCCAAGTACTGTGCTCTTTCCCTATTGATTAGCGATTACAGAATTGCTGGCTGGTGCGTTAGAGTTATCAAGCAGCGACGCAAGACTCCGAAGCCCTTCGGTTCTACCCTGAAGCTTAGAAACGAGCTACTCAAGACCAAAATCGATGAGGGCTCCGAATTGATGCAGATGTAGGTGCAGTGTAGAACGAGGATCCTTTGAGAGACTAACTGTCATCAGCTCCAAACGCAACGCGATTGAATCGCCGCTTCTCCATCTTCCAGGCGAAATACGCAACAAGATCTGGGAGTATGTGCTGAGCAACCATTTGATCTCGATACACGGGAATTCCAGGGGGTCATTAAGAGAATACGTACATTCCACAGATAACGACAAAGTGACCCGGGTTTCTTTGGGGAAGCGTCTTCTCAGCGCATGTCGCCAGATACATGAAGAAACTTCAACCATGTTCTATGCAATCAACACAATCAGCTTCAATTCCAAGTTCACTCTTGATCTCTTCCTCAGTCACAGCACACCCCAGAAACTGGGCCTTATCACTTCAATGGGAGTGCCCTACGATTACTACAAGTTCTATAACGAGGGATATTGCAAAAAGTTTCATGAAATATTTCCAAATGTCAAGCATCTTTCCATCGATGACTATGTGGCTGGGCACCGACAGTATATCAGACGCCTCCTGTGGACGCCCAAAGACTCGATTGAGAAGGAAAAAAAGTAGGTTGAAGATGTGATAAAGAGCAAGGAAGGACGAGATTTTGAGATTTCTTGGTATTGTGATTTGGACGGTTAGTGCTGGTTGGCACATTGCCTCTTAACACCGCGGCTTTGAGATTGATATTTATACATGCATATCGCATGACGTGCGGTTCTTGATCAGAAAGGACAAGATGGCTAATTTTCCACTACCCGCTACCAGATGGTTGACTTCAGAAGGCACTCTTTGCATTTATCCACAACGGAAACAGTGTTCAGGGTTTTCATCACCACGGTGGTCAGATACACCATGTTGGGAAGGTACTTTCAACCAGGCACTACATAATTAACGGGCAATCCATTCCTTAAATCCATGTACAATCTCTCCCTCTCCGAAAATAAAAGCAACTCCTAGAATTCCAAGGGAATTTTCCTATTAAAACTAAATTTCTTTTGATGTTCCGATTTGCAGGACTGAGTTTTTTTTTTAAAAAGTTTTAGCGCTAAAGAAGCTTTCTTGATTTCTTTCGTGTTTGACCACTGCACCAATTCTGAACAACCCAAAAAAAACTATATCTAGCTACTTCAGAGAACCATCATGTAATCAATACACTTAATTACAAAACCCATGTACATCAGGCTTATCGTATAGCGGCATATGCTTTCGTCTGAGCACGAATATTGAACAATGGAACCTTTTTTGTTTTACTTTCAACCTATCGATATCGACTAGGTGCACTGCATGACAGACTACTACAGTGTCGATATTACTGAAATAATTGTAGATATTCAAACAAGCGCTAAAAATTAACTCCGCGTGAAGATTACTCTTCGTAAAATATTATGAACTAAATATTGAAATTACGCCAGTGCCGGCGTGTGCACGAGGTCCTCCCTTCCCCCTCCTTTTTGCCGTTTAAGATGTATATCCCCCCCTCCCTTTTTTCTCTCTCTCTCTTCTCTTGTACCTTCTCTTTCGCAAGCTCACTGCATGGGCACTGTGAGCTAGCCATTATCCATTATCAAATCTTCTTTTGGTGCAGCAAGGTTACTTGCTTGTGTTTGTTCCCCAGGGCGCATGTAGTCCTGCCGTGTGCTTGGATCGGTGTCTCTGCGTACCGATGCGCGGGAAGCGACTGACAACGTATTCATGCTCCTTTCTGTATGTGACAGCGTAACGATAGGGAATTCGTAGGCCGTGTTCGCAAGCCGGGCGAATATACGGAGATGGGAGTGTATCGTTCGAGTTTGGTTCGTGGTCCTCAGTCACTTCCTCGACTGACAGCGTGTAGATGTACCTATCTTGTATAGGTATTGACGTCGTTGGTGGCAGGAGCGGTGAATCGACAGGGCTTGTTGCTCTCCCAGACGCACTCAGTGTTGATGATTCCAGCCTGAGGTCATCGTGGTATCCTTCTGCAATGGGCTACACTGCATCCAAGCGAGCCATTCGGCATGGTAGTAGAGATAGTATCGTAGCCATGACGTTGGTCATAGTCGCAGCGCTACAGTTCCAGAGAAGGAACGCAGTCCTCGCCTTCTCATCCGCGACTGCCATAAACGGAATCCCGCACCACTCCCTCTTCTGTATCACACATCTTTCCTCTACCCACGAATCCCTCTTGCTTTCTCAATCTCCAGCAATCCATCTTATCCTCAAACCGTATACCGCTCCTGCATCATCATCTCCGCCTCATCCCTCTTCGCAAGCACAAACGCAATCTCCGACCCCACGGCCACCACGACCGTCGCCACCATCCCGATCGGCGCCCCGATAGCCCCGAAACCCAAAATAGTAAAGCAAGTATATCCCGTGAAAATAGAAAGGTACATTACGCGAAAGAAGAGCAAGAAAAGGTCATCGGGTCTAGGCTTCGTCATAGTCGCCAAAGCGAGAATCTTGCAAAGAAAAAAAAGAAGAGGTTGCAACAAAGTAAGGAACTGGCCCTTACATGAAAGAAGAAAATCAAAAAGTAAAAAACAAAAGGCGTTCAGCTCAGTGTACCATCCGAACACCCACCACTACCACTACCGCACCCCAGGTTTTCCCAGCCTAACCTTGCTAACTATGTTTCTTTTTTTAGATACGAGACCGCCCGCTGCAGTTTGACGTTTGACTGTGTCTAGTCTAACTAGTCAGCAGCCAGTGAGAAGGAAGACGGATCACCCCCTGACCCAACGAACAAGGCCCAAATAGGAACGATGGAACAATTGAATATTGTTGTGAATCGGGAAACATACATATAGGGACGGGTAGCCGCCCAAAAAGTTATTGACATACTGACTCGCGCATTCTTAAAACGGGAGGGACAATCCTTGAGGTGGATATGTGTATGTGTGTGCCCCACTGTCACGCACGTGAAGGGGCGTTCAGCCTCTTACTGCAAAGACGCGTCAGCCTTTTTTTTTGTTCTGCCAACAGGGCTTTATTTGCTGCGCTGCTTCTCAGCCCGCAGGGCCGCGACATAATCAGTGTGTAAAGCTGGCGAGGTTTGATTGGTCTTGTTCCAATTGTTTTCTCTCGGCTTATTCTTCGATCTGTGCTGTTCCAACACAGCACTACTATCGTGTTGAAACACAAGGGTCATTGAATACCGCTCGGGCCATGTCGGTTGCGAGGTTTTGGCAGACGTCAAACAATGTCAAACTTTGAGTGGAGGGGGGAAGGGGGGGTTGGGTGCTATGGATCTACCAAATTGCTGTTTTCGGGGTTCGTCTATCGAACAGATGGGGTTGGGGGTTTGGGGGAATACGTAGAAGGTCCGATTGCAGCTGTGTAGTACCGAAACTTTGTATGCATTACTGACATGAACGATGTGGATAGCTGATCTACGCTAGAAAGCTTTCGTTGAGCATACGGCGTCGGAATACATAATCATGAGATCGATTCGTTGCCAGTATTCTGTGGCGGATGCGGGATACGTAAACATGCAGGCCTTGGTATCGTATGTCGAAAGTCATGACCGCACGAACATGGATTATGGTGGCAATGCTATGCAGATAGTAGAAAATCGGTGAGTACCACCATGGAAGCCCTCAAACGTGATCAAGACGTTGGTGTGGTGCGATCTGCAAATGCAGGCAAGGTTCAGATTCCTGGGCTTGACCTACAGATCTGCCCGCTCGACAAAATAAGAGCAACTCAAGTCTACCATCCCTCGCCATTCTCACCCAGCTTGAACATACCATTCTTATTCTTATCAGCAGCCCACCTCTCACACCACACCTTCATCTTCTCCCTACTGCTCGCGCTTCCCACATTGACTGTCGGTATAATCTTGTCGATTCTTAGTGCACAACAGAACATGGTCAGCTCCCTGAAGCTGCTATGCTCACTGTAGGGTACCCCGAAGCAACTCGCACGACTCCCGCTACCTGCTTGCGGCTTTAGGTCTTTCATGGCAAAGGTGCTCTTCCAGTTGTCCGAATGTAGGACAGTCTGCACCTGAGGCGACTCGGTGAAGCGACCTTGAGGTGGACGATAGTTCCAGCCAGAAGGTCTAAAACCAACAACACGTGAAAAGGTATCAGCGTAACCACGTAGATAGTCATCCAACGTCTCTGCTCTAATCTCAAAAAGTGGTGTCATATGCACCTGAGCAGCGCGAGGATCGGTAGTCAGCAGCGCATCTAGCTCAGGGTCTTCGAGGGCCTTGCAGATGCGTTGCTTGTTAGCGGGGGCGTATATCTTGCTTTTCAAAGCTTTGGCGATGCCCGTGCATATGCGTTCCTTCCCAATGCTGTATGTGCCTACCACGACAAGAAGGCGACCCCGCTCAGGACTCTTTGGCTCCGATGAGTTCTCCGGATTAGAGTCTTTTTGCACAAAATTGACCATACCTTGCCCGGCACGTTTTCGCTTCATCTTCTCCCATCCGTCCGACTCATCGGCACGAGTCTTGCTGAGGCTAACGCACATGTCTGCGCACGCCTGAATGACTTGCTGTTGTGGTGGGAAGGCGTACTTTGGGTTGAGATAGGTGGTGTCAAGGTAGCATGCGTCGAGCTTTTGCTGTCTGCTCTTTCCACTGACAGCGTCTAGTACGTCCGGTCGGAGCAGCGGATGCTCTACATGTGCTTGGCAAGCGCGGAAATCTCCACAGTGCAGGACCCTTTGCAGCTTTTGGTTGTTGCCTTTGCCGACTTCCTTTTCAAACAGAAAAAGGGAGCTGCCTGGACAGTGGTTTGCTGATATCATCGTCACAAAAACGCCTCCAGCTCCCGGCACTTCGGTCTTCACCTCAAAATCTAGGTCGACCACCCACTTCGGGTCAACCCGAAGTTGCTGCCGTACCAGATTGCCTGTAACTTTACTGCAATAAATGGGGCCGTGCTTCCAAGACGCACTAAGCCCAACGTAGTGATCACTGTGAAAGTGGCTAAGAAAATAAGCGTTTTGGCCCTTGACAGCACCATAGCGAAAAGCATCGACGGCGATGAAAAAGCCTGGCATAATCTTGTAGAATGGGCAGGTGCGCTGGTAGGCTGGCTTGCCCCGCGACTTGTTGTTCTCGGCTGCCGCACTTGCCCATGCTGCATCTTCAGCATGGCCCGCCATGAGCTTTGAAAACGCTGAGCTTGGCTGAGTGTTGGGCTTCGCAAGCTGAAATGGGTTTGCTTGGCCGGGTTTTGCTGGTCGCTCGGGTCGTTTGAACATCTTTGCACTACTGGCAGCAGTTGGTTTGCTTTCCTGTTCCATCTTCGCTGTGGGAAGCGGAAGTGGCTTGCCGTCCAGGCACGCGTTGACGTGGACAGACACATCTTGTTCTGACAATCCAGGAAGATTGTTACCGCATATTGGACATGAAAGTACATTAGGGGCATCGTTTTCTTCCGCCTCCTGTTTCATATCCAGTGCATAACTTTCAGGGAACAGGAAGGGCGCCTCAGAGTCGTCTGCATCGCCCTCCAAGACCGCCTCTTCCATCTCTAGCTTCTGTTGTTCCTTCATCCAACGCCTTTCATCGTATTCTTCACCTTCAAGCAAATCGTCGTCCTCGAGACCTTCGTAGTCCTCGTATTCTTCGTCATCGGGGATAATTGTGGGTTCTGGCTTGGGTGAGGGTGAGTGGGCTATTGACGGTTCAATGCTTTCCATGAGTATTGGATCCTCGGTCTCTTTAGCAATTGGTGACTTCGCACTGATTCTTCGCATGGCCATACCTGGACTTGTAGCAGGCATATCCGCTTCGTCGTCTTCGGATTCCGAATCGTCTACAAAAGGCCCTGATCTCTGGCGAGGTTTCGACGCTTGCTTGGGTGCTTGAACCGCAAGAGCGTCCAGAGCGTTGCTCTCAGCATCTGCTGGTGGGGGCGGCGAACAGGCTGGAGGCGGGGCTACTGGTTCTTCGCTGACTTTGCGCCGCTTAATACTGCCACCGTTCTCATTATAGCGATCCTCGCTGCCCGAGACCATGACACCATTGTTCTTCTCGTCGCTCCAGCCAACGTCTTCCTCGTCATTCTCGAGCGCAACTGTTGGATTTGAACCTCTTTCCTGCAGGAATATACGGTTGTTGATCTCCTCAGCCTTCTTGAAGAACGTCATGATGTTGCCGTTGGGCGTCCCTGCTGGCTTCTGCTTCTTGCCATTGCTCGCAGAAGTCGACTTCTTGGCAAATTCCGCAGGCGTGAGCGTAGTCTGGATGACATTTTTCTTTGGCGGAGGCGTGTTTGTGCTTGGCTTGGGCGCTGCTTTCTTTGTCGCGGTTGTAGTGGCCATGACTGCGTTGCTTGACGAAGAGCGGGGCGGCGAGGGGGGCCGGCCAGTTGAGGGGCCCAATTTCGTCGACTCGGACAGGGTGCGGTTCTCTCGAGGATTCCTGAACATGAGAATAGCTGTTCCGCATAACCGAGCGTCGCCGCAATGCTGTTTGGTTTATGCTGTAAGTTTGCCCCAGTAGCTGAGTGGCGAGTGCATCGGCTCAAGGCGCGCCAAGATAAACGCGTGGACACGTGAGCGTCATGCACTTTACCTCTATCACTCTTCTTGTATGTAATAGCGGAAAACGCACTCCATGTCCACCCCCTTGAATAGCTAATACTCTATATAAAGTGAAATTTACATATCAATTGTTTATTATTTTATTTATGCACAACCTCTTCAGTGAACGCAAGTGAGGAGATGGTTGAGTATTTGAGGGGGGCTCACGTGATGCCATCAAACTCTCAAGTCTCAGCACCATGTAAACACGCACACCATGCGATTGTTTATAGTTTTATTTGGACGTTATGGTACATACGACCACAGAAAACTGAAATTTAGGCATCCCGTCCGATCTGCCCTATACAAGCAGTTTATCGGCGGATTAGTAGTCAGGTGGGTGACCACTGGCGAATCCCCGCTGTCGTATGTTTTTGTATATTTATTTTTGCCCAATTCCTAGACCACGTGACAAGGTCTTGGCATGTCCAGCAGTATCAAAGTAACCTGAAGCAGCCCGCAAACAAGAACTACCTAAATCACAGAGTCACAACACCCTAATCACTGTCTGTATAACCAACGAGATATTACTGGCCATGTCGGTTTATCTCTTGAGGCTATGGTGAAGCTTAACGTAAAGTAACATGCCCGATCTACATTCTATGTAGATCCTCTAGCATGCCGACGACGTAGGATCCACCACAACAATACTAAAGCACACCTCCTCTCTTTTGTCAAACCTCCAGGAGAAGCGCATTCAGATAGCTATGTACTTGCAATAATTTCAATGGTCTATTTGCCATTGCCGAGGTTCGAGCCCCACGTCTCCCCACATCTTCTCCACATCTCCATTCAGGACTCTGGGGAAAACAACGTCAAAGTAAATATATGTATCGTAATGTAGAAAAGTGCTTGCGTGAATGCAACTTAGTTACCTGAAGCTTTTCGAACTCACACACTCAACCCTGCAAAAACATGTCCTCACCGCCAGACCAACTCTGCCATCCCACCTTGAAACAAACCCTTCGCGGCAAACTCACCTCGTCAACACTGGAATTTCTCAATTTGAAATACGCACGCATACCAGCACGCTACCAAGATTCCATCCTGAACGATGAACTACTGAAAGCAGGAGCAGACGGTGTGGTAGACAACACCCGCTTCGGTCCCTCATGTCCCCAACACCGCGGAGCCCAAGCGTGGGATCTTACGCTTATCGGCAGCGCAAAACTCAATTATTTCCAGGGCCAAGGACCCACAGAGAGAATGGATGAATTTGAATGTCTAAACTTGAACGTCACAGTGCCAAAATCGGGTCTCGAAAATGCTGCTACGACATCAGGGCGCGAGCACCTACTCCCAGTCTTTGTGTGGGTGCACGGCGGCGGGCTGAGTATGGGATCGAATAGCTGGCCGCAGTACCAGATGAGGCGATTCGTGGAGCGTAGTGCGGAGATTGGGAAGCCCGTGATTGGGGTTGGAATAACCTATCGCGTTAATGTATTTGGCTTCCTAGTGGGCGAAGAGATTGGATCGCGGGGAAATATGGGGTTCAAAGATCAACTGCAGGCGTTTCGGTGGATCAAACGACACATTGCGGGGTTTGGGGGCGATCCGAGTAATGTTACTGCGGTGGGAGAGTCGGCGGGTGGGATATCGCTTTCGACGCTGCTTTGTGCTAATGTGGGGGACGACGGGTTGTTTGAGAGAGTGGCGCTGATGAGTGGTGAGGTAACGGTGAGGAAGTGGCGGAATGGGTGGTGGCAGCAGAAGATGCTGGAAGATCAGTCCACGCATTTGAAATTGGAAAGAGGTAATGCCGAGAGCAGAAGGAGAGCACTACTCGATACGGATGCGGAAGAACTGGCCCAGAAGATGCCAATGACTCAACAATGGACTATGGCTGTTGATAATGAGTTTTTCACGGCCCGAGTGACAATCGAGTCGGTCATGGATGGAAAGAGCGATGTGCACAAGCCTGCTTGGTGTAAGGAGGTTGTGATAGGAGATACAGAGCATGATGGGACTGTTCTCAAGGGCAGGGTTCTCGATCCCCCCAATGCATTGGGTCGACTCAAACAGGCATGTGCAAAATACCTCACGGCATCTGAAACCCAGAGGCTCCTAGCCGCGTACAATCTGGAAAGAACGTTGCCAGAGAAACAAGAGGCAGAACGACTACTCGAGCTGGTCGGCGACCTGCGCTTCCACTTGGCTGCACTGTCAGCATATCGAGGCTGGAAAGCTGCTTCCCCACCAAGACGCGCTTCACGATATCATTTCCATATTCCCAACCCTATTGACGGTCCGTTCAAGGGCCTATCTTCTCACGAACTCGATGTCGCATACCTTCTTAATAACTTTGAAGAGCATCTAGACGAGCACAACAGAAGTATTGCGCTGGCAATGCAGGACCGTTTTATTAGGTATGCCAATGGCGAGGGGTGGGTCAAGGAGGGCAAGGTCGTAGTGTTTGATGGCGATGGGGTAACGGAAGTTGACGAAGATCGTTATGATGCCATCTATCGTAATGGTAGAGGTGCAATATTAGAGGATATTGGACTGACCAACCTGTGGCATGTTGCTGACGTGTGGCAGGGTATACGTCAAGAAGAACAAGAACTTGTCGAGTCTCGTAGCGAGTCGAAACTATAACCAACAAAATGCTACGAACCGTGTTGATAGAGATAACTGGTGTATACTTTCTTCAATATGCTATAATTCAATAAATAGTACAATAATTTTTAACCCAGACCAATACGCCGCCCTAGCTCATGCTTCGAAGACGACTCTATGCTACATCGACAAACCCTCTCTTCTTCCTGTTCTTCTTCTCTTCCTCCAGCTTATCCACATCTTCCCATCTGACCAACTGTGCCTCATCCACTCTCTCGCCCACAAACCTCATGGCTGCAACATTGAACCCAATCAGGTCCTTGTTACCCATCAACGTACTCCGGAGGTCGTTGCGCATGCCTTCAATCACAGTCTTCAACTCTCTGCTTGCAACAATTTGCTTTTGATGTGTCTTTAGCATGAAAAAGAGAACCCGGCACGTCAGGGTGATGTTCCATTGCTTGCGCACCCAAATAGCGAGAAAGGTAAAGAGAGCAGGCAGGGAAGAAAAGGGCAGGACAAGGAGTGCGTCGTGGAGCTGTGCTGCGGGAATCTTGGCGAGAGTGTTAAGGACATGGCGTTCGGCTGATATATTACCGAGAGCCAGGAAGAGAGGATCGCGCTGCGGTGGTGCAATCTTAGGGTTGGACTTCTTCTGGATCTCCCAATCACGAACAACCTCCAGGTCTACCATGCCCAGATCCAGGGCTTCTTGGATGCGTTCACCGGCTGTGAGAGTGGTAATGGTTTGTTTGCTGGCGTCGACGGCTTCGGCGCGTTCACCGTTGGGGTCCTCCTCATCTTCGAGATTTGTTGCAAGTGTCTTTTCGTACATTTCTTCCAACTCTCTTTCTCTCTCTTCCTCGAGGAAAATGGGCTCATCTGATCGCGTCCAGATACGTATACTCTTGTCGTGACTAGCTGTGACGATGAAGTCACCGGTCCGCGCCACGGTCATGGCCCAGATCTCACCGTGGTGGCCTTTGAACTTCTGAATCTGCTGGAACTTGTCACCGTCCCAGCTCTTGATCGTCCTGTCTTTACTGGCGCTAAAAAGGAGGTGGCGTTCATCGCCATCGACGGGATGTGGGATAAAAGATATTTGCATGATGCTGTCTTCGTGGCCGAATAATGCTTTGTGGCAGTCTCCAAAGTCTAGGCCCCATATACGCACATTCTTGTCAGCGGAACAAGTAGCGATAAGTTTGCTATCGCCAGAGATGGACATGTTGAGGACGGGGAGTTTGTGGCCATATAGGTTGAGGAAGAGCTTTAGCGAATCTACAAAGAAGACTTTGACCGTATTGTCGAGGGTTGCGACGGCTAGTAATCGTGAATCGGGCGATACATGTACGCTTAGAACGTCGTCATTGACCTTGAGAATACGGGACTGGATAAGCTTGAGGCGAGGCGTTGTACGTTTGGTTCCTGGTATCTCCTCCTGGATAATGTCGAAATTCCAGAACTTGACCGATTTGTCTGCACTGCCTGTAATGAGCGATTTGCCATCGGGGTGCACTTGCATTGTCCACACGGCTCCTTCATGGGCAGAAACCTTATCGAGTAGTGTCGATGCTGCGATATCATACAGCTCAATATCGCCATCTTTCGTTCCTACGACAACAATCTTGTCTCCTGGAAGGAATGCGCAACACAGTGCATATCCGCACTCCAATGTGCGCAAACAATTCTGTGTCTTGACATTCCAGATCTTTAAGCCTCCGCTCGACGCAGATGCTAGCATGCGGTCGTCCGAGCTGAGTGCGAGCGCGCGCACGTCGTTTCTATGTCCGGAAAGCTCAACGGCTAACGTCCGAGAATAGTCGGGGGCTTCCTCGCTCTTCGACTTGCTCTTTTGCGGAATCTCGTAAACGTCGATGAGGTTGTTGTTGGTGCCGACAAGAAGCTGCAACTTTTTCGATCCTTTGATATGCATCCAAGCAACCGACCTCACCTTTCCGGCCGTCCGTATAGTCACATATGGCACAAATACTTCGCCAATCTCAGCATCCGCCACGTTGACCGTTTCTTCTGCGTCTGCCTCTTCTTGCGCGTCTCCCTTTGTCTCATTTTTTGCCTTTTCCTTCCTTCTCTTTCTTTTTCTGATCAAGCTCTTCCTGACCTCTTCTGGAGTCTTTATGCGCCAGATCTCAACAGCTTTTTCTGCACCATGCACCGCGATGTAGTCGGCCTTTGAATAGAATGAGATGCCCTGTGTTCTGTCCTTGCCCTGTCGGTATAGTATGCCTCTTGGGGTGAGGTACTCGAGGTCTGTCGCTTCGCCAATCTTCGAACCGGCTTTTCGCAAACCGGCTTGGTCAATGGCCCACACCTTGAGCTCTCCATCGTTGCCTGCCGTGATACACCCACTGCCGTCTAGTGAGACACCCAAGGCCCAGCATTCGCCATTTGTCTGCGCAATGTGTGTTTCGATGCAGTGCTGGGTAGTGACGTCCCAAATCTTGATCAAGGCATCCTTGCTGGTGGACAGCAGGAACGCCTGGTCCGGGTCCATGTCGACATCTTCATCGTCGGTGCCGTTCTCTTGGGGTGATTCTTCGGGGTGGATGAAATGCAAACCGGTAATCTGACCCTTGTGTCCTCTTAGCTTGAACAAGCCTGTTTCCGAAACTAGATCCCATATAATGATGTCTGTATCTTTGGAACCACTTGCTAGCCGAACGCCGGTCTGGTCGAAAGCAAGGACAGTGACTGCAGACTTGTGGCCGTTGAAGGTGATGATGACCGTTGACGTTCGCGCATCCCAGATGCGTATGCTGCCATCGGCGTAGCCAACGGCAAAGACATCTGGATCCATGTCGCTTCGGCGAATGACGGTGACTTCTTCAGTACAAGAGTTATCTCGCCACCGGCTCACGAGCTCGCTTTTCTTTATATCCCAGCACAGAACCTCCTCGTTCGCAGCGGCGTATGCGCGTCCAGCGCCAGCAGGCCGGTTAGAGCCCGGCTGTGTCAGACCTTCTGGGGTCCAGATGATGTTCGAGGTAGCAGTCGCGACCACGCCGAAAGCGTCCGTCTGCTCATACTTGCTGTGTGAAGGTCAGCAGAAGCTTTGCATGGGCTGCGCCGCCAGCGCGCATTACCTGTAGGATTTGACCATGTTGCGCTCTTGTCGTCAATCAACTCCACTATACGTGGAAGAAAATCTTATATCAAGGTGCTCAAGCGTGACGACTCCAACTCATTGCGCTTCTTGCAGAACATGTGCGACTATGGGCGGATGTTGGCTGTCGAAATGCAAGGTCGCATATTTCTGGAAACTTTTTAGACAAGGGCCTGACCCCACGGCTGGCGCTAGGCCCACCCTCCAGCATCACCACAGCACACCTCCGTCCTCCGCATCACCGCCCGACTCGAGAGCTCCCCGCCCGATATTACCACCTTCCTCACCTCGCGGAGAAGCTACAAAATCCACAATGCTTCTTCTCGACTATCAGAACGTTCTCATTGAGTCCCTACTGAGGGACCGCGTCAATGGGTTCGTCGTGCCCCGCAGCCTCCCGCTCCGCCGCCAAGTAGCTAACAGCACACAGAGGAGCTCCCGCCAACATTGATCAGGTCGTCTCCGACTTTGACGGCGTCACCTTCCACATCTCGACCCCCGAGACCAAGACCAAGATCCTCGTGTCGCTGCACATCAAATGCTTCAAGGAACTCGTCCAATACGGTGCACAGGCTGTCCTCGAGCGCGAGTATGGGCCGTTCATTGTTGAGCCAGAGTCTGGATATGACTTCTCTGTCCTAGTAGATTTGGAGAATTTGCCAGAGGACCAAGGTGCGCATAATTGTGTGTCAACAAAGAAAAGCGCTGACGGTATGCAGAGGCCAAGGATGACCTGGTCCGCCGCGTAGCCCTCCTCAAGCGAAACGCCATGGCTGCACCCTTCGAGCAGGCTTTCGACGAGTTCCACCAGCTCCAAGAGGAAGCCTCCAAGTACACATCCGAGTCGGCACCGCAAGGTGTGGCAGAGGGCGGTAATGTACGCGCCATCCACTACCGAGAGGAGGAAGCCATATATGTCAAGGCCAGCCACGACCGTGTAACTGTTATTTTCTCAACAGTGTTCCGTGAAGAGACGGATAGGATATTTGGAAAGGTTTTCCTCCAAGAGTTCGTCGATGCCAGGCGAAGGGCTATCCAAAACGCTCCCCAAGTGCTGTTCAGGAACGACCCACCTCTTGAACTACAAGGCATTCCCGGAGTCGACACATCCGGCTCTGCTGATATTGGCTATATTACCTTTGGTGAGCAGATCTGCAGTGGATTGTATATGACTGTGCATGGCTGATAAGTGTAGTGCTTTTCCCTCGCCATCTCACAAACCAACGACGAGCCGATGTCATCTCACACATCCAGACGTTCCGTGACTACTTCCACTACCACATCAAGGCCTCCAAGGCTTTCATTCACTCAAGAATGCGCAAGAGGACTGCCGACTTCCTCCAAGGTATGCTTGCCACAGGTATGCTCTTTGTAAGCTTGTTTACTGACTTGTCTAGTTCTCCGCAGAGCTCGACCCGAGGCAGAAGAGAAGGAGCGCAAGACGGCCAGCGGTCGTACGTTCAAGGTTCAGGCGTAGATCAGATGAGAAAGCAGGCTACAATTGTAACATGACGTATACAATCCAGCATTTGTCCGTGACTGTCTGATATAAAGCATGCTTACGCACAAAGTTGCAGAGAATGCGTTGGGATGGCCAGACGATGTACTACACCACAAAAGCAAGACTTGGTGATTTACATATTGATGATGCAAGTCCACAAAAATGCCAATTCACCAAGTCACAAAACATCTTGACCTCGACGTGCTCTTGAATGAAGCCAGCAATCCCCGACTAAACCATTTGTGGCCTAGTGTAAAGTCGCGACGGTCTCAGCGAACGCGTCCCTCAATAGGCGTAAACCCTGACGTTCGGCCAACTAGTCAACCCCGCCTCTCCAGTTCACAATGTCTGAAGCGACGAGGCCGAAATACGACAATCTCCCAGGCATTGACACAGCACCTGACATTTACGAGACGCCAGAACTTACCGAAGACGTGTCTACAGTACAAGCTTCCACCGCTGTTTCCGAATCAGACTATGGCGATGACGACGACGACAATGATGACTCGGCAGTCCGTCACCAACGCCTGCAACCTGATCAGGCTCGCAATCGTTTTCAGCCTGCTCGAGTAGACGCCCGCGGGGTTGACTTTTCGGACAATATCACCGCGCAGCGCCAATCCTATCGCACATCTACACGGCGCCAGCGGCGGCGGGGCGAGATAATAGGCGATGCCAGTGACGAAGAAGAGGAAAGCTTTGCACAAAAGCTACTACGGATCAAGCGAGAGTTGGCCGCGTTAGAAGATGAATACGAACAGAACATTGAAAGCGGGGACAAGTCCAAGATTGAGGAGCAAGATCCCAAGGAAATGATGGAGATAATAGCGAGCAAGGTCGACACAATTTACGCTGCACATAAAGGTGGCGCTCGAGGTGCACAGGCGATACTCGACCGCACAGTGCAGAAATTCGACAGCTACAAGCCCTTTGATCCCAGTCCCAAGCTCACCAAGGCCATTGCAAACCAGCCGCCACTACCAGGTACACAGGTACAAAGAAGCCAATTGGAATTTGTGTTGAACCAGGCAGCCGAGTTTGATAGGCGCATTACGCAGCTCGAGGGCAGTCTGGGCTTGAATGGAAACACAATGCCCGAGCTGAACGATCACACGCCCTTTCCCATATCAGCCACTCTTACGCGGCTGGAACAGACTATGGGCCTAATTGGAGATGCTGCATCAAACAACCTGGACACGGTCACGCAAAATGTCAAGAAGCTTACGGCCGAAGCAGAGCACTTGAAGGAAGTTCGCGAGGAGGCGGCAGAAGCTGGTGCGGGCTCGAACGATAACAGCTCGGGTACATACCCTGACCAGGAAGCGAAGATCAACGCCTTGTACGGCACTTTGCCTTCTGTTGACAAACTATCGCCCATCCTACCGCTAGTCCTTGAGCGGCTGCGTACACTGCGACTCGTACACACGAGTGCTTGGCAGGCTGACGAGGTCTTGACTGAGCTTGAACGTCGGCAATCGGCGCAGGAACTAGAAATCAAAAAGTGGGAGCAGCAACTCGAGATTTTGGAGAAGGACATCAAAAGGGCAGAGACAACCATGGTGAACAACATCAAGACGGTCGGGGACGACGTGAAGATGCTGGAGGGGAAGATGGCTAAGCTGCTTTCAGCAGACCATGAGGAGTAAGATGTGATGCGGTAGACGAATTTGGAGAAGTACGTCTTGAAATGGTCAGCCACATAGTAGACATACGCACACGTCTTGGCAGCTCGGTTCGCATACCCGATCACGCGGCGTCGATCATGTTCATATACCCACTAGGTGTAGATAGCAGTGTCCTGTGTGGCCAATGCAGAGGAACACGTTGCGTGCGTGTGCAGATCCAGGCCGTGAGGAAGTGAAGAGATATCGTATCAAAGCGAGAGTTTATGTGTTGCGAGCTATCGATGGGTTGCCGTCGGCGGAAGCGTGGTGCCAGCCAACCGGAGCACCTGGCTCTCCGCAACAACACAGCCGTGAAACTTTCATGGCCGCCCTGCAGCCATGGTCTGGTGCTTGGCTGGTGCAGTCGTCATCGGTGAACTTGAGGGGAAAGCATCCATCCAGGGCAACAATCTTCGCCCGGTGGCCGGACAGGGTTAGGTGGACCGACTGTGGTGTGAGGGCGATGGCATGGCATCGGCGATTCTCAAAAAGCTTATGCCGACCAAATTTATCATCGACAAGCTTCCTCTTTCCATTGCCTCCACACCACAGCTTTATTGCCCCGTGCTACCCGTTTGAAGCCCGCCGCTGCAGTCGCAATGGGCAAGCGCAAGAACGAGGCGCCTGCCAACGGCATGGCTAAGAAGAAGAGGGCTATCTCAGACGATGAGGCGCATAAGAACTTCCGGGACGGTCTCTTCGACAGCAAAGTGCTAGAGACATACGCCAACGAATACGCCCACTCGCAGCCGTACGCGTGAACACTGCAACCTGCACCCAGTCCCTTCTGACAAGATTCTAGCTACAAGCACGCCGTCATCCAGAACCTGGTTAACGACACGCTCCTGCGCAATGTCCGCAACGAAATCCGCGAGCACATCCACTTTACGCCCAAAGAGACGGACATCTACAAGATTCACCAGTCTGGTGATCTTGCCAATCTTGACGGCCTTCATGACTCGGCGCTCAAGCGCTTGCCGTCGCTTCTCACTCTCCGCGATTCGCTCTATTCATCCGCATTCCGCAAGTACCTATCTTCGATAACAGGATCCGGACCTTTGAGTGGGGTTAAAACAGATATGGCTGTGGTAGGTTGTGCAAAATGAGATTTAAATGATATGGTGCTGATCGAGAGACAGAACGTTTACACACCAGGATGTCATTTGCTATGCCACGACGACGTCATTGGAAGCCGTCGCGTAAGCTGGATCCTATACTTGCTTGACCCTGATATTGAGTGGAAGGCTGAGTGGGGAGGTGCACTGCGACTGTACCCAACCGAGGATCTCGAGACGCCAGATGGTGACAAGGTCAAAGTACCGCAGCCGGAATTCTCTTTATCAATTCCGCCTGCATGGAACCAACTCTCTTTCTTCACAGTACAACCCGGAGAGAGCTTCCACGACGTCGAGGAAGTATACAGGAGGGGCGCAGAGGAGAAGGTAGAAAAGGATGGTGGGCGCATCCGCATGGCCATCAGTGGTTGGTTCCACATTCCACAAGAAGGAGAAGAAGGCTATGAGGAGGGTCTTGAAGAAAAGTTGGCCGAGAAGAGTTCGCTCGCTCAGCTCCAAGGAGGAAAGGCCGACGTCTTTGATGAGCCACAATCACATTGGGTCGAGAACCCATACTGGGAAGAGCAAGCGAAGCAGGAAGACGATGAGCTCACAGAGGATGAGATTGACTTCCTCATTAAGTTCATCAACCCAAACTATCTCGTTCCAGACACCGTGGAGGAGCTCTCGAAGATGTTTTCTGATGAGTCGTCTTTACGGCTTGCGCAATTCTTGTCAAACAAGTTCTCTGCACGGTTGCGGGAGTACCTCGAATCCAAGGACCACGAGGCGGTGCCTAGCCTGCCCACCAACCCACATCACAAGGAGTCGGTAGCTGGAGTCGCACGCCCACCACATAAGCACCGCTTCCTTTACCGTAAGGCCGTCCAACCCATACCAACGACTCCATACCCTGAAAACGACGGCATGACACCATACGATGACCTTGTAGATATCCTCTTCCCTCATCCCGCTTTTATGAAGTGGATCTCGCTCGTAACAGGTATCACACTAACAAAGAGCAACATTTTTGCGCGCCGTTTCCGTCGCGGTCTAGACTACACGCTGGCAACCGCGTACGAGGACGAAGACCCACAGCTTGAAGTCTGTCTCGGCATCACACCTTCGCGTGGCTGGGGCGATGAAGACGAAGAGCCTGAAGAAGCTGCCTCGGAGGAAGCCTCGCAAAAAAGCAAGTCGAGCAAGAAGAAGAACAAGGCCAGCAATAAGGAGAAGGCAGCCGAGCAGCCCAAACCGGAGGAGGAAGTCGGCGGCTACGAAATGTACATGGCCGGCGAAGACGACTCGGAACATGCCGTGCCCACAACCTCGGAAGGCTCAACCTCGACCGGCGCCGGCCAGCGCCGAAAAGCAAAAGCTGATCCCGCCATCTACAAATCTGCTGGAGATGACGAAGACGACGGTATCTTGTTCAGCCAGCCCGCGGCGTGGAACAACATGGCTATCGTGCTGCGTGACCGAGGCGTACTGCGATTTACAAAGTATGTGAGCAAGAGCGCCAAGGGCGACCGATGGGACGTATGCGCCGAGTATGGGGTTGAATTTGGCGAGGACGAAGATGATGATGACGACAATGATGACGATATGAAGGATGACTAAGGGCTTAGGGAGTTGTGTGCGTAACGACCTTTTTCTTTCTTTCTTTTTGTACCACGGTTCAAAAGGGGAAAAAACGGAAGGGAAAACTTGGAAAGGGGGAAGGGAGGAATATCTCATGGGATTTTGTATGGCATGAGACGGTGGGTGCTAGGCCGCCGTTCTAACCATAATTTGTTAGCATGATCTGCTCGCCCCGGTTGTAGGATCTGTTGAATACTCAAGTGTCAATTGTCTGGGTTTCACTGCTAACTGGTTTAAACTGGTTCAGATCCACCATGTCGAGGTGGTGGTATGGAATGTGGAGTGCAGAGAGAAGAGGAAAGAATACTCACTGCTTCTGCCTTTACCGTCACGCTGCTTACCGCCAAGCTTTAAGCTCCTTTCATGTCTCGTCGGGCAGCGTTGGTTTCAAGCATGTTAGTAATAGAAGCAGTCGGTATACCCACTGTAAAGCCTTTTTGACCTCCGACGAGCTATATATATCATGGTGCTGTCGATAAGTACAACCAACCCGGATGTTACGCCGACAGTTTGTATTTCTAATCCCATCAAAAATCCGATCGATCCAACCCCCATAACAACTAATGTAGATACCAGCCTTCGTCTTGCTCAAATCTGGATGCCTGTAGTCCGATGTAGATGGTGAAGAGACGTTGCGAGTACCCCACTATCTCGGCGATGTTGCCAAAACCATATCGTCGGGATGACCGTGTCCGGCTCTTAAATGGTAGATTGCATGCTGGAATGGACTAGCATTCCCGTAGTGCTTACCATGATCTTGCCGTCTGTTATAGACAATGAGTCAAGTTTGTAATGATCGAAAGTTTTCTGGCCCTGTGTAACTCGTAGTGTGTTCCAGAACCAATTGGTTATGCATAGAGGCTGACTAGTATGTCCATGTTTGTAGAAATGCGAGACGGACTTTTCATTGTGTGGGCGTGGGGTGGGGCAAACGCGAGATCCTGGCAACATTGTGTGTGGCAAGGACCTCGGTATGTCATCGAAGTGCGGATCGCATCAGTACCAAGCGACGAAACACATAGCACAATTCTGAGGCAAGCGAGGCCCCAAAAGTACTGTGATGGGATGATTTTGTCGGGTTGCACGAGCCATGAACTGCGCAAGCAATAGCACCTCATGTTTGATCAACGTGCTTGCTGTTGTCGTGTGCTTGTGAGATTGTGGTGTGAAACTGAATACAATTGCGCTTGGGCCCTGACGCCATAAGGCGAGAACTCCACTTAAAGTTCGATTTCCCAACGTCCATCCTCGCTCCACTGTTGTGGTGCTTAACTCGACTTTCCCCCCCTTTACTGACACGGCGTAGCTCTCTTGCCCACATCCGCCACACTCCGAGACCTTTGCGACGATACAAAAAAGCCTACACCCCCCGAGGCACGTCGATTGCACCCCTAGCCACTTCCTCAACGAGCGTGAACGGCGCACCGATATCGCCGCCATGGGGCTCTCCAAATCCACGCGGATCATGATCCTCTTGGGCATCGACACTGCCTTTTTCTTTGTAGAGTTGATTGCGGGATATGCAGTGCATTCCCTGGCTCTTGTAGCCGACTCGTTCCACATGGTACGTATATGTGGTCGCACGCGATAGTGCAGATACTGACAGAAGCGCAGTTAAACGATGTCATATCACTTCTCGTCGGACTGTGGGCAGTCAAAGTTGCTAGCCAGAAAACCAACTCGAAGACATACACATATGGAGTGAGTTGGCACCTTCATCATGTACGGTACATTTGCTAACAAGACGTAGTGGCAACGCGCCGAAACCCTAGGTGCCCTGATTAACGGCGTCTTCCTCGTCGCGCTATGCCTTTCCATCTTCCTTGAAGCAATTCAGCGCTTCGTCGAACCCCAAGATGTCTCGCATCCCATGATTATCCTCATTGTCGGTTCCTGCGGTCTCCTTTCCAATATTGTCGGCCTCTTTCTCTTCCATGACCACGGCCACGGTCACGGCGGCCATTCACACTCGCACGACGAACACTCACACGCGGAGGAGGGACACTCTCACGGCGCGCATTCTCACGATGACCACGACCATGACCATGTTGTTGCGGACGAGAGCAGTAACATCGCCGTCTCTGTGTCTGTAAAGAAGAACAAGCGTCACAGCCGATCCCAGTCGCGCAACTATGCCACCCTGGACGAAATCTATGTACACCCCTCATCTTTCAGAAATAGCATCATTGAGTCGTCTCGCCTTCGCGACGAAGAGGCTGATGACGAAGAAGACAATGTGGAAGCAGAGGAAGAGCCGACTGAGCGTACTTCGTTGCTTTCCAAGTCTAAGAGAAATGGGACACACGGTCACTCACACTCAAACGGAAAATCCAAGGAGAACCAACACAAGGACCACAAGCACACCAAGCCCAAACAGCAGTCTTCTGGCGGCGGCCATGGCCACTCTCACGCTGATCTCAACATGCGCGGTGTCTTCCTGCACGTCATGGGCGATGCTCTGGGCAACATTGGTGTCATTGCTACTGCCCTGTTCATCTGGCTTACCGACTTCTCATGGAGGATGTATGCTGATCCTGCCGTCTCTCTGCTCATCACCGTGATCATCCTTCTCTCTGCCCTGCCCCTCTGCAAGGCCGCGTCCCGCATCCTGCTCCAGGCTGTTCCTGAGAACATGTCTATTGATGACATCACCGACGACATCAGCGATCTCGACGGTATCGTCTCTTGTCATCACTTGCACGTTTGGCAGCTTTCTGATACCAAGCTCGTTGCCTCTCTCCATGTCCAGGTTGACTTTGACTTCAAGGGCCAGGGCTCTGCACGCTACATGGAACTTGCGCGTCAAATCCGCGAGTGCCTACATGAATATGGTATCCACTCATCGACCATCCAACCGGAGTTCTGTCTCAATTCCAGCCACGACCACTCGGCGCATGGCTCAGACGATAGCGGCGCGGAGGATGCTGGTCGCAGCAGCAGGAACCCGAGTGTGAGAGGCGGACCTGATGCTTGTCTGCTGGAATGTCCCGAGACATGTGGAGGAGGAAAGCAGTGCTGTGACCCTGGTACTACCGGACCCAACGGTTGCTCATAGACATATTGTGTCATTTCTTTTTCTGCATTTCCTTTGTATCGCACGCCTGGGCACTGTCTGTATTATAGGGTTTGCGTGTCTGGTAGCTCAGGTTTTTCTTTGCGTTATCGATGTTGCTTCATTCTGGTGAGCTGCTTTTCCCAACAAAAGCGTGCATGAGATTGTTGTGGATGACCGAGGGGGCGTTTTAGTATCGGCTTTTACGTGACGAGGAAAGTGGCAGGCACTGTATGAATAGTCCAAGAGAGTAATGAGCCGAAGCGGTTTTTTGCCTCGAGCCTCCCATATGCATCAGCCCTCAAGGTTACACCATGCTAAGTGTTGCGGAGTGCGCAAAGCGCGGCTGGCTGCAGGCGGGTCCAACCTAGCCACCGAAGCGGGCAGTATCTCCACGACCCTGAGACAGGGCGTTGTTAGTGCCAGGGATGTCCTGATTCCATGTTGTTGGTCCGCCGTGGGCCGCCACCGCTACTATGTATGTACTATGTATTGACACCCCATCTGCTGATAAGCGCGTCTGCATGTCTGCTAGAATGCTACGGCGTCCCAAGGCAGAACGGGCTTTTGGCGGATAGCCCAGGTAGTTCGCTAGGGGGCATGCTCGGGATTAACACGGGTATGGCGCTTACCACAGGATCAAGGGCGCCACTGACATCTACTATGTCCGTATCTGCAAGTGAGAAAGGCTTGAAGTGCGCCTTCCGTCCTGGGCGTCTTGGCTTCGCGTGACTGTGACGGCATCAGGGTAAGCGAAGGTTGACTTGAACACCACCACACATGCATGTAGCTTGGATCATCACCATATCTTCCACCATACACAGAGGCACAGATGCAATCTATAGCGGACGGCCTAACATTACCGGGGTTGTCAAAGCGTATGGTAAACGGTAGGGCTAATACATGCCCTTTCCTCGCCTAATTCTCGGTGCTTGTGTGGCCACATCCTCCATGCAATCGGTAGGCAGGTCGACTAAATTAGGGTGCAGCTCCACAACGGGACAAATATCTGGCTGATTCACCGTCTGCCCCGTTGTCTTGGAGAAGTTGATCTATCGGTGCCGCCCGAAACAATCTTAACAGGCCGAGGTCCTTTGAGTCGGTCCCAGACACCGGAGAGAAGAAGGCGATGGCCATCATCCTCGTCCGCAATCGGCGCGGAAGTGGGTCGGCATAGCAAATTTTCGCACAAGAAGTGTCATCTGGATGGCAACAGATTCCTACACTATTGTGGTTCGATGTTTGGCCTGATGGAAGGATAAGCGGTTGAAACAATGGGTTGCCGCTCGCTTCCCCCAATGTGTATGTATGTAAGCGGCAGCAAAGGTGGTGTGCGGCCTGGTGACAACGTGCAGCAACTCTAGCCGCATACCGACACAACCGACGAACCACACCGAGCGCATTTGTATTCACTCAATTTCCGGCATGTCGGCACGCCCTGTAGGATGTATAGGATGCCGGCCATTAGTTGGTGTGTCCAAAACACGAACATGAGAGCGTAAGATCGCCAGGTTGGAGCACCGCTTTCGGCAGGTGCTTGCAGCCATGCTAACACACTGGCGAATCGCTAATACGCATGCCGAGTGGCGGCGGAGCAGCTAAGCCGCCAAGGGAAGGCTTTGGCAAGCTTTGCACCGGAGCACAGCTTCTATTTGGTTAAGGGTAGAGCTATCAAGACGTTACATCGCCTTAGCAAATTGCTTGTGCGTGGTTATGCCCCACACCGCGACAACAAGAGGCGAAGAGCGGCGCGGTCTGTTATAGTAAGACGATTCTGTGGATATCGCGCATGCTGAACGAAGGGGGCGGGTTAAATATGGAGGGCACCGTCTTTCTTCTGAACATGCTCCAAGTGGTTTCGGTCCCTTTCTCCCAGGTCACACTTGTTGCTCTTGCCCTGTCTTCCATTGACCTGGTCTTTGGTTGCGATTGAGCTTTGGAACTATGGCGCCCGCTCACGAGACTACCGCGTGAGTTTTACCAGAGTCACTGGATTTGACTCGACTAACCTCACCATAGTGCTGAGGCACTCCAGCACAACCAAGAGGTTGCTGACCATAAGCCCCATGTATACGGTGCTACCATTAATGACTCCAACGTCGCCGGCGCGCATGCTTCTCTCGAGAAGCCTCGCATTGATGGCTCCGACTCCGCTTCCGTCATTATCGAAGAAGATGGCATCGGTGGTGTCAAGCCTACCGCCGAGGATCTTGCCACCCTCCGCAAGGTTGGAGAACCCCTGCCCAAGAGCGCTTTCTTGGTCGCCATTGTCGAGCTCTGTGAGCGCTTCACCTACTATGGCGCCTCTGGTATCTTCCAAAACTACATTGCTCGTCCCCGCAGTGGAGAGCAAGGTCGCGGTGCTCTGGGTATGGGACACCAGGGAGCCACTGGTCTTTCCACCTTCTTCCAATTTTGGTGCTATGTCACTCCGATTCTTGGTGCCATCATCGCCGATCAATACCTCGGAAAGTACAACACGATTGTCATCTTCTGCTGCGTCTACATTGTCGGTCTCATCATCCTTACCTGCACCTCTATTCCTGCTGCGCTCGATAGTGGTGCAGGCCTTGGAGGCTTCATCGTGTCCATTGTTATCATTGGACTAGGAACTGGAGGTATCAAGTCCAACGTTGCGCCTTTGATTGCCGATCAGTATAAGCGAAGGCAGATGGTCATTGGCCGCGATGACAAGACTGGTGAGCGTGTCATTATTGATCCTGCCATTACCATTCAGAGAATCTACATGGTAAGCTCTTTCCAGTCTGTAAAGTTTTTAGGTTGTACTAAACGTCTCAGATTTTCTACTGGTGCATCAACGCCGGATCTCTCTCGCTGCTTGCCACACCTTACATGGAACGCGACATTGACTTCTGGCCTGCATACCTTTTGTGTCTTTGCGTCTTCTTCGTTGGCCTTCTTGTCCTTGTCCTTGGTCGCAAAGTCTACGTTGTCCGCCCTCCTCAGGGCTCCGTCATCACGAACGCGTTCCGCGTAATCTTCGTGATGATCAAGAACCGCAACATGAACGCCCCCAAGCCCTCCTACCAGGCTGGTCTTGGCAAGGAAGCAGACCCCCGCTGGGACGACCACTTCGTCGAGGAAGTCAAGCGTGCCCTCATCGCTTGCCAGGTCTTTGCGTTCTACCCGATCTACTGGGTCATCTACGGCAACTTCTCCACTAACTTCGTCACTCAAGCCGGTCAAATGCGCAGCCACGGCATTCCCAACGATTTGATGCAAAACTTTGATCCCATTGCCATTATCGTCTTCCTACCTCTGGTTGACCAAATCCTTATGCCCACCCTCCGCAAATACAAGATCCGTTTCCCGCCGATCAACCGTATCGTCACTGGTTTCTGGATTGCCGCTTTGGCCATGGTCTACGCCTGTGTCATCCAATACTACATCTACCAAGCTGGTCCCTGCTACGGCAAGCCTACCCTTTGCGATGCCGATCTCGTAAATGGCGTACACCAGGGAAACAACATTCACATTGCAGCTCAGACTGGTGCCTACATTCTCATCGGTCTCTCCGAGATTTTCGCCTCAGTCACTGGTCTCGAATACGCTTACACCAAAGCGCCCCCTGGCATGAAGTCATTTGTTCAGTCCATGTACCTACTTACCAACGCTTTCGGTTCCGCCATTTCCGAGGCGCTGAACCCGCTCCTGTACGATCCCGCCATCATGTGGGTGTTTGCTGGTCTCGCCATCGCTGCGGTTATTGCAGGTGCCTTGATTTGGATCATCTTCCACCACCTCAATGACACTGAGGACGAGATGAACCAGCTTGACCAGGACGTGGATAAAGATCCGGCCATGCGCAAGAACAGTATGAACGGTCAGCACACAATAGATATTGATGAAAAGGCTTAGATGGCCTCAGGAGATAGAGTAATGTTAGCATGATGATAATATGTTGTTTAGGTAGTAGCTATGATACCAAAGATGAATACCGATCTTTTTATTTCGAAACTGCCAGTTCCTGACGACGTCTCTAAAACATGGATTGTCGTGTGGCTGATACAATCAGGGTAGTCTTTGTAAGAAATAAGGTTGGAGCTGGATAAATTGATCCGTATTACGTGAAATGGCTTGTGCTTCTTATTGAGTTGCAGAAGGACCTTTGTGTCCTCGATTATCTAGACATATCATGCCTACATGCTCCTTGTGTAGAAAACCAATTATAGACTGAAACGAAAGAATAGTACAGTCGATAGGTAGCCCTGCTGCCAAGACATTAACCGAGCCATAGCGCGTATCCGCGAACCCATGCCATTGCAGGTCGAACAACTGATCCACTTTCTTTTACTACTTCAACTCATTCTTCTGGACAAGTGAATAGCATACGAGCCTTTTGCGTAGTGCAAGTTTGGCTGTTGCTATACTTATAAATGCTTACGCAGGCAGGCCTTGACCCTATCCAACTAGGCTTCGGAATTCGATAAATCAGCGTTCGGCTAGCTTCCTTTGGCGCGCCGTTTTCCTTTTAGGCCCAGCCCCTGTTCCCTGGCCCTCGTGTTTGCGCAACCAGTCTGCAGCGTTGGGAGTCCAATTCACTAGCCCCTTGGTTCGTATTTTTCCCCGTTTGGATGCCGCGTGTCAAACGTATCTTACACATTGGGCGTAGTAACACGAGGGGTCTCTGTACTTACTGACGTTGCTATTTCCAGTTCATACCACCCCTTTCAGCCCTGTCACGGCACCTGTCATATATCGACCTCTACCCCAGCGCGCATCCACTCTTCTTTTCTACTAAATATTCAGCCTTGCAATAGACGCGCCTGCGCCACAATATCAGTCTCACAAACAGCCACCTTGCCGTGTCGCCAACCGCAGCCATGACTACCTCCATGACTACCTCAACGCCAACCACAACCTACCCCTATTCATACACCACATTTACCAATGCGTCACCGGACCCCTTCACGACGCCAACGGCCATACCTTCCATGTTCCCATGGGGCGGTCTCCCATCCAGCGCATGCCCCGCTCCATCCAACGCCCCCTCGTCTGACCCTGACGTGCCCTATGTCCGCCCCGACGGCAAACTCGGCAGCTGCGTAATCAGCAACGTGGAATCCGTCAACGACCACTCCTTCTGGGACATGTACGACTGCTGCAAGACGGGAAAAATGACCGCAACCGGCGCTACCTTGCCCTGCACTTCCATTTGCTATGCAAACGAGCAGCGCAGTTTCCTCGAGATTGGCGAGTGTCTGAGTAAGAGGAATAAGATTGTTGTATGCAGTCCGCCCGAGGATCAGAGGGGCGAGCCCAAGAGTTCCGGTTCCGGTTCGAGCTTGAGCTCTAGCAGTGCGAGCGCTACTAAAGCGGATACTACGATCGTCAGCGCGAGGCCTACGGCGACGGCGGCCCAGGGCGCGGCGAATACGGTTGCAGGTGGGCAGGGCGCGGCGTCCAAGGCTGGGTTTGTGGTCTTTGGCCTCATAGCATTGTCGTCTGCTGCGGGCATGCTGTTGTAGTCGTGGTGATTGATTGATTGAGTGGTGAATTTTCTAGTAGATTGTTCAATGTATATAATATCAGTTCCGTAGGGATCAGTCTTGGGGGGGGGGTTCAAATTCCTTCTTTGTCTAGCTCCTTGGATTAATTTTGGATAAATATATGAGAAATTAAAGGCATCTCGACAATTGTTCTTTGCTTCACCTCCATCTCTTCACTTCATACACGTGAATACAGTGCTAGGACGGAAAAGCCATCCTCATCATCTAACGTACATGTCCATCTGTCGCCAGTCTGTGGCCTCACCCCTGTCATCTTTTGGCAACGCGGGAAAACACAGCGTTTCAACTCCGTTAATCTCAGTAATCTCGACACATGGACGCTTCGCTTTCAAGCATTTGTCACAAACCCACATCGCCCCGCTCCACTCGGATTTGTTTTTCCCTCTACCTACTACGTAGGTCAAAATACATGAGTCTTCCTCTTCAGGATAGCTCTGCCACCGTTTCACTTTGGCCATATCATCCGAGCAGAACTTATAGAACTGGAAAAGGAGGGCCGATGCAATATATTCATCCATCTCGGATTATTTCATCCACCTGCCCTCTATGCGCACCGAAGCATTCGATATGTACCGGGCCTCCTTGGAGGCCATTTGACTGATATCCATGGATTCTTTTGTCACCTCTAGTGGTACTGCGCATCAAGATGGCCCGACGGGAGGCGATTGGTCTGGCGGGATGGCTCCCTCGCTTTCTGCACTACTGCTAGGCGCCGATGGAAAAGGCGTTAGACTATGTGGCCGTGGCCGTAGGTGGGAAAAGTGGGTGCGCAGCTGGCTCTGGGTACCTTCATCTAGGCGTTGCTTGCCAAGTCGTGCGCCAGGCGGAGACGTTGCCGACATGGGGTTCTGCGTGGGGTTGAACGACAAGCTGCTGTCTGCACTAACGGATGAAGATCGTCTGGATAGCAAAGAACCGAAGTCAATCTCACTGCTAGCCAAGTATCGTTCCAAGGGGCTTACAGAGCTACTCTCCTGAGGTTTCTGTAATCCCTCTTGGGATCCGGATCGTCTAGTACGATTGTTCTCATCGAATGTATCCTCACATGCTATCGTGCTCCTTCCATAACCCTCTTGGGCTCGTGACTCTGTGGTATTCTTTGTCGAGAACGGATTATACTGGCTTCTCTGGTTTGAAGAGGAACCTTGTGACCTACTGGAGGTGGTATCCTGTTGCGCGCGAACTGGGATAAGACTACGCCGTGGTATCGTCGGCGGCGGTATTGATGCGGTATCGCGGTTGGAGCGTCCAGATTGCTGGACTCGACGAATGAAGTCCGAGGCACCTCCTGATGGGGAGGAAAGGCGTTCAAGGTATGGAGAAAGAGGGAATGCCGTAGTTGACTGAGGCGTGCGCGGAAGCACGCTTGGCGAGGATGGCAGAACTGACTGTCGAAGAGTGCTAGACTCTCCCATCGTGGCCCGACGAGAAACTGGAGATCCAGCCCGATCGCCTTGACTAGCAGCGACTATCTGAAAGCTGTCTTGCTGAGAGACAATGGTCTGCCTACGATCAAGCGTAAATGATCGGCCACGCTTGGGGGTGTTAAGCAACGCGGCGAGAGCTGGACATTTCGGAGAACATGGCGACGGCGACGACTCGCTACTAACACGCGTTAAACGGCGTTGCGAGCCCATTCATCTTTTAGGAGTAACTTCCTCTCGATTTCTGGGCGAAACGTGCCCAAGGGGAATTGATGGCGCTCTTTCGTCCCGCTCCTGCCTGACATCGTCCAAGTATTGAGACACAGTGGCGAACAATTGCTTCGCCAGAGTATCGTCTTCATCAGATATTGGGTCCAAAATACGTTCATACATGTCCACTTCTTTAGACTGCAGATAGTTATTCGTACGTTTCTCGAGTTCTTTGTCTTCCCCCTCGGTCGCTTTCAAGCTGTCTAAGGCAACCTGTGTAGTTTTTCTAGAGGCTCAAAGCTCTCCTCGAATCGTTGAGTGACGATTTCCAACTCCTCCTTGAGCTTCTCTAGATCTTTGCGGAAAATGTTGAGCTCCTCACAGGGGAGGATTCGGTCGTCTTAACCCATGATTGAGGTGGATGGCTATGATGAATGGTTGTGGTGACGGAGCGAGACTGGCTTTTTTTATTATATACGCACAGACTGTGCGTTTGTTGCTTCTCACTGCTCACTGCCTGCTAGGAAAAGGGCCGATGGGACCAACGATGCGGAAACTAGTGGAATTGAAAGCCGGCGAAGGCAATTATCAATGATCTACTGATGATATGGATATGCGATCGAAAATTTTGGGTTTAGGACATTTTGGTTTCCATTCCCGTACATTTAGGATGTAGAGGAATATCCAAGGATGGTATTGGTACCTAAACGCATCCTATGCGGCTCAAGGTCGATGAGACACCACTGTATATGTAAGTTTCATGGCCTCTCCGCTGCACGATATACGAAGGAAAGCGCCTTTAGTCTTGTCCAGCAATCTGAAGGCATTAAAGAATATCTTGGTCTCGTGTGGCCCGAAGAAGAGATAGGGTCAGAGTTACAAACGCTCTCGGCCCTACACAATGCTCACCAAGAAACCATCTTCCTTGGTAGATGTAGAAGAACTACTCTTAGTCTTGCGTACCACGAATGAAGGACACGAGGCACCACTATTGTCCTTAATCTTCTAACAAAACGGGTAGTACCACTGGCTCTTTGTGGGCGTGCATCGAGTGAGGGGTACAGCTAGCATTGTGATATGTGGTGAGGACATTACTGAGACGTCTGATGAAGGTATCGTCGGAAACGGGGCTGGCGTTGCACGACCGGATGAAAGCACTGAAAAGTTTCTGGCATCAGGGCCCGTTGAAGGGAGACCGAAGGCATTTGTTCCGGGGTTCCGGGATTCCACTGCCCGGAAGTGGTTCTTACGGCCCTATCGACTTGTGGATGTGTAGAAAGTGTCGTGACCGATCATCATGCGTCAAGAGCTTACCGAGTGTTCTTTCCGTTACTAGTCCTGACGTCAGAGCCAGACTGACGAAAAGTGTGTAGGGTGGGGCTCAAGCGGTGCCTGAGGCTCAGCACTCCGTTGGCGAATCTCATATCGAGTATGCGACCCGACAACTGGGAACTACCTTAGTAGAGTTTCCCTATGGGTTTTTGGCAAAGTATCGTAATGAGTCGACTATCACTGCTTTTGTATCATAGAATAGCCGATAAAGTCAAAATATGCAAAGTTTGCTATTTTGTTTTTGGTAGGATATTCATGGAAGAATGTCTACAAGACGGTAGGTAGTTTGCGGATTAACTGAGCACCAAAGTTCGTTGAAATTTTCCATTTAGTTATCCAACGAGGGACAGAAAAGACCTTGCTAAATAAATACACATCTTCGTGATCCACATCTGTGCCTACTAAAACAATCAGGAGACAGAACGCTCAGTGAACATGACAAGGCTCAGACAGTCCGTATACAGGTTACAAATCCTACATATTCACAAACAACACCCTAAAGCAATATGGGGAGCACTCTGAACCACGTAGCAAGATTGAATCTGCTATTACTGTATAGACACGAAGTAGATTTCCAAATACCTTACACTCCATTGAGCACACTCTGCACGCCAACAGTCCCCACATCGTCTCTCCTAGCAATGAAACCCTTCAATTCCTGCGCATCCTGTCCACCTGCAGCCCTCAAACGGTCCCTGAGTGCCTCTGGCCCAATGATAAACAACGTGCTAACATCTGTCAAAACATCCATAGCACCAGGCTCCAGCTCATCGCCCGTCGGCCATGCTCGCACCAATTCAACATACTGGTTCATATCCTTCGATACGCTTAGACCACCGACTTGTGAAATGGAAAACTTCAGCAAGTGCGCTAGGACGAGGGAGCGGAGACCACGCGCTAGCTCAGCAAGGAAGAGCGAGAGGTTTCGACCAGATAGGGCAGAGGTTGCCTGAGATGCAACACGTGTAAGGAACGCAGAAACTTCACGGCAAGCTTGGGTTTCGCTTGTTACCATAAGGTCCTCTTCCTTTGGTCGAAAATCAGTTTTCTTTTGTTGGGCAAGACATTTGCTCACCCAGTTCAGCGAGGCAGTTATTGTGAGATTGAGGATGTTGGAAAGCTTCGCCTCGAGCGTGGTCATTGTCAGATTAATAGACTTTTCAATCTCGCGACGGATGGTAAGGTTGGGTGTGCACAAAGGCAGGAGGATTGTAGTAGTTGTTTGTTGTAGGAGATGCAGCATTGTGGTAATAGTGTGCAGAGAGGGGAGGTGGGTGAGATCTGGTGGTGTCTTGGAGTTTTCCTGCGATGCGGCATGATCTTGTGCACTGCATTGACGTTAGTTGACATGCTAAATCACAATAGAGGCGATACTTACGCGTCCAGGGCCGTTTCCAAGTACATTTTGCCCATTTGCCGCAGAAGCAAGTTGAGCAGTATCTGCACATCCTTTGGTGTCTCATTGCCAGGCGACAACTCCAGCCCACGTCCGACACCTTCTGCTAGCCACTTGAGCATTCGTTTGGCTACTGGTAGTGACAGTCGGCCATCCTCGTCAGTGACCTCGATATCCTTCTTCTCTTGTTGGTCTTCTTTCAGCCCAGCGATACGAAGAAGAGTAGCTTTCTGGCTAGCTGGTAGCTCAGTGCTTTCCAGACGCTCCATGTACTTGTCGCGAGCGGATGCGGCCAGCTCTTTGCCTCGTTGCGCGAGCGAACCAAAGTATGAGGTAGGCATCTTGCTTCGCCGCGAGTGGTAGATGGTGAATTTGAGAAGCAATGAAGAGTACAGCTCCTCAAGGTTCTTCTTTTCTCGCTCAATGTACTTCTCACCGATAAAGTACGAGGAGAATAATTCCTCCAGTTGTTGGTCAAGCGTAGCCGCAACCGCCGACGTAGCAGGCTCAGGATGTTCTGTTAAACCGTGTGTCTTGAGATCTTCCACGAGCTGAGTAATGTAACTTCTTGAAGCCTGCAGCGAACGCAGGAAAGCAAGCGACGAAAGATCTCCAGCTTTGTCGAGCACCATTTCGAGCCTGGACTGGATAGACTGCTGAAATATGCGTTCCAGAAACTTGATGAGAACTTCTTCGTAGTACGGAAACGCCCGCTTGATGATAGCGGATTCTTCCTGAACGACAATCTTGACTTCGTCAACCAAAGACTGAAGCGTTGGTTCCACGCCAGGCGGTTCGGCATCAGGATCCTGGAGGCGATCCCATGTCTCCAAATCTGTACCAAGATCCTCACCGCTCAACTGCATACGATCGATGAAGAACGAATGCTGGTTGACATAAGTCCCAATGACGCTGGCACCGTCATTGAAGCCTTTGAGAGCAATGGCGCAGTCACGCATCCCAGGGTAGTTGGGACGTGCATAGCATTCTTGAAACTTGCTGAGAAGGTCCTGCTCCAAGTTCTCGAGAAATTTCTCAATGATCTCCTTGGTGTTATGTCTTGGCTGGTGTGTCGTCCTGCGCTTCATCCCATTCGGGACATCGCCATTGACTCGTTGACTGCCGTCTGGATCAAGGCGTGTGCTGATGCGCAGAAGCTGGCGCGCAATTTCAGCACATCGTACGATATCACCGTTCTTCCGCTGATCTTCTAGAATCATGAGTTCGCCTCGTTCGCTGACCTCTTGCCAGCACTCAATCAGGAATTTGGCATCAAGAGCCCTCTTCCGCTGGCGATCAAGCTCTTCGAGGCGCTCTCCTATGCGCATGGCAACGTTGCCGCCCGTATCTGATCCTCCATCGTCGTTTCCATTCAGCGAGTTGTCCAGCCTCTGAAATCTATCCATGGCCTGTTCCAGCCGCCTACCTAGGGACTCAACATTCTGGTTGTGTTGGAGTTCTGCCCGCCGGACGGCTCCAGAGAGGTCTGTCTCCTTCTCCTCAAGGTCCTCGGATAGACTGTTGAGGCTTCTCAGGGCATGTTCAAAGGTTCGGATAAGCGGCTTTGGGTCGAACGTCTGCTGCCCGCCAGCGCCTCCGGATCGTCGTGTCGCAGGTACAGCGGCCTGAGAAAGGTCTTCGATAAAATCCTTGACCAGAAAGTCTTTGCTCTGCGTGAGTCAGCACGGGAAAATCAAAAGAGCTGGGTGGCAGCTTACGGCGAACTTCTCTAGGGTGAATTGCGGTATGCGTATAGAGGTCCTCGAGGTCTGGTGGGTGAGTATAGAAGCGCCATCGGAGCTGACGCGTTGCATGATTATGAGCAAGGCACAGGCCGGAGTTCAAGGACGAGATATCATTCAAGTGGTATGTAAAGCAGATGTGTGTACGTTGCTACCCAGCGAGCCAATGCCGCCTGAAATGGGCTGGGGCTGAGGTTGTTGGTACTGTCGCAAAGCATCAAGCTGCACAAGGCTTCTACCAGATCATGTCTTGGGATGGTGCATGCGATAATCGTGAGAAAGCATTCCCGGTCCAGGGTGTATGTGCACCTGGTAGTAGTAGGGACGAGTGAAGTCGCGACTGTGGCTTGTCGCACCCCACGCCTCGGTCCCTGGCGCAATGCAGAAGCGCCCGCCGAATCAAACCACGGGCAACCCCATGCGCTATGATGACAATGCACCTTTCTACTGTTGTACACAAATGCCTAAATTAGAGCCGTGATTGTTGAACAGCCTCACATCACTTGCGAAAGCTTCCGCGTAATAGCGCCACTGCGCAGGGCGGAGCACGGCAACATGCGCGTACATACCTACGCCTTGGCTTACGCTCGGAAGAGACGGCGCCACACGTATGCACATGCACCAGCCTCACAGGGATATTTCATGTATCTTACATCTGCCCACCCTCCGACCATGGCCAGTTAACGCGAGCATTGACTCTTCTTTTCTATACTTATCAGCTTCTGTCCTGATTTCACGTGTGTAGCCATCGATAGTCCGGCTCGTCCTGTACCCCTTTGCTCAGCACGTCGTCTGCAATGGCTGCTATCACCGGTCTATCATCCAAACAGGAGTCGGCTTTCCGGCGCAAGGAGCTTTCTGCCCAGGAACGCGAGGAACTGCTCAAGCCTTTTCTTCCCACCGACATTTCCGATAGTGATACACAGGCGCAAAAGAAGAAGGCCCTCCGTGAGCGCCGTCGACGCGCATCCCAGCAACATCACCGCAAACCCCTCATCGGCCCGTTCAAAGCACTACTCCACCTCACCATCTACCATGTCGTCGCTCTGCTCTTCAGCATCTTCTTCCGCTTTCGACGCGCCTACCGGCTTGTACGGGGAAAAGTCATCTCGCTCCTGAAATATCATCATCGCACGCCAGAGTTCATAGCGCACGACGTAAAGGACCTGGAGAAGCTACCAAAGCACCTGAGTGTGATTGTAGAATACCAAGAGGACGACGGAAGTCAGGGAAACGCTGGCCTTGAAGGTCTCGTAAACGATGTCTGCGAGATAGCGGCTTGGGCAGCAAGTGCTGGAATTCCGTTTCTCAGTATCTACGAGCGAACTGGTAAGCTAGCAAAATCTACTAATACGTACAAAGAGGCTTTTGAAGTGCTAATAGCGAAACAGGCGTCCTCAAGAACTACCTACCCCAAACCCATGCCAGTATCTGGAACACGCTTGAAGCCTACTTTGGCCCACAACGCAAACCCACCCTCTCCCTCCGCGCACCACATCTGAGCTCATACTCACCACCCGACACTCCCCCTCAGTCGGCTGAGCCAAATGACCCAAGCCTCAAGCAAGAACGCCAGCACCTCACTGTACTCCTCTTGTCGGAACATGACGGCCGAGATACTATTGTCGATTTGACTCGCACCCTGGCCGAAATGGCGCAAAAGGGTGACGTGCGACAAGAGCAGATCAACATGGATTTGATCGATGCACAGCTAAACGACCACGTCTCCAGCGAGCCAGACCTGCTGATTCTGTTCAGTCCAACGGTTCAATTGAAGGGCTACCCGCCATGGCAGCTGAGGTTGACCGAGATCTTGTAAGTTAATTCGCTTATCGCTTTTGTGAGGCCCAGCACTAACAATTCCTCCCAGTCACTTGCCAGACAACAAGGGCGTCAACTATCAAGTCTTCCTCCGAGCCCTATACAATTTCGCTAAGGTCGAGATGCGCCTCGGAAGGTAGCGGGTGGATATGGTTTTGGAGTCTTTTCGTGCATAATAGAATACCCAATTTGATTATTTCCGCATTTGATCATGTCGTTTGCCATCTTGCACTCAAAAATAGACCACACAAGTCGTCAAAAGCAACATTCACAACTCATATCACACATCTTGTACAAAAGAACATATGTGGAGGTATCTCGAATCTGATGGATGGTAATCTACACCATGTCCTCATGCTCGCCGTCGTCTTTTTGTGTACGTCATAGCCATCGAGAGTAAATGCACCTAACACCTGTATTCGTTGTAGGTCGTCAAGTACATTGTCCGCCCCACTAAAGAACCCATGCAACCATAACCCAGTCGTTTACTTGAGAGGAATGAAACGGGAAGAGTGAGTAGCACCAATACCGGGCCTTCCGTGCTTGACTGGCCTGTATGAAATGGAGAACTCTGCGAGGTAGTGGCCGACCATCTCGGGCTTGATTTCGACCTGGTTGAACTCCTTTCCGGAGTAGACACCGATAACGCTGCCAATCATCTCGGGGACAACGATCATGTCACGGAGGTGGGTCTTGACGAGGTCGGGCTTCTCGTTGGGGCGGGCCTCCTCTGCGCCATGTTAGCCATCTTATCCTGCCCATCAAGCCGACTGTGCTCCTTACGCTTGGACTTCCTAAGCTTCTTGATGAGACCCATGGGCTTGCGCTTGAGACCGCGGTTGAACCTGCGGCGGGCGCGGGCGTGGACGAGGTCACGGAGCTCCTCAGAGCCGAGGTCGAGGAGCCTGCATCGCAATCAGAATACCGCTATCATTTATATTGATCCCCAGCGTAGGGGGGTATCGAGGGAATCCGAAACGTACTGGTCAAGGTCGACACCGCGGTAAGAGAACTTGCGGAACGCCCTCTTGGCCTTAAGGGCTGTTCATCTCGTTAGCCATGCTGTGCCATCAATATGCCCATCTGTCGCTGCGGATGCGGGGGAGAGGCTGGGGAATGGGACAGGAATGCGTACCAGCTGCGGCCTCGGGATCGTAGTCAGCGTCAGCCATGTTTGCGGTTGTCGAAGTAGCTGATGGGGGGAACTTCGTTAGGTCGTGGGTTGTCGGTCGTTCAATTATCGATGGGCAAAGGGAATTTCGAGGTGTTGCCTGCCTCGCTTAAGCGAGCCGTTAGCGTGCCACTACGTCCATGCGCAGCTGGACCAACACCAACATCACTATGTTCACACTTGCAACGAATAGTAAACCTTGACTAACTTGTCGCATGATTTTGCAATGCAGGATTGTGTGCTGATGATGCAAAACCTTGATCTCCAAAAGGTGGGTTACAACCAGCGCTGCAGCTTTCATTGAAGACAAAACCTTTGAACTGGTCAAAAGTGACTGCTCGAGATCACTATAACAGTCAGGTCATTGTCTTCATGCACTATGATGCTCATATGCTGATCTATTTGTAGATTTGAAACCCTGACTATTAAACATTTACACCTTTTGCTCTCGCTCTCAACAAGTATACATCAGTGTAAGATGCACAGACACATAGTCACATTGAAGAAAGTCACAACGTCGATGTAATTGAGGGTGCATGGCTTCATTGTGGGTATCTCAGCAGGCATCTATGAAAGCATTGCCGCACAGTCTTTCTCCATATCCCATCCATCGCGCGCTCGACACGCCCCAAATGCTCGGACTCGTTGCGCATGATTCTCGTGATTTTTGAGAAATTGGCCAGATCATACATCGTAAACAGAGATGGATTGGCGATACGTTTAGTCGAAGAGACCGAAACCCATGTCCTCGTCGGACTCCTCCTTCTCCTCCTCCTTGGCGGCGGGAGCCTCCTCGGCGGCAGCGGCACCGCCAGCGGCGGCACCACCAGTGGCGGCAGCAGCACCACCACCGGAGCCACCAGAGGGAACGGAAGCGAGCTTCTCGGATCCAGAGGCGATGAGCTCGTTGATGTCCTTGCCCTCAAGCTCGGAGATCAGCTTGTTGAGGCGCTCGTCATCAGCCTCGATACCAACGGCGTTGAGGACGGACTAAATTTCATTAGAATTCCTGTTGAAAAAAACCCCTTTCATAAACCATCATACCTTGACATCTTCGGCGGAAGGCGAGGTGTTACCACCAAGGCCGAGGAGGAGGTATGCAGCGAGGTGCTTCATTGTGATGGTAGATTGGTGGTTTCGGTGGAAAGGAACAGGAGTTCAATCGATTTAACCTGCGCCTGTCAGTATTGTGTCGCTGGGCGCAAACAACAGTAAGTACGCACCGCTTGTGGCCGGAGACTGAATCTACAAGTTCTCGCTGTGGTTGTCGAAAAGAAAAAGTTTCTGGTCATAGAATATTGACTCAAGGTGGGATCTCGCTACCCAAGCCATTCCGCTGTCGGACTAGCGCGAGATGGCCGTATCGTCACGTGAAGGCTGACTAGGCGCAAAGTCAAGGTATAAAACAGGCCCGTCTGCGCCGTCGCTGTCCGCTCATTCTCTGGCCGTCCATTCTAATCCACCGGTCCCGTGCGCCTTGCCTTCTCTCTGCGCGCGCGACCACCCTCCGCCGACTATCAATACCGGCGATTTTTACTAGGAAAGCATGTACAACTTGCCCTCCAATCGAATCGACGAGCGGTAACACTGAGTCAAACGCTTATCAGTTGCCTACCATGAGCGTGAGCTGCAGCAGACTGCCCGCAACATCTCCCGTGTGCTAACCGTGTCTTCCAGTCACTCAAAGACATCATGTCGATAATCGACCCGAGCGCAAGGTCCGCAGCAACAGCATCAAAGCAAGGTCCGCTTGGCAGTGCCCCTAAACCAGCGCCGCGACCGGTTGGAGGGGCGAACGGCGCGTCTCAAGCACCGCAGTTGAAGCGAAAGGCATCGGGTCCTGTTGAGAATGGACAGACAAAGGTGCAGAGAAAAGAGGCGGTTGGCGGAATAGCACAGGCAAATGGCGCGGTTCGTGCCACGTCGTCACCTGCCACGTCAAGACCTTCTTCGTCTACGCCTACCACCTCCGTCCCTTACCGCGGAACCGCTGCGCCCTCGTCTTCGAAAACAGCAAACCCACCTGCCCGAAAGCCTCTCCAGTCATCAAACACACCCGCTACTACAACCAAGGCCCCGGCGCCTGCTCCCAAACCTGCTCCGGTAGCCACCGGCCCCGCACCCGCCTCGAATGCCGCACCCAAGAAAGGTTATCTGGCCATGCTCCAGAAGGCCAAAGAGAAGGATGCCAGCAAACCCGTAGCGCCACCGATCAAACATGAGCCTACAAAAATCTTGACGCGGAAGGAGCGGCTGGCGCTCAAGGCAGAAGCAGGAGTAAAAGGCAAGAAACCTGTCGCCGGACTGCCGTCGAAGCCTGCAGATCCCAAGGCGGATCCCTCCAAAGAGAAGAAGAAGGTCGAAGTAGGTTATCAAGGCACTGCACGGCCGGCTCGGAAGCCTGTTGAAGTTGGCTACAAAGGCACCGCTCGTCCCTCCAGTGCACCTGTAACGTCGAGTCGCAACGGCACACCGGCTGCAAAACCAAAACCCAACCCAACCAAGGGCCGCTATGACGGATATGCAGACTGGGATGACCTTGACGACATGGACGACGATGAAGAAGACTATGAATCCGACGGCTCTTCGGCCATGGAGGGAGGCATATGGGATGTCGAAGAGGAAGAACAGTTGGCACTCAAGGCTGCCAAGAAGGAAGATGCTGAAGCTTTGGCAGAAGAGAACAGGCTCAAGAAGGAGAAAGAGGAGCGAAAGAAGAGGCTGGCAGCAATGGCAGCCAAAGCAAAAAGAAAATATTAAGGATCTTCGGCGTTACGGTTCACGATTCCACGGCATGGGGGCGTTTTACCTGCATTGTTGCGATTGCATAGCCATGGAGCGGATCTCTTTTACCATGGCGCATTCACGATTGTTACATACCCCGAACAACGATCCTGTCTTCATAGTACGTGGCTCAGATGAAGAGACTACACATAGTTTATATTTGCAAGCGATAACAGTTGGTAATACAACCTGCAGTTTCGGTTCGATATCTCATCTCATCTGCAAGTGCTTTTAGTGCTTATGAATGGTCTTCGAATGGTCGTTTCTCCTTGGTTTACAGCTCCCACATTATGACGCATCAATGTCAACGGGTTCAAATGCCTCCGCGGTCAATCACATCCACGCGATTGTCCTTGGAAGCAGAATTCTTGTGCCAGCACAGGCACAAACGACGCTTGTTCACAATTGACCATAGGGTAGTATCAAACAACGCATCATGGATTCTTGTCAAACACCTGGATTCATACTTCTAGCCTGTTCAAAGCTTTCAGCATCCGTAACACCAAGTTATTTTTCACCATAGCTGAAGAAATGACAACACTCTATCAGCGACTAGCACATCCATTCCGGCGCCCCGTCCACTATTACACGATTGCAGAGCCCCCTCTTACGCCTGAACAGCTTCAGAGGCAACGGGAGAAGGAGAAGCAAAGAATACTGGACAGGATTGAAAATGATTTGGACGATGGGTGGGTCAGGCCAAGAGCTAGCAATTCTTCAGACAGCCTTCCCGTGATCATCGACAGAGGCCCATACAGGGGGTGTTTATATCCAAAAGATCAACTATATTTCAACAGTGTCATGCTAGTAGCGGATTCAGAACCGAGATATGCTGGCCCACCTGATGCAGAGTTGAGGCAAGAGACTCAGAGGACCCCAACTCAGCGTCCAAATGGCAGCAATCATAAGGGCCCCTCCGCACAACCCGTGCCTAGCGAATGGATGGCCACTTTGAGGAATGCAAAGGACCCCAAAGAATGGGAGGGACGAAATAGCATCAATCTCACACCAGCGCGTGCTAAGCCCTTAAGTAACATGCAACCGCCCCCAAGATCGCCATCGCCGCCTCGAGGACCGATCACACCCGGCACACAAGAGTGGGACAGGTTCATGGACTTCCCATTAGATAATCCCTACCACATATATCATAACGATGACCGTAAGCAGTCTCATGAGGATCTTGCCGTTTCGAATGCCCCGATCTTATCAAAACCAACAGCTGTGACCGAACCACAGGCCCCTTTGCGATCCCATAACATCCATGCTCGTTCAGAAGCTCAATTGGGATATCCTGTACTGCCGATCCCGACAAGCATCTCAATAAAACCGCTTGATATCCCATCGATCCAATCTGGACCGACGCAATCACTGACATGGAAATCAGCATTGAAGAGTATTCTGTTCCACGAGGGAGTCGACCCTGCGACGAAAGCTTCGGTTAGGGAAAAGGCGCAGTGTAGCTCTATCATTGGAGGACTAGAACACCAAGAAACGCCTCTCTTTACCCCTACAGACGTCAGCCTGGTGCCAAATTTCAGCTACCCGATCGCTGCAAGTGCATTTTACGACCGCATTGATGCGGCACAGACACCTCGGGCACGATCACCTCAAGAGAAAGAGCAGCGATACGAGGAGCTGTTGCCAAATAGTGTTTGCTCTGAGCACCATAGTCATGCAAGCTCAAATGAGACACTCTATCGTGACCCATCGCCTTTGAACTGGCCCTTGCGAGGAGGGCAGGGCAGAGAACATGTTGCATTGACGAATGGTGTCCCGCCAGGGTACTACTCATCGTCAAGCTCTAGTAGCTCTAGCGACACTACCCCCGACCCTCGCCCGAGCTCTCCGTTTCCTCCCAATCTAGTACCAGAAAAGGTATCTGTGTTGCTCTGCTCCCTCCTCACATCGCCAGAACTCACGCTGCACCGTCAGATAGTCCATGAGACAGCGCCTGTAGGTACTTCGTCTCAATCTGGCCTCGAGACACATGCACGGCTCATCAAGAAACTCACCGCCACCGTCTATGGGCTTCAAGACTGCATCGCCGGACTAGAGGACAATCTCGTACCGCAACTCAGCATATATCTCCAACAAAAAGACCGCGAGATCGATGATCTGGATGTCGAAATATCGCGGCTCAGAAATGAAATCACTGAGCTGAGGCGAACCGTAGATTTCGGTACCGGAATTCTAAGCCAATGCCGAAATTGCGAATGGGAGGTCTGGCACACATTGCTTGACATTCAACGAAAGCGCGAAGAAAGGCGTAGTTCTCTCTCACGTGTCTTCTCTAGAACAAGATCGGGTACGGTGCAGTATGCTGTGGCCAACCTTAATGCGCCGCAACCCAGTGTAGCTCATGCTGTGTCTTCCAGAAGTGCGAACATGGGTGTTCTCAAGAAAAAGGAAATCAATGCCCTTCTACTTACGGCAAAGCAGAATGTTGAAATGATTGACCAGGACATGAAAGAAATGGCGAGGATGGTGCAAGCGTATCCAACGAGGAATGGGGACGCTGAAAAAGAGGAGGAGTAAATAAGAGGGCGTGAGTAGGATTTTTGATGGGCTGGTGACTCCGGATAGACTAGTGATTTGTTTGATTGTACTCCAGCTACCTGATTATTCTCCTTGTAGCAAGCTCGCAGCTGCTTAGACAGCGAAGAGAGATGCAGCTGCCATTCCGGGTCACACTTTGACGACTACCGAAAAGCTAAATGTGTTGCGGAAAGGCGTAGATGTTCATATTGCATCTGTTGGTGCATCACTCGAAAACAAAGTTGACCGGCGAGACGCAACCTTCTCTGTTACCATCATGATCAAGAATACTCATCATCTAAATTTGAAATTTAAACAAGGCAGCATACTGCTATGCGGACAACATTTAGTTACCAAAGCTGAAACACAGTCCCAACCGGCCTACGAAGGGCTGATGCGTTGTTGATATATGCAGAACAACAGCGCCGCTTACTCGACACTTCCACAGTGAAAGACCCTTAAAGCTTGGCGCCAGACAGCCGCACAACGAAGGCGACATAAACAGTTTTCTCTCCCCTCTCTTATTGCACCCACCACCCAAAATACACCACGCTGTCTCAGTATGGTAAAATAACATCGAATCGGATCACTTATCACGTCCTACGAGATAAGAAACTCCTCTGATACTGAGGACGAGATTCATGATAGCGATCATGAGGCCAGCATCAAGCTTGCACAGGCTGCTCAACAGTAGTGATCAAAGGACCGAGAAGACATTTTGAAAAAGATGAAGAAACTGGATACCCGGGTCAGAGAGCACAAGCTCGTCTAGCAAATAATCGACAAGGCAATGGCTGAGAGAAGACGAGAAACCAAAGGCAAGTAACGCCCATAAAAAGCATGAGTCCCGCTGACATCTCCACAGATGCCACAGATATTACTATTGCTGAGCTCAAAGCAGAGAGTGACCTTCTAAGCGACAATCAAGCGAGGCTGGAGGCCGTCATCGATGACCTCGAAGATCAAGTGGGCACTTGGGAGGAGAATCATATTGATTGCCAAGAACAAGCAGACCGGATTACGCGTCTCGAATAGAAGCTGGGCAAATGGGAAGGTCACTACGACTGCGACAGTATTATCGCCTGTTTGAGGCGCCAGTTAGACGAGCATGAAAAACGATCAGAAACACTAGAAAGTGTCGAAAAGCAGCTCGAAGACTATCAAAACTGTGGACAAACAATCAAACGGCTCCAGCAAGAGTCGGTGAGATTGGAGACGGAATTTCGTACAAGTGCTGCGACGATCAAAGAACTTGAGAAAAAGCGTGATACAGGCAAAACATAGCAGGAGAAGTATGAGGTTCAACAAACCACAATAACTGCTCTGCGGGAGTTGTCTGAAATCCTTCAGATAAGGATCGGAAGACTGAAGGAGGATTACAAGGTGTGGAAAACAGAAAACGATGTGCTGCAAAAGCAGTGTACGGTTCATGAGACGACCATTGAGACGCTCCGACAGAGACACTTACGTGATATGAATGATCTAAGGGCCCAACTTGCGGAACCTAATCTACACCGTAGATGCGGATAAAACGTTGCTTCGCTAGAAAAACGACTCAAGCTTCAACGAAGTGCTATGGAGCAAGAGGCGTCACCGGACCAACCCTCAGTCGCCACGTCGGGTGAACCTGTCATAGCTGAGAACATGGCGTTGAAGAACGTTATCAAGCAGGTCGATAGAGACGTAGTATCCTTGTGCAAAAACTTGCGCAACGTCATGGTCTCTTTCAAAAGGCCCGGAGAAATCAAGGAGAAGTACCTCCAGTTGGGGCGCGTGGTATCGAATTGGCGACACGGCGACATCATGAAGTAGACCGAAAGCAACGATTCGCCGGCACCACTTCAAAACTTGGCCAAGGAAGCTCTAATCAGCTACGACATCATTTCTACATACCATACGCGAATGATAGACATACTCAAAACAGAGACGGAGAAGGTAAAGGTGCATGAACAGGCCATGCAGAGCCTACAGAAAAAGTCATGACATGTTTAGGCAGAACTTCTTGACGCTGCTTGGGAAGGCCGAGGATGAGAAAGAGCGTGCAAGAAGGCGAGAGTCTGAACTTTGGGAGATGATCGAGCTGAGGAATAGCATGATTCAGCTGAGGGAAGAGATCATTATTCGCCTTATCGAATATCTCTCTCGTGCTCCCTGATACGGGAATTGCAATACCACTAGGTGTTTGATGATAAGTTCGCACTGAGCGACTACCTGTGTACAATAGCAAATAAGCTTTCTTCTTCATGGTCTAGCCCTCAGTCTGAAATTACCTCAAACATTGCAGTAAAAAAAAAGTGATGAGTGACTTACTGTTTGACCCCCATGAAGCTAGCGCTAAAAAAGGGGGGAGGGCTAGTATGTACTCCATGTTTATACACATTTCAGTACCCTTGCCCACTTTTTTACCTCCATACCAACAAAATCAAAACTATCATTGCGACAAGATGCCTACAGACGTACAATTGCTTAAAGCCAAAGCATATTTTTCTTCACGCAATCTGCATCGAGCGATACAGACGTAGTACAGGTATTGGATGGACTTTCGGTTCCCAATAGAGAGAGAGATATATATACTATCTCCCATTACCCAAAACAACTCTTAATTTGGTTTTTCTTTCTCTTCCTCTTTCACACAGATCAAATAAAATCTCGCTGCTCTTATCAAGAGTTACAGCACCATCGCTTCGCCAATCAGATACAGCCATTCTAAAAATGCTAATCGTATGTACAACTAAACGGCTATGATCACGTGCCTCACCTCTACACAAATCACTCAACACAACACTCAATTGATACAACAAGACCCACTTAAAGGCCTACGTGTATACGTACATGCTAGTCATACCCCCTCCCGCCAAGCCACTAGCCACATGCAGAAAACCGTAACAATCAAGTAAGTTTTCGTATAGTTAACTATACATTTTTTATCTAATGTTACACTTTCTATTGGGAACAGGGGGTATTTTCTATATGCACCTTATCTTTCCCTTTCCCCTCCCTATCCCAGAATAACAAGAAAAAGGAGAGAGGCCATGGTATTTGCAAAGTTTCTTTTTGGGTAGCTATGTGACTTGAAAATAGAGTAGAGAAAGAGAGACAGAAAATCTCGTCTCATATTTACTCCTTCTTTGCATTAACAGCATCGGCAGGCTTGTCAGCCTTGCCGGTAGGCTCATCCATTTTCCTTGCACGGTCATCTTGCTCGGCGCGCTCAGCACTTCCGCCCAAGCTCTCGCCGGTGCTAGCTTCGGCTTCTTTGCTTTCTTCAGTGGCCTTGGCTTCCTTTGCCTCATCGGCATCCCTTGCGGGCTTTTCGGCCTCGTCAATGTCGTCGTGGTCCTTGGGCGAGGCAGCGGCCTTGTTCTCGACCGTCTCTGTCTGCTCATTCTCTTCGTTGATGAGTTCCTGCTGCTCCTTGAGGACTTCGAGACGCTGCTTGTTGGTGGCGGCGCCTTCAGCGTTCCGGACCTCGAGGTCCACCTCGTGGTAGAGTTCCTCGGGGATGCTGGAAAGAACAGCCTCCAGAGCATCAATCTGGGATGTCATTTCTGCGTCCTTGCCCTGTGCGTATGCAAAGGCATTGGAAAGCACCAAGAGGGTTGAAGGGACACCATGCTTAAGACGGAGATCAAGCCAGCTTGTCAGGTCATCCCGTAGCCTGCCAGGAGAAACGCCGTACGTTCGGATACCGCGGCTTGCACACGCAGTCTGAAGCTCGGGAACCGAAAGAGTCTCGACGCCTTCATAGGCAATGGCCCTGTCGTCACGCTTGATCTGGCGCATACGAACCCTGATTTGGTAGCGCAGGAAGTTGTCGGTACCAAAGGAAGTGATGTTCATGTAGCGGCAGATGGAGACGAGCTGCGGACGAGACAAGTTGTCAAGAGTCAAGTCATCCTTGAAAATCTTGCAGACCTTGATGATTTCCTCTGGTGTTGGCTTCTCGCCGGTTGTGCGCACCTTTCGGAAGAATTCACCAAACTCGGCTGTCTGGGCATTTTCGGGAGAGACTGGCAGACCGGTTTCCTTTAGAGTCTGGCGAAGGAAGTCGCTAACGTCCTTGCGGGTTGCTCGGAGGGTTTGGGCCTTGGTATCCTTGGCTGATTGGCCCTCGTATGTGCTGGGAAGCATGTTGGGGAAGAGCTTGAGCGCTACGGGAAGAAGCAACTCCGCGAACGGCACGATGACGAAAGGCAGGAAGGGAACCAAACGGGCGAGATCCTGGACTGTACGTTGCAGCTAGGTCAAGTTAGCATTGTGCATTTGGATTGGCTTGAGCAGCAAAAGAAAACACACCTGTCGACGCTCTCGTCTAGTGAGCTCGTAACCAGCAGCCATCTTCAAGGCAAGCTTGGAACTAATCTTGATCTCGAAACCAAGCAGTTTGGTACCGTCCCAGTAATGTACCAGCTCCTTCTTGACTTTTTGCCAGACGGTAAGCTTCTTCTTCTCCTCGTCCTTCTTCAGCATGACCTTCTTCTCCTCCTTAGTTTCGGCTGCTGCCTTGTCTGCGCCCAACTCCCTGATCGTCTGGACATCTTGTGCGGATGTCTTGGCGTGTGCGGTTGGGCCAGACTTGGGGATGAGGGTGTCTTTTTCGAGCTGGGGTTTGGCTTGCTGGGGAGCCTTGTCCTGGTCCTGCCTGGAGAGTGGTTGGCTTGCTTTTTTGGGGTCGAAGCCAGGGGGTGGGTAGTTCTGTGCAGTGTTGGATGACGTCGACTCGGTCTGTAGGGCTCGAAGCGGGATGAGGATGCGAATTGCAGGCGAGGAGCGCAGCATGGGGCGATGTGTGCGGGTGGTGGTCCTGATGCCTGCTCTGAAGACTGCGGGCGCTGCCCGGGAGGCTGTTCTGCTAACGTACATTGCGCCGGGACTGGCAGCAAAATAAAAAGGGAGCGATGTGGATATTGTACAGCGATTAAAGTATGTACGATTGGGAGAGAAGCAGCATATAAAAGATGGAAAGGAGATGTGGGAAACTGACGTGTGATGGGGAAAGTGGACTGGATTATGCAGTTGAGAAAATGGGCCTGCTCTGACGTTGCCGTCTTTCGGAGTTAGGCCTAGGGAGTTTTCAGGGACCGGCGCACCAGGGCGATCCAAAGCTTGGCCGCCACCAACGGGGCCTGGCACACACTGGCACTGGCACTGGCCTGCGTATCCATGACGGATGATTAATTGCGCCTAGGAACAGGCCGGATACACATACATGCTATGTATGAATCTAGACGCAGGCCGTGCAGGTGCTCCGGGGACTATCATCGGGTATTATGCGCCCCCGTTAAGCGCAAAGTAGCCATTGTGGTCATGGCCGAGGCTTTACCGTGGTCGATGGCCGATGGCCGCAACATCGACAGTGGTTTGCGTGAGCATGCGATTCAGTTCTGGGCCTTGCCGTCCCCTCCTCCACGTTTACCCGACGTTGGTCAGCGTGTTGTCCTACGAAAAAGGACTTTGGCCGTGTCGCCGTTCTCCATCCTCCTCCTCCTCCTTCTCCTTCTTCCTTCTTCGCTTTCCCCAGATCGCTATTCCCTTCCCCCGACCTCCGCTTACAATGGACCATTTTTAATATTTGCACATCCGCCGCGAAGCCCGCCGCGCTTCACTTCTCGTACCGACAAATACCCCGGCATACATAGCCATCGCAGCCCCCTCTCCCCCTCTACCCACCCACGGCCACCTTCTCACACAGTACAACATAATGCACATACCAAGTTTAGCAAGGGCGGCCAGAATCATCCTGGTAGGCGCGCCCGGTGTTGGCAAGGGCACTCAGACGGAGCGCTTGATGACCAAATTCTCTCAACTGTCGGCAATCAGTTCTGGCGACCTGCTGAGGAAGAATGTGAGGGAGCGGACTCCTCTCGGTATGCGCGCTCGTTCCCCGCGCTAGGAAAAAATAAAATAAACCAATGCTGACCTATCGCAGGCATCAAGGCCGAGTCGACCATGAAGTCCGGAAAGCTGGTGCCAGACACAATGATCCTGCGCCTGATTGTGAATGAACTGACGACGCGGGGATGGATACGGGACAATGCGCTGCGACCATATGCCCTCAACTTCAGTTCCATGGACATGGCCGACACTACAGTTGACTCGGTCATGATTCCGTCCGAGGTGCGGGCCCCGCGCTACACCTTCTCCAACCACCCCTCGGCATCTTTCATCCTCGACGGCTTCCCACGCACTGCTGCCCAGGCGATTCAACTCGACAACATTGTGCCCATCAACATGGTCGTCCATCTCAACACGCCTAGTGACATCATCATCGACCGCATCTGCAATCGCTGGGTGCACGAACCCTCGGGGCGCGTTTACAACACTACGTTTAATGCGCCAAAGGTGCCGGGCAAAGACGATGTCACGGGTGAACCGCTTACGCGACGCGCAGACGACGACCCAGAGGTGTGGAAGGCGCGTCTCCAGAGCTTCAAGGAAACCAGCGAGCCTCTGCTTGAGCACTACGACAAGCTGGGCGTGCTGTGGACCGTGAATGGAAACAGCAGCGATGAGATATCCCCCAAGCTCTTCAACGAGTTTGGCAAGCGCTTCGGTGCTGAGCAGTAATGTGTACGCACTAATGGGCTTGAGTTACGAGTGTTTGATTATGTCACGATGATACCGTTACACTTTTCTGGTTTACAGACCAAGGGTTTAGGGTGGCCTTCTGTATTAAGCATGAATGTATCTGACCATGCACGCGACAAGGGAGCGCGTTTGCTTGGATAAGTTGCGTATTCCGCATTCACTGTAGATATTCACCGACTGTGGTATGATTGCAGGCCTGTTTGCACTTAGCTGAGCAGGAACGATTGATACTTGCACACCAAATACGCTCGTTGAGCCTTTGAATACAGACCTTGTGACCACATGCTGCTGTCAAGTGTTGATGACTTTGAAGCAATGTACGAGCGGATCCGGTGCCGGTCGCTCATCTGGGAGGGCGAGGGTGCGGGCGAGAGCCCAGGCCACCCTAACACTGCCTCTCCAACCGACGTCACCGACTCAGCTCCGAGCTTACTAGGACCACAGCAGACAGGAAGCCCTCGCGATCAGTGCAACGATTTACTAGACGAGCTAGACTACGACTGCCTAAGCGACTTTGAAGAGTTCACCCAGAGTTGCCTGATACTTACCCGCGATCCAAACGCACCCCGCAGACGCGCAATGGGGGGCGACTTCAGCGAAGGGCGCCTAGAGACGTTTGTCGGCAGCCCACAGAAAGAGTTGGCAGGCACCCAGAATCAATATGTCTCCTACCTTGTGACCACAAAGGTTGGTACCTTGGCCCGTACCTGCAGTTCTGTCTTCACGTAGCCCATCTCTAACACCTAACCCCACCTATAGTCCGACTTCCAGTCCTTCCAGAAGCCCGAATTCTCCGTGCGCCGCCGCTTCACAGACTTTGTCTTCCTCTGGAAACAGCTTTCCAAAGAGTATCCACAATGCGCCGTCCCTCCACTACCCGACAAGCACAAAATGGAGTATGTGCGCGGAGACCGCTTCGGTCCGGACTTTACACAGAGAAGAGCCCACTCCCTGCACCGCTTCCTTAAGCGGATAGCGCTGCATCCTGTACTGCGAAGAGCCGTACTTGTCATCAACTTCCTCGAGAGCCCAGATTGGAACCAGCACATGAAGGGAAGATCGTCGAGGGCAGCAAGCGGGTCTGACCAAGGCAGCGGCGGCTTCGTCGATGCCATAGCAGACACATTCGTCAACACCTTCACCAAGATACACAAGCCGGACCAGCGCTTCATCGAAGTCAGCGAACGGGCCAACAAGCTCAGCGAAGACTTGAACAATGTCGAAAAGGTTACAGTCAAGGTCGCCCGGCGGCAGGGAGACTTGGAGACCGATTACGCCGACCTGGCGACGCAGTGCCAGAAGCTGACTACCATGGAGCCCGTAGTCGAGGGCAACCTGACCTCGTTCGCCGCTTCTGTCAACACCACCTCACAGGGCTTCAAGTCCATTCGCGATCACACAGACCAGAACTACTTGACTAGTTTGCGAGACATGGACGCGTATATCCAAGCCGTGAAGACGCTTCTTCGAACGAGGGAGGGCAAGCAGCTTGACTTTGAGCAGTTGAGCGAATATCTAGCCAAGTCTGCTGCGGACCGTGATTCGCTGGCTAGCGCAACTGGAGCGGGCATGGGTGCATCTGGCTTCTTGCGATCCAAGGTTGAGGATTTCCGAGGCATCGATCACGACCAAGCGCGTCGGCAACGGGTCCGCAAACTCGAAGTCGAGATTGAGCGTCTGACGGGCGAAGTGGAGCTTTCAAAGAAGGCCAGCGAGGCATTTGATGAACACACTGTCAAGGAAGTGGCTGATTTTGAACGCATCAAAGCCATCGAGTTCAAGGACACGCTCGGTGATCTGGCAGACGCACACGTGGATTTCTTCCAGGGCACGATCGAAACATGGGAGAAGTTTTTGGAGGACATGCGGAAAGAGGAGGATCAAAGGAAGGCGGCCGCAGCATCGTAAATGAAGGCTCATGTGTGTCTACTCATGTCCAGGTGGTTTTTGTCCAGCTGATCCTGCTCAATTGCAGATCAGGGCTATCGGTCTTAGTATGGTGGTTTGTGTGTGATTTGGATTGTGAGCTTAGGCGTAATGAGCGACTCTGCTAGCGAGACTTTGTTCAAGCGGAGTCAGCCGCTGTTGATATGGTATCACCATTATTTTGTGCACCAAATTCTTCACAGAAGCAGTCCTCTTTATTCGGGTACATTTATAGCATGTACCATGCCACGTCGTGCCTGTTTGTTATCACAGCTAAGTGTTATGGATGAGGAAGCGAGAATTCAATGGTCAAGTCTTTCCACCCATGGTTGACATACTGTTACTCCATTTCCTCAACTCCAAATTATGACTCACTCATAGGTGCTATAAAAACTCATTATATCCTCCGCATTTCCGCCTGAACACCAGGGCTTTACACACGACTTTGAATCCTCTTGGCAATTACACGGTTGCAAAGATGAGCGTTTCTCCTATGCACACGAACGGTATGCTGCTGGCTAGAAAGATCGAAGACATAGAGGCCCGAGATATTACTTTTAAGGATTCACTCCGAAAGCTGACTTTACCTAGCCTCCCCACAGAGCCACGCGAGATGATATACCGAATTGTCGTCGAAAAATGTATCGTATAGATAGACGACTCGGGAAACGGATTTATCCACGACCGCCACCTTACAAAATTCAACAGGAACAAGCGCGCATGTAGCCTTGTGTTTGGGGGATACGAAAACGACATAATAGTGCCCCTGGTAATGTATCGCATCGCAGATCCGACAATGCTTCCAGTATGGCTTGCCCGACAGCCCGAGTACAAGACAGTCATCCACAGACTAAGTATTCGTATCACTCATCTCCGGGTTAGCCACAACTGTTCATACGGCATTCAGGCCAATAGTAATCTCTTCTTGATGCATCTACCATTTTGGCTCAGAGCCCAAAATAGGTCTCTGAAGCCAAATTTGCCAAAACTAAAGGAGATTGACGTCCTAATCCACTGTACAACAATATCCTTTGTTGGAACCTGGATAAAAGGAAAGCTTCCTACGGCGTCATGCCACGTGATGATTACTCACTGGAAGAAGGAGCTTGCAATGTAGAACCCAGGGCTCACAGTGGTGCTTCGTTGCGTGACGCTCGAACACAGTCGGTATTCCCATTAAATGACAAGATGATTTCCGCTGAGGTAGAATGAGCAAAGAGGGTGTGCAAAGGCTAGCAGTATAGACGGTGGTGGTACATGTGTGGGTATGTGGTAGTACTACTGTGTAGCGGACATACTATGTAGTAAAGGGGCGCAAGAGCCACATGACGGACCTTTCACGTGCCAGAAGCATTGGGAACTGAGCAATGACGTGCAATTTCTGGACCCCTGGCCCTGAGATCCCTGGCCCTCCGCCTACCGAGCCGACGGACCCGTCCCTTTTACAAGTTTGACCGCCGCTGAAGCCAAACGCCCACCCCAACCCACAAGAGACAGGCGGCTCCTGAAGTGCAGATTCCCCCCACCGCAGTGCATGGTCAATCGTAAACCAGTATAAATTAATCCCGCCCTGCTAACCTAAATGTCGCTGCCACTTCCTGTCACCACGCCCACTATGCCGCCGAGCAAAGGTACAAACTGCCCCCCTGGCGCGCGCCCGGCCTTTAGCCCACCGGTTTTATTTTTCTGCTAACCACCGACACGTCTGCAGAGACAAAGAAGCATGAGTGTGTCTCTGAAGATGCCCTGCAGCACCTGCGGACGTACAAATACTCGAGCGTCGACAAGTCCTTCATCTCCCGCTACATCCTAAAGCACTACGTACGCTGCGCCATGCACCCCCGCAACCTACAAGACCCGTCTGACTTTAGCGCAGTGGAATGCCTTTGTCGAACTACTGCCGCTCTGGCTCGCCCCGAACCTCGTCACACTACTCGGCTTCTGCTTCATCCTTGGAAACATTGTGCTGCTCGAGGTGTACATTCCCGATCTCGTCGGACCAGCGCCCTCATGGGTCTACTACAGCTTCGCCTTTGGCATGTGGATGTAAGCAAACACTACGTTTGCGCGCGCTCAAGCATTGCGCTAATGCTCTTGCAGGTACTCCACCATGGACAACGTCGACGGAAAGCAAGCGCGTCGCACCGGCTCGTCGAGCCCGCTGGGTGAACTGTTTGAGTATGTGAAAATGTAGCCAAACGCGCCAGACCACGTCACTGACTGTGACACATAGCCACGGCATTGATTCTTTGAACTGCACACTGGCAAGCCTCCTGGAGACTGCGGCTGTTGGATACGGCTCGACCAAGATTGGTGCCTTTACTGCCCTTATTCCTGTTCTGCCTATGTTCTTCTCGACGTGGGAGACGTACCACACGCATACCCTGTATCTGGGATACTTTAACGGACCTACGGGTGAGTCTGGATACATGCGCTCTCCTGAACATTAGCTCACGCGATACAGAGGGCCTGATTCTCGCATGCACTTTCATCTGCCTGTCCGGATACTTCGGTCCGGAGATCTGGTCGACCCCGCTTGCCAACTACTTCCCGTCCTACAAGGCGGAGATTGGCGACATCACTATCAAGGAACTCTGGGTGCCAATCCTTCTCTTCACCTTTTTCGTTGCGCACCTCCCTGAATGCATCCTCAACGTTGCGCGTGCGCGCCGAGCCAGGAACCAGCCCGTGCTTCCACTACTCAAAGAATGGACGCCCCTGATTATCTTCGTTGTCTGCACCATGGCTTGGCTGGGATCGCCATACTCGAAACTCCTCGAGGATAACCACCTGGTTCTCTACTGCCTCACCATGTCGCTAGTCTTTGGACGAATGACGACCAAGATTATCCTGGCGCATCTCACCCACCAACCGTTCCCCTACTGGACCATTATGCTGGCGCCCATGATTGGAGGAGCGTTGATTGTCAACCACCCTTACTTTACCATTCCCGGAACTACCTTTGGTCCCGTCTCTGCTAGCTTCGAGCTCTGGTACCTCCGCGCATACTTTGTTTTCGCCTTCGTTGTTTACGGAAAATGGGCGCATCTGGTCATCACGAGCATATGTGACTACCTTGGTATCAAGTGTTTTACCATCCCCGTGAAGCCCAACGAGAAGAGCCAGAGGTCCAACGGCGTTGTCGACGGCAAGGGCCGAACCGACTAGGCCTGCTTGTGACTGCTTTGACGACACCAGCGAGTAACGATTGGAGCGACGACATGTCATGTATTTACCATGCCATCCACATGCTTTGACGTCATCACCTTGTAAAGGCCAGACGTCCATTCTTCTTACTGTTGCTCTCTTTAACGATCCATGTTTTTTGTTCGAGGTCAGACCCAACTCACGAACTTTCTGGATACACACAAGTGCACCTTCGTGACTTGTTTTTTCTTGGCTGTTAGATCGTTGTTGTAATGACGGATGGAAGATAGAGGTCAAGCGCTTGGACGTTGACGACCTGCCGAATCTTCTTCTCCATCTTTTTTAGTCGTTTTTTTTGCATAGCGGGGTATTGTAGACGAGTAACTGTTTAATATTTTGATAATGGGAGAGGAAAGTCTCGGGACTCGAGCGCATTTTTTTTTGGCTCAGTGTACACGAAATACAACGCTACTGCTGCTATTACTGCATCTTCACGACATGGTCTCCTTTGATACGTGGTTCGTAGCACAGCATCACTAGCAACGCTTTCTACAAACTAGTCTCAACCCCTAGAACCCCTACCAGGCACGTCTACCTACAGTGATTGAGCTTGACTCCAATCCCGCCACGCAGCAAACAACAAAACAACAAACGCCTGTGCCTCGGGATTAACCTCTCCCAGTGGCATTTCCTCCCTTTCTCTCAGCGAATTCACAACCGGCGCCGCAACCCCCGTCCGCACATCAACATGTTCCGCCACAGCCCTCATCTTCTCCCTCGCCCACTCGGTATACTCACACCCAAACACCGCACCCGCGCCTTTCAAACCCGCAATTCTAAACACCGTCGCAGCCATCAACGCCGTCCCCGCCACCTCCACAAACGCACTCTCATCATCTAGATAATTGCGCAGCAGACGCGAGGGATGCGTGTCCACCGCTCTCGCTGCATCCAGAATACCTTTTATCATTTCAACAAGCAAGACTTGCTCTGCTTTCGTCTGCGCGGCAAAGGGAGAGTGCAGCAGGGTAGCTAGTACACGTGCCATGCCCGCTGCCGCCCACGCGTTACTCGTGCTCCACGCACCGTCATCTTGTTTCACTTTCTCCGCGGTAGTAGGGCTAAGGTTGGCAATATGGCGCCAAGAACCCGATGGTGTACCTAGGACCTCGCAGTACAATTTGCACTGGCGCACGCTTTCACAGATTAGAGATACATTGCGGTTTGATACGCCAATGTAGGCGAGGATGGGTGGCGCCATGTAGATGAAATCGGACCATAGTGAGGGGTACGCTGAGCGGTGGGATAGCGCGCCGTTTGGGAAACGCGGTGTTTCTTTTAGAAGCTGGTCGAGTTGGCGGGATAGTGCGGTGGAATAGGTAGTCCTGGTGGAAGGGGGGAGGGATGGGGAGTGAGCGAGGAGGAGGGTGGGGAGACACAGGGATGTTGGGTCTGCTGATGAGCCTGGGATTTTTTTTAACGATTTGTTTGTTTGATAATCTGCGGTTCGTATTCGTCCATTTCTCTTTTCGTGGTCGGCTTTTTTTTTGACGGTTTTACGCGAGGGTACGGAGTATGCAAGGGGGGGAAACGCACCGTTGTCTTCGCTGAGCGTTGGGGTATCGGTCCGGATCAGCGGTCTTACATAGCGTAGGGCGTCAATGTCTTGGATCTTCAGTCTTGGCGTTGCGCCGTTTGGAAACGGGTCGGGGGAGAAGACGCTGTAGGATGGGTTGCGGTATTCAAGGAGGGCTTCAAATACTGTGCTGTGTTCCCAGCTATGTGATGCGCTTTCTTGGGCTCTGGATAGTGCTTTTTCGATCACGTCTTGTGGTATCATGGCGGGTTGGGGGGTGCTACGGGCGCAGGGGTTGATTGCATCTTGAGTCGTTCAGGCAAGAACATGGTGGAAGTATAGTGGAAGCATCAGGGATTTCCGTGCATGACGTCTTGTTGTCGTACGCTTGTGCTTTCGCTTGCTACCGCTGACGGGTGACCGGGTGAGGGGTTGCATGGGTGGCGGTTCTTTTGCGCCGAAGTTGAGCCTCATATAACCTCCATACATCTGGGGCTGCGAGTGTACGATGAGAACTGCAGTGTCTTTCACTTTGTACTGCAATGTATTTCTTCCTGTTTGCGTCTTGATGCGTCCTGGAGGCTGAAAAGGTTGTTTGCGATTTGCTACGTATCAGAGCTAGAATGGTACCAAAACGAAAGCGTGGAGGAAGGTGGCTTCGGAAGGGTTGTCGGAAGAAATAACCCATGGCATGTCGAAGTGGCAGCTTTCTCCTTTGGCGCAAAGGTTGACCAAGTGGATTTGCAAACGGCGGTGCTCTAGGAATGTATCAATTTGTCCCTTTCTTGTTGCATAGTCGCCACTCAGCATATCGATATCAGCATAGTACGAGTGAGTGTAGTGGTAACTGCCGGTGTGTTGGTCTCAATCCCGAGAATGGCTGACGACTTCATAACATGGGCTGACGTTGGCGCAGCGAGGATACAGATTATATTTCTTGATTCCAATTAGGTACACGACACAGAATGCTGGATAACTCTCCACCACTGCAATCAGGTGCCGTGCTGATCGCTGGATTGCGGCAGTATTATGGGCCCGGGGTACCTACTTGACCCATGTCCGTGTTTGGGGAAACCCAGTGTAGTGGTCACTTCCAGGCCGCAACAATCTCGTATTGGATAGCATGAGAGACTTGCCTATCACTGAAATAGTTGTGCAGAGAAAATAGCCTTATGTCAAAGTGCAGACAGCTGGATAGGTTGACGTCTAGAGGACAGTGGGTCACGCCATGTGCCCATAGCGCTCTGGGGTTGGTGTCTCCACCAGGACCCGCAACGAACATGTTCTGAGCCAAGTGGTTGCGCCAGAGAGGCTTTTTTGGACGAGTATCTTTTACGTTTGCAAAACCTAGCGGTGTGATGAGTAAGAGACAACGGCATCTTTTCTTGTGGCATGAAATGATAAGGACGCAGACTTTGCAGGCACCAGTCTAAGCGAGCAAAGAGAAAACCCTGCAAGCTGTGATGGTTGCACAAGACGTATGACGCGTAGTCTGACAGCCGACTCAAGACGTTGTTATAGGAGTGCTGCCGAATACTGGCCGTCGCACAATGACACCGGGGGCCAATAAGGGTCGTAGAGCTAGCCCCCGCGATCCCCGGACGAGGCCATGAATCCGCACCCTTCTCCATGAACCACATGGATGGTCTCCAGTGTGCACACTGCCGGGCAGCATCTGGCAAACCATGGGTGGGGCACTAGCGGACACTAATTCTCATAGCGCCACCTAGCGCATATTCCAGAAGCTTGTCAGGGCTCTGGCTATGGCGAAGCTGAGCCTCAACCCCACGGCGCGCGCTTTTCTTCGGCTCAAAGCCATAAGCCCTCACTCTGCTCATGGGGCTGGGCTGAAAAATGTCTTCACACACCACGCCTTGAACAGTGCCCAGCGCCCAGCAAAGACAGAGCCGAGAAAATGCGAGACGCACGACCAGGGCGTTATCACGCCAGGCTTGCTCTGTGTGGCATCCTTCACAGCACGCCAAGGTCATTTCCCCCGCCTTTTCATCGGTAGTTTGCCATTACCTAACGACAATTGGTTCTCCAGAGTCGCCTAGTTATGCATGCCTCTGCGCCGCCAACGCTACAGGATCGTCCCATACCATGGATGCCCTCTTGGAACCCCAACCTGGGTAAGTAGAGTACCCTTTCCTCCCGTCTCGGCCCATTTCACCATGTTGGAAATCTCTGCCTGAACAGCTCGCTCGCGCGCCACCCCGCCTTGCGCTTGTCGTGACGCCGTATCTTGTAGTACACTATATAATAGCCTACCATCTCCCGACTTACACTGGCCAAGTTTGGTACCGGCGAGTCCGTCACTTTACTCTCCAACCACTCCAATCATGCCGAACCACTACATGGCTGATGAAAAGCCTGAGTCGGCCCCCTATGGCTACGAGGAGAATAATGTTGGCTTCGAGGAGCCTATTGTCCATGGCGCTGCTACTGTTGGCGGCGAGACGGGGCGAGGAGGAGACACACACCGTGGGTTGAAGTCTAGGCATATTCAGTTTCTGTAAGTATGCGCATGTCCATCTTGAAAACAGTCTGGATGCTCATGACTATGCAGTGCCCTTGGTGGTGCCATTGGTACTGGTCTCTTCATCGGGTCTGGCTCTATTCTCGCTCTCGTCGGCCCCGCACCTTTGTTCATGGCCTACCTGAGCATGATGCTCGTTGTTTACAACGTCATGAATAACTTGGCCGAAATCGTCACCTTTTTACCAATGCGCGGAATCACGATCCCATACTTCGTCAAACGATTCGTCGACCCCAGCTTAGCTTTTGCCGCGGGATGGAATTACTGGTATGCGTACGCTATTCTTGTTGCCGCAGAGGCCACGGCTGGAGCCATTCTGCTCGACTACTGGCAAACTCCCGTTCACAATGCTGTGTGGATCACTATTTTCCTGATTGTGGTCCTCTTCCTTAACATCATTGCCGTCGAGCTTTTTGGAGAAGCCGAGTTCTGGTTTGCCTCTATCAAGTTTATAACCATCATCGGCCTCGTTATCCTGGGTTTCGTCATTATGCTTGGTGGAAGTCCAAATGATCAAGGCCGTCTGGGTTTTAGATACTGGAACAATCCCGGAGCTTTCAAGCCATACATCGTAGATGGACATGCTGGAAATTTCCTTGCATACTGGACTGCCTTTGTCCGGGCTGGCTTCGCCTTCATCACCTCGCCTGAACTGATCGCCCTTGCTGCTGGAGAGACCATTGCTCCTCGCCGCAACATCCCCAAGGCCGCGGGTCGCTTTGTTTACCGTTTGGCCATCTTCTACGGTCTTGGATCTTTCATCATCGGTGTCATTGTCCCCTCAGACGACGACCGTCTCCTCAGCGGTAGCTCCAACGCCTCAGCGTCTCCCTTCGTCATCGGCATCCAAAGAGCCGGCATCGCAGGCTTGAACCACGTTGTCAACGCCGCCGTCCTGACATCCGCCTGGTCCGCCGGCAACGCCTTCCTCTTCTCCGGCTCGCGCGTCCTCTATGGCATGGCCCTCAACGGCGAAGCCCCCAAGATCTTCGGCCGAACCAGCAAAAAAGGCGTCCCATACGTCGCCGTCCTCGCTACCTGGGTAATCGGTCTCCTTGCCTACCTCAACGTCTCCAACACCGGCGCCCAAGTCTTCCTCTGGTTCTCCAACATCTCCACCATTTCCGGCTTCATCGCCTGGATCGTCGTCATGATCACCTACATCCGCTTCCGCAAAGCTATGATCTTCAACGGCGTTCTTCATACCCTGCCTTACCGCACACTGTTCCAGCCATACCTCACTTACTTTACCCTCTTCGTCATCTCGCTGCTCACCCTCACCAACGGCTTTCAGGTCTTTGTGCCGGCGAATTGGGACGTTTCCGACTTCCTCGCCGCATATATTACCCTGCCCATTTTCCTCATCCTCTATTTTGGCCACAAGATTGCGACTAGGACTCGGTTTGCAATACCCGTCCAAAGTATCGATGTCACGACTGGAGTCCGGGAAATGAATGAGCTGTGCAAGGATGATATTTCGGGGGCGCCCGTACCGAAGAATATCTGGCAGAAGATTTGGTTCTGGCTTGCTTAGAGTGGCAGGTTCATGCCAATATTGTTTTTGCTATTTAACGCGTATATGATGATGATGATGATGATGATGATGATATTTTACGTAGTATAGATGAATTACTCAGTAAATAGGCTATGTTCAATTTGAGCCGCTCGGCCCTATCTCGATGTGCTTTTCTTGTAAAAACGATGTTCATGAATCATGATTAACTCCCATGCCAAGTTTTAAATCTTGCCCTGAGTAGTACAATGCACATCTCATCTATCGGAGAAAAACCACGCCTATACCTCCCCATCTATGTCACAAAAGCTCACTAATAATTCCAGCCACCCTTACACCCTCTCATTACCCCTCACCCCACCACCACTACCCTCTCTCGCCACCTCCACCTCCACCACCGGCCCACGATACACTTTCCTCGCCCAAACCACATAATACACAACGCTCATTCCCGCAATCACACTGGTAACCAGCACCGCCCAATTCATATTCTGCACCGTAACCTGGGCGAAGCTAGGCCAAAAACTAAAGAAGAGCACAAAACACAGATAGGCGCATGCAAACGCATTGTTTACGATGCCGAGAGCGGCGGGGAGACGCCAGGGGCCCCATACTGCATGTACTTTTGAGTTTTGATTGAGCGGCGATGATGGCAGTGCGATGGTAGGATCCATATAGGAGACGACACCGCCTGTGCAACGGCGGTAGAGTAGCAAGGTACAAGTAAGGAGGTACGAGGAGAAGAGGCCGGCGATGGCGACGGAGATGATGCCGTTGAAGGCGGTGGTGGAGCCGATGTTGATGAGGGCGAGGAGGCAAGCAGTTATGTTTGTGAAGAGGACGGCGGAGACGGGGATTTGGGTTCTGGAGCTGACCTGTAATGTGTAAGCTTGTCGGCAATCTGGGAACAGAGAAAATGAGGGGTGTCTACCTTGCTTAGTGTTTTCCAGCCTGGTAACCCTTTGTCTCGGGCGAAGGCCCAGCAGATGCGGGACGTGGAGGCTGAGAGACCGACGCCTGCGCCGATGGTTAGAACCATGACTAGTGAAGCCATTACGGCAGCGCCAGATCGCGATTGTACTGCGCGGTGGAAGATGGCCATGAACGGGAACGCGGGGTTTTCAGCGAGGACGGAAGAAAGATCGCCCATGCGGAAGAGGACAGCGAGGAGCATGCCGAAACCGAGGGTGCCGTTCATAGCGATACCAATCATAATTGAGCGGGGGACGACGACCTGCGCATTCTGAATTTCTTCGGAGAGCTGCGAAAGAGTTAGCAGATGAGTTGCTGGTGCTGTTTATTTCTCTGAAATTGGGACCTGAGGTTCGGGAGACTTACATGGATAGGACCGTCACCACCTGATATCCATGTTAGTTAGAACGTGTTCTTTTAGGAGAGACCGGGTGATCAGAGATGAATCAACCAAGGAAAACTCACCGACGAAAGCAAACACACTCCCCATGATGCCCACACAAAAGCTCAACCCCTGACTCTTCCAGCCTCCCATATTCAAAAATGTTGTAAAAATTTCCTTGGCATCTCCCTGCGGTCCCATTACCAGAAGAGGGATCAAAATGGCGAAGAAACCAAGGATATGTAAGAACAGCAGCGTGCCTTCGAACTTGGGCAACAGCCAGCCGGCTCCGACATTGATGAAGATGCAGAAGGCTATCACAGCCCAATAAAAGAGGGTAACGTGCCAGTTTTGAGGGACATATGACGTAGGTCGACATAGCATAATAAGACCTTGGATCAGTCCACCGGTCAAGAAAGCGCCTGAGCCGAGAGATGCTAGCCAGCCGCAAAGAGTGAGCCACCCTACGTTATCATGTATTAATAAACAGATATCGATTTGTAAAGGTGAACGTAGAACATACCGGAAACATAGCTAAGTAGTACCTGGGAATTTTGAGGGGCGAGCATAGATACCCAGTGGTATTGGCCACCAGAAGTAGGGGCCCTATTCAGTATTAATAAATCCTTATGCTAATTCCAAGTGTGGGGGGAGAATAGACTTACATTGATACCAACTCACTAAGTACTATGAAAACAGACACAGTGCCAGCCCATACGACGATGTAGCCATAGATGACTCCAGCAGAACCTCCGCTATGTTTGCTAAGTATTTGTATCGTTACTAAGAAGGCTACGACTCACTTTTGGAAACCAACGAGGAACAAGCTAGGATAAGAGTCAGCAACGTGGCTCACAGAAGCGCAAAGTAGAGTAAACACACACTAATGACGCTTCCCATGTGATCAGAACTGTACAGCTAAACCCCAGGATGGACAAGAAGCCAAAACGGCGCTGTATAATGTCAATTAGCTGAGTGTTTGGCCTTTTCTCTAGAGAAACATGGTGTTCTATACATACCTTCAATACGGCCTTTTTACCTAGTCTCGCCAAAGCAAGATCATCTTGCTTATCTGTGGATTCAGTTGACACAACGTCCAGCTCGACGTCACCGTTCTTAGGTGACATGGCGATTGTAGCGCACAGAAAAGAATTAAACCCTAACAAAAGAAGGCAGCGTAAGATAGCGACACAAAGGATGGTGAAAAGACAAGATGGTAGAAATGTTCCCGGGTAAAAACGAGGGATAAAAATAATAAAGCGCATACATGAAGATCAGCTCGTGCATACAACCACCTAACCGAGCTGTTGAGTTCAGATACTTGCATGATCCCTAGTCTTTGTAACCCCCCTTAAGCCCACCAATCGCATCACGCTACTAAATTTCCTGTTCTGGGCCACCTGCTAAGAACAAGCTAGGGGGAGCGCGCGTGTCTGCAGTTTTGCCGTCATGCAATGCAAGACAGCGGTCGCACATCCCACAAGGGTGCGGCTCGTGGTGCATGGGATCCGTGGTCTTGTCTTGCATTGGTAGCGAACGAAATTGGTACTAGGGCTTCTCGCCTGACCTGTATATCGACTAGTAGATTCTCGCTTGATCAATGGCCTGAGGCAGGGACGGCGCTTGACTCAATTAGCAAAAACATTATTTGGGGACTTGTGCCAACGGTGTTAGTTGGTGTTGCAGATGCGCTGGTGGGGTGATGGCACACTTGGCTTTATATTCGAACCAATCTCACAGCCGCTCGCATCCGCCGTTAGGTTCTCGAGTCCATAGTGGGATGGAGTGGCACTACAGCACACTGTGTAATACCAAAAACTGCTAGACGAGTGAGTGCAACGTTTGTGAAAGCGTGTACAGGTGTGTCCTACCAAGACCCGAATGTGACCGTGTGTCGGTTGTCAACGATCGAAACACGTAGGAATCATTGATGCCAGCGTGCCGGCAGAACGCCACCAAGCGGCACTTAAAATAATTTTTGGGCGTCCAATTGACCTCGGATGCGACAATTTGACTCCTGGTCTTGAACATTCGCAAGGAGGGTCATTCAGTAGATACTTATTGACAATCAATTTAAAGCCATCATTTCCAGTAGTCCATGGAAGCAATGGCAAGGGCAGTAAAATGCGAAGCAAGTACGCGATGGTGGTGGAACATGCGCAACGGACGTGAACCCTGTACTGTGCCAGCAAAGAATGACGCTTTCTATTCACAGTAATGTCAATCTTCCACAAGGCCCGATGGATGAAATTAGACAGTTTTCTCGTATGTGTTTAAAAATGTGTTTGTGAAAGTGCTTGACAAGAATCCCGACCAGTAGATGTTCTAGTTAGATGATTCGACCTACACATTTTCAAATAGGTCTGTCATTGTGAATCGTTTAGTGAACAAATAATCTGGCAGATATCCTTACGTCATCCGAATTCGATCTTTGACAAAGAATGCCGAATGACGAAGTTGTGGTGGATTCCTGGTCACGAACGGACGGCTGTAACACCTAGATCGGACCTGACAACTTAGAGTGGAGCCCCAAACCCATCAGTTATATCCTGAGAACTGCAGACAACTGGTAGGCCCATTGCACGGCCATTGTCTTCTCCCACACGTGATGATGCTTCCAACAATCGGAGGTAGCTCTGCAAGTGTGCGACGTGTGAGAAGTGACTCGCTTCAACCTGAAGGGCGGGCTCGCTGCTTCGCGTTGGGTACTCGTGTTGGGACATTGGACGGCATGTAGTGAGGAACAAGGGGTAGAATTTGAGATCGAACGCCGATTGGCGGGTAACTGCGGCCATGAGTGGCTGACTATGCTGAGGTATCTGACCATATTACGATATATTATTCTATCCTTACTAGATAGAGTTCAGGGCGCAGTGGGAGTGTCAAGGCAAATTCGACTTTGCAAGGATAACGAGAGTACCTGTATAGGTAGAATCTGGGTTTTTTGATGACTGTGGGCGTCTGGTGAACTAAAACGGGCACGTAAGTATTAGCAAATCGGTGCCTAGGATGAAACTAGTATTTCCCCCAAAATGCTGCTGCAATCGACACTCTAGCTTTCCTACCCAATCAAGCATGTGCAAAAAGACACGACGGAGCAGAAGACCGAGTTGGTGAGTGAGGATGGAGCAACACGTGAGAAATAAGTGCGGGCCTAGAGTTTTGCAGGAGTCTAGCCTTCACTGAAAAAGGTCGCAGAGATCGACACATGCAGGAAACTGCCCGATGGAGTAATGGACTTGAAACCGCCCTTTGCAGGCGTGTGGCATGACGGGGCGGCCAAGGCGTAGGAGTATGGAACAGGCAGCTCGTTGAAGGTTAGACGTGGGTTGGAGACAGGACAAGGCTCTCGGATGCGGCGCTGGTGGTCCGACACTAACACCGATGGCGGTAGACCTTGCAAGCAGCACTGAACACATCACGTCATACCGTATTGAGGAAGGCGCGACGCGAGTTCCTCCTTGCCCTCCTTCCCCGCAAACCTCCTCTTGCATCATCCGACACCACCGCGCAAAATGTTCAGCCTACCGAGAATATCGCTACCCTCTTTCCTTCGCGGCGGAGAGGGTTCGTATCTCACTGTCAACCTACCCTCGGTGGAAATCCATGATATCGAAACAGCCGCCGAGAAGCGACCGCGGACCCTCAAACATCTTCTCAAGGCAAATCATGCCAACTACGGAATCTTATATCACAATCTCATATTCCATAACCATGCACCGCACGTATGCTGCTCACCCAACAAAGCCTGTGGCTGCTAAGCATCTCGCGTAGATCCTAGGATCAGCTTACCTTCTTGGAGGCACTGCCGAGCATCTAAACGACATCTACGAAAAGGAAGCCGAAGAATTGGAGCCCTGGCAGGATGCGCCGGGCGAAATCACCAAAGATGATTGGCGCGACTTCTTGGGAAAACCAGAGTACGTTGCCAGTTGTCACAGTGCTGTTCTGAAATGAGGGTCGACTGCTGACTCTATGACCAGGTACCAACGTGCCTTTATCGATTTCTTCGAGGACCAGCTCGTGACCAAAAAGTATAGCGTCGAGCAAGTCCTCGAAGAGTTTTTGTTCGAAGGAAAGGAACCATTGATCAACGGCATGATCTCTGGACGTACGTTCAACGCCCACAACTAACAATATTTTACTAAACCATATAGTCGCACATCCCCTTATCCACCTTGGATACGCATATGAGCTAAACTCTAAAACCGTGGCGATTGAGGCTTTGGCGATGGGCTCTTGCTGCTACAGCTCCCTGCACAAATACGTTGATGACCCGAAATACACCAAGCCTAGCCCTCATAGCGCGACTGGCGCTCAGTCTGGCCTGATCGGTTTACTAGACAAGGTGCGCCAAGATAGTCGCTTCGATGGTTTGTATGATGATAGGAGTGGAGACATCACAAAGGTGTTGGAAGAGCAAGAAGAAGCACTCTTAGAATACTGGAATGCTTGGGATATCACCAGTCCAACTGAACAATTCCGTGCCGCTCAGGAAGTAGGCATGGGGCTTTTGGTGGGCACACCAGCTCTTTCTCATGGCAAGTATGACTTTTTCATTGTTCATGTGCTCACAAGCTCACATGCCGTTCGAATCTTGCTTCCTTTGGTCCCAGCAAAGTTCCATGTGAGCCTACTGCGACAATGGTGGCTATTTGCACTTGCAGTGTACATTGCTCAGACCCGGCCAGTGATTGATATGGACAAAGCAATTCCGGGTGAAGATAGTAAAAAGAGTTGGAAACATGTTGTGGATAAGGCACTGAATGGCCCCCATGCGAAAGACGCGCACTACGTGAAAGGCAAGTCATAACATCCATCAACTCATGTTGTATTTCGACTGATAAAACCAAGCATTGCGGGCTCTGAAGGTGGCAGAAGAGACATGGGGTGCCTCAGACAATGCATCAAGCCATTGGCTTAACGCGGCAGTCAAGTTTGCGGACGAATTCGAGGGTTGGGGAGGCTTTGGTACGGCTGAAGACGAGGCAAAAACGGGCTAGCCGGAGAAGCAGTAGGTTCAAAGGGAGGAAGAAAGGAGAAAAATTGTACAACAAAAATGTGGTTGTCACAGAAGAGTTTGCCCTTGTTTCGTTGTACCATCTGCTTGCATGGCGAAGATCCAAGGATATGTAAATTGGACTTGTCAACTTTTATTCGCGGTAGGCGTTCAAAGCGGATAGTAGGTCGATTTTAATAGTATCTGCATGACCAATAAACGACTCGGCCCCGACAAGCGGCATGGGGGTTAGCGTTCACGTGTCACCTGTAGAGCCTCAGAACGGCTATGAGCGCTAAAGGAATTTCTTTACCAGGTGGTTGTCATTTTCTGTCAAGTATGCTTTTGATCTTTGAAGAAACACTAACTTCACGGCTGGTGGACAGGCTGTTATTGAGACCATCAAGCAAGCTCTCGGGCAGTTTGATTGCAGCAGCAAGCTTGGAACTGAGCACGGGACGAAGGGCGATGGAACGAACGATTATCAAAACGTGATGGGGGCGTTTAGTGATGCTGTATCATTTTCAGCAGCAACCTTGAATCATGAATTTCATGAGTCCTTTCATCTTTTCAAACTCCACTGAGAGTACGGATATCGACGCCAAGGCGCCAGGCCCAATGCGGGATACCGGGACCTGTTCTTTCTGCAAGCCGCGCAGTGCTATGCGATGCACAGCATATCTAACTGTACATGCAAAAGTGCAGAGAAGATAAAACTCCATCAAAGTTTCCAGCTGGGAACTAGTTGGAGTAGAGTGCGAATGAGGCGACACGAGTCCTTAGCGCGTCAGCGTCATTGCACAACTTACGACATCTTCGTGCCAAGTCGTGCTAGACATCATTCCAACGGCAGAATACTTCCAGACTAGACAGCTCAGAGACCGTCTGAGAAGCTAAAGAGAAGGCGTGCCATGTATAATTCGTTCTTTCGACTCTATGATGCTCTTGCCTCGATTACTAGTTGGATGTCGAATTGCAAGGGGTGTCACCATGAGGTTGCAGTTTGCGCGCCTACTTTATACGAGAGGAAAAACAACTCATGTATACAACTCCACACCAAAGATGCGGAGACAGCATACATACCACAGAATCAGGGACTACACCAGTTGACCTTGACCCTCGGCATTGGGTTGGGTAGCTCAAAATGACGAAGATTATCTTTTGGTTTATACGGGGTATGACACAATTCAGCGAGAGTGACCCACAGTTGGGGTCATGGAATCGGTGGATTGTACGATCCGGGCATACGGCCTCCACCACGGATCTCTACGACGTATCGCTTAGTGTTTGTGCTGCGAGGACACGTCGCCTCGTCGGGCTTGAGCATTGAAAGATGGACGGATGCGGTGTCGAGGGTTCCACTCGTCCGTAAATTTGGTGATCGACGTGTAGGGGAGAATTCTAGTGTTGGTATTGGCAGCAGCCATGAGTAAGTTGGGTGCAGGCGGCACAGGGAAGGCGAACCCCGTTGCCCATGGCCAGAACGTCTCTGGGTCAGAAAGATGGAGAAGGAAGAGACTTCAGCGGGTCCGCGAAACTGGAGAATGCGATCCTTTTGCTGGAGTTGGGGACATCGATCTTGAAGGAGCACCCCACGACGCCATCGCTAGGAAGCCTTGGCTATGCAGGGGGCGGGATTAGGATCGGCACGCAACAAGCTTTTTGTGTAAACTGGCGGCTTTTTCTCTGAAACTCGTTCGCACGATAAGCAGCGCGTCCCTCAAATCAAAGATAAGAAAAGGCTTGGAGAATTTGCCTTTGAACCAGGCAGGGTCAAGCGGAATGGCCGATTAGACATGGAAAGGAGCTGTGCTAGCTTCTCAGGAAACGTCATCAGCTACTTGCGCGCAGTGTCTACCCTACTCTAGATCAAACTAAGGCGAAGAAATTTTGTACACAAAAAAAGAGTAACTAAAGCAATGGGCAGGACCTGCATACGGATGCTGGGTGACGTCGGTGGCGGGCGCTACGTGGGAGCGTCGCGCAGGCCCCAACGGCGCGGACGACGACGGATGTCAAAGAAGAATGCCGTGTTTGCACTTGCAAAAGGCACAGGATGACGGCGTCTTGGTGCACCGAGGCGAAGGCTATCGAGCCCTTGGCCCATGTCTGGTTGGTGCACCGTTGTCTTTGCAGACCCTTTCATTCCCAGAGCCCCGTCCCAACAGACATTCTAGACGGTACCGTGAGACCCACCGGCGACTTTGCCATGGCCACGCACACGTCCGCCGACCCTTTGCGACCCAGTTTTCCTGCCCACCACAAGGTTGGCATTGGAATGCTAAGCAAGCAGAGATCGCTATGTCCCCAAAAATAATCGCTGCCCCAGCGCTGCCTCGCTGCTCCTTTAACCCCAAGGCGAGCTCCACCCGAAGGATACATACACACGCTGCTGCCACCCGTTGTCCTACCCTGCTTCTCTTGAATTTATTCTCCTTCGCTCCCACTCTCAACTGATCTGTGCAGCACGCTGTTCAATTCACCTCAGTCACTCGCTAGAATCACTAACGAGACACGCTCCTGACGTCACACCACTCGGTTTCACTAGTTCACCCTTTCACCTAGGACCAGCCGAATAGCAACTCCAAGCCATTGATTGCCCTTGTACCCCGAAAGAAAAAAGTAAACGCTCGTTTCAGTGCCTGACGTGAGCTGCCATATTACCCTGATCTCTTTAACAAGGGCTACCGCGGTCTCCTATCGCGCGCCGATCATCATCCACGACGTCTACGGGTCCAACTGTGTTTATTCGCCATGACGACCCCAAATGTCGAGCGGCCTGAGCCGACATACAACATGGACAACAACACACAATACGGTCACCAGCGGTCTTCCGACGAAGACGGCACGGTTTTTGGGGACGACCACCACCACCCGCACCTGAATAATAACGCACGACCGTTACATAACCGATCGCAGTCTGGCGCACACCTTACTGTTGACACTGAACCAGACATGATATCCATGAGGGACGTGCAATCGCCTACACAAACCCGTGAGCAAGCGAGCAGGCTCAACGATGACCTCGCTGTGCTTGCAATCGAGCAAGGCCTCGACGAGAAAGAAGCCCTCATGCGGAATCAGTCCACGACCCGGTCCATGACACGGGTGCGATCTCGCCGCGACAACCTTGTCGACGACTTTGATGCGGCCACAAATCCATTGCACGAGCAGGCTGCTCGCTACAAGCCACCAGAGAACCCCACCACCAGCTTCTCCAAGTTCTTCAAAAAGGTTCACAACTCGTCATGGCTTGTCCGCTACTTTACCTACATCACGCCCATGGTGCTACTGATTCTGATCCCTCTACTCGTTGGAGCGTTTGCCTTCAAAGAGGCTACTGTGGGTGGGGTTAAGCTGGTTTGGTTCTCTATATGGCTTATGATTGTTTGGTTGACACTGTGGGCTGGCAGAGTAAGGTTAATTCTGCATCCATCGCATCACCATATGCTAACATCTATTGCAGGTCCTTGCTAAGTTACTTCCCTGGCCAATTGGCCTTGTATCAAGTCTCTTCACCAATAACAGCAAGAAATGGAGGGACATGGGCAAGCAGCTTGAACTGCCTGCCACTCTCTTCTTCTGGTGGCTGGCCATTGAAATATCTTTTCTCCCGACTATGACCAACCACCATCTCGACGGAAACAAGACAACCAAAGACTGGGAACGCGACATGAACAAAGTGCTCGTGTCTTTCTTTATCGGCTTCGTTCTCAACTTCATCGAGAAGATCATTATCCAGCTCATTGCCATCAGCTTCCATCTCCGAACCTACCAGGACAGGATTGAACTGAACAAGTTCCAAATTGGCAGTCTTACCAAGCTGTACAGATTCTCAAAGGAGAAGATTACTATGGAAGATTCGGAGTTCGAGCAGAGCGAGGAAACCCAGAAATCTGGCGCCCGTACCCCTGGTCAAGTGTTGACCGAAGCTCAGAAGAACATCAAGGTTGGCTTCAGCAAGTTTGGTGACATTGCTGGAAAGGTTGCTGGAGACTTCACTGGTCGCCAGGTGACCAGCAGCGGCCATCCCCACCAGGTTGTACTGCAGCTCATTAGTACCACAAGTGGCGCCCAGGTACTGGCACGCCGCTTGTACCGCACCTTTGCACGACCCGAAACTGAAACTGTACACTCCGAGGATCTCAACAATGCCTTTGACAGCGACGAGGAGGCTACGGCCGCATTTTCCATGTTTGATAAGGACATGAACGGTGACATTTCAATGGAAGAACTCGAGGCTGTCTGTGTAGAGATTGGCCGTGAGCGCAAGTCCATCACTGCTTCTCTCAAGGATCTCGATAGTGTTGTCTCCAAGCTGGACGATGTCTTCGTCTTCATTGTGGTCATCATCACCATTATTGTCTTCATCTCGCTCCTTTCGACTTCGGCTGCCGGTGTACTTACGTCTGCTGGTTCGGCTCTTCTCGCGTTGTCCTGGCTCTTTTCCGCTACCGCTCAGGAGTTCCTACAGTCGTGCATCTTCGTCTTCGTCAAGCACCCTTACGATGTTGGTGACCGTGTCACTGTCTACGGTAACACGGGTGATCTCGGTCGCGGTGACGACTATTTTGTCAAGGAAATCGCCCTCTTCTACACGGAGTTCAAGAAGATGCAAGGTCATATTGTTCAGGCACCCAACAGCTACCTCAACACTCTCTTTATCCTTAATCACCGTCGTTCTGGAGCTCTCGCCGAAGCTATTCCTATCATCATCAAGTTTGGTACGACCTTGGAGCAGATTGAGCGTCTCCGCAACGTCCTCCTCGAATTCGTCACATCTGAGAAGCGTGAATACCAGACCAACATCCTTACTGAACTCCGCGCTGTCCAGGAGGTCCACTGGCTCGAACTCAACGTCGTCTTCTTTTACAAGTCTAACTGGCAAAACGAATTGCTCAGGTTGCAGCGTCGCAACAAGTTCATCTGTGCACTTACCATGGCTATCCAGGAATGCGAAATCGAAGGCCCCCGCATGCGCTACCCCGGTCAAAAGGAATCGTTCCCCGTCTATCTTCAAAACCTGCAAAACCCTGCTACGCCTGGTGTTGGCATCAATGGCACACCCGATCAGCCCAACGGCCACATTCACAACGAGCCTCAGGACCAGCCTTTTGTAGCACCAGCCCCAGGAAGCGCTACTGACAACGTCCCTCCTACATCTGCCGGCACCGGTCCCACCCGCCACGGCTCCATCCTCCGTCAACCCGGTACACGAACAGCCCCCGAAACGCTCTCAGCAATGGGCCGCCGCGTCGACTTCTCCCTGGGCATGAAATCCATTGGCCTCGACGACCCCAGCGGCGACGTCCTCGAAGACCGCGAAATGGAATCCCGCACCCGCGCCACCGTCGTGCGCGTCACCTCCCCCGGCCACAGCCTCGAGCGCAATGGCCGCGGCTCCCAAGAAAGCGGCCGCAGCACCAGTCTCCAGCGCGTAGGCACAAACGCCTCGTCCACCATGCGCGAGCGTACCCATCGCAACCGCTTCTTCTCCCGCAACCGCCACGGCAACGACGAGGAAGCCGCCATGGCTGATATCCCTGAAGCAACCGACTACGATACCCCGCCTCGCACTAACACGCTCGATCCACGATCCGGTCTCGTTTCTTCAGCCGCCGTGCGTGACGCTGCGTCCCTATCGGAAACAAACTTGCGGCCCGTACATAGCATAGATGCACCTGGTGTATCGGGTGCGCTCCCACCTAGCACCGCGGATTCAGAACGCACGTTTAGTCCACCCGCGAGGTCGCACACTGACGGGTTTGAAATGAGACGGTTCCATTGAGCCCCTTGTTTATCCGCTTCTCCTTTTCCCGAAATCCCGGGGAGAGAGGAAATAGAGAGGATATCACTTTTTTTTCTGTTCTTTTTTTCTTTTCTTGTACATTCACACATTCAACAACCTTTCATTCCTTTCTCGGACGAGATTGCGAAATTTATATCATATTAGATTGTCTTATTCTACCTCTTACTGGTTTGAGCAGGGAATTCATTGAAGGGGAAACAAGAAAGAAGAAGCTGGTCGTTTGACAAAAAATGACCATTGGGGGGGGGGGGGAATTGAGAAAGGCATTAAGCGTTGGTATTAGTTGTTTAGTAGAGCCAAAACAGGCAGCGCGCCAGGCTTTTTTTATCGTTATACCATCTTCCATTTCCTGTCTAATGGACTGGTATTGCTGGAAGATAACCCATAGATTTTGGATTGCTATTGGACTTGTCATCTTTCTGGTGCATTGTGATCATGTGTGAAGCAATTGTACTAATTAGATTCTAACTAGCGTGTTGAACAAACTGACTACATGTCCACCAGATTTGACTTGGACTCTGTCACAACAAGATATTTAGAAGAAACGAATTAAATAATGATCAGCCACAGAGATCATCAACGCAAGACCTCGATTCACCTGTGGAAAATCGCGATCAACACTGCAGCATCCAGAAGTCTTTTGCTGAACCCAGCACATACGCTTAGTAATCTCTCCACTGCATCACTCCACATGCATATTTGACAAAATTTAGTACTCGCCCTCCTCAACACCCTCGTCATCGAGAGAGTCGTTGGCAACCTCTTCGTAATCCTTCTCCAACGCAGCCAGATCCTCACGAGCCTCGGAGAACTCTCCTTCCTCCATACCCTCACCAACGTACCAATGAACGAAAGCACGCTTCGAGTACATGAGATCAAACTTGTGGTCAAGACGAGACCAGGCCTCGGCAATGGCAGTAGTGTTGCTAAGCATGGCAACACTTCGGTCGACAGCGGCAAGTTCGCTTCCGGGAACGCTGATGGGCCTGTATCTTGTTAGTGGTGGTGGATCAAAATGAAGGGCAAAAAACATACTTGGTGTAGTTGATTCCGAGCTTGAAACCAGTAGGACACCACTCAACCAAGTTGAAGGACGATTTGGCCTTGAGAGCACCGGCGGCAGCCGAGCAGTCGCGGGGAACGATGTCACCACGGTACAGAAGGGCGACTGCCATGTACTTTCCGTTGCGCGGGTCACAGACAACCATCTGGTTGTTGGGCTCGAAGCCTGTTCAGATTAGCAAGGCGCATATGCATAGTGGTTGAGAAAAAAAGAACGTACATTGGAAGGTAAGGTCAGAAACCTTGAAGCTCTCGTGGGAGCTCTTCTTGGCCGAAATGACAGGAGCGTAACTGATGAGGGGGTAGTGGATACGGGGGTATGGGACCAAGTTGGTTTGGAACTCGTTCAGGTCAACGTTGAGTGCACCATCGAAACGCAGACTGGAGGTGATGGAGCTGACGACCTGAGCAATCAGGCGGTTGAGGTGCTCGTAGTTGGGGCGGGGAATGTCCAAGCTGCGTCGGCAGATGTCGTAGACAGCCTCGTTGTCGACGAGGAACGTGCAGTCGGAGTTCTCAATGGTGCTGTGTGTTGAGAGAACGGCGTTGTAGGGCTCGACAACGGAGGTGGAGACGCGAGGAGCAGGGTAGACGGCGAATTCGAGCTTGCACTTCTTGCCGTAGTCGGTCGAGAGGCGCTCGAGCAGGAGAGCACCGAATCCAGAACCAGTACCACCACCGAAAGAGTGGAAGATGAGGAAACCCTGAAGGGAAGAGCAGTTGTCTGGTCGTGTCAGCAAGTGGGACTGGTTGGCGATGATGATGGTGCTCACCAGCAACGCGACGGATCTTCTCAATCACGCTGTCGACCATCTCCTTGCCAATAGTGTAGTGGCCACGAGCATCTGCTGTCGTTAGTGACGCTGCATGCCCGAAACGCTTTCCTATACGCACAGTTGTTGGCAGCATCCTCCTTGCCGCTGATCAACAGCTCGGGGTGGAACAATTGGCGGTAGGCGCCAGTTCGGATCTCGTCGATGGGCTGTTACCGTCAGCGTTGTTCGATTGTGCGGCATGGTATCCACGTACAGAGGGGTCCAAGTCGACGAAGATGGAACGGGGGACGTATTTGCCGCTGCCGGTCTCGGTGAAGAAGGTCTCGTAAGAACCATTCTCGCCAAGTTCCTTCGCGTCGGGGTTGGGGCGACCATCAGGCAACAGGCCGTGCTCGAGGAGGTAACTGAGGCCATGGTGTCAGTGATGGAACAGGCAGTTCGGGGGGCGCGCGTAGCGGGTGTAGTCACATACAGCTCCCAGGCGCTGTTGCCCAGCTGGGTTCCAGCTTGGCCAATGTGAAGGTGGCAGATCTATGAAGCATAATGTTAGCCTATAGTACAAGTAGTAATATGCCTTTGTTGCGGCGAAGTGAGGGGGTGCCAGGTTGGTGTGTCGTGTGTGGGCGGGCATGCATGGCTATCCAAAGGCCAATGCAGGCAGACATACCTCTCCTCGCATGGTGGATGGATTTCTGTGTCAAACAGACTGTCGAAAGGGACGTCAGGGTTCCGGCGTCGAGGCTGGAGGGTAGAAGTGTTCTGGGTTCAGGCGGTGAGAAGCGCCGCGTTGGTCGTAGTTTGGTGGGGTCGGATGCAGGGGCCCTTTGTTTACGCGACGAGCCACTTTGCCCCAATCGTCCACGCCAACCACGCACAACGCCAGCAGCACAGTCGGGGGGGGGGGCACTGGTGCACGCTCAGGTACGCCCTGGCATAACAGATATGCTTTATGCATTAGTCTTGTACAAATAACTATTATCTAATAAACCTCCCATTAAATTAACGCATTCTATAACTAGTTGTGCTGTCTTCATGTACAAAAAACCAACCCAGGGATATCTCGTCTATGTGTATGCTAATTGGTATGGCTCTTCTCATAAAACGCCTTCATGTCCTCACACCCCTTTGGCGTCCGGCATACCCTGCGCGCGTCCTCGGATGCCGTCTTCCATATCACCTCCCGTACCTCTTTGCCAACCTTCTCAATTGCATCCATAGCCCAGATGACGTCCAAGTGTTCGTATCCTTCAATGACCTTGGAGTGCACCACGTCGACATGAGGCTCGCGACCGCGTTCGAACCGACGAAGAAGCCGGTGCCCATCGACAAGATCGTCGGCGCCGCATACCCATAGCGCAAAAGGAGGTGTTCCGGGCCCGTACCAAGCGTAGCGCTCAGCAGCCTTCCTGTCCTCTTCGCTCTCATCAGCATTCCCTTCGTCGTCATCACCATCTCGCACTTGCACGCTCGCACCTGACTTCTTGCGTTCGCGCTCTTCATCTTCCCTGTCCTCGATTGTTTTTTCTTCTCTTGTAGCTAAGATGCACTTTTGCCTTGCAAAACATTCCCGTCCAAGCCACCAACGCATGCTCTCTGCACTGACGTAGACTGGGGAGAACTGGAAAAGCCGGTCCCTCAGATCACGCTCCCAGCGAGCATCCGTCCAGTTGAACAAAAAGGAAAACACTCGATATCCCATTGCGCCATACAATTTGCCTGGAAGAAGACTGTGCATCGTCATCATGAAGGGGATGAAGGAGTGAATGCCAAAAACGGTCCGGAACATGTTTGGACTGATGACCTGCATGAACTTGAATTGTGCCTTGTCGATGAGACGACCAGCATACGCGGCAGGAGCTAGAGCGCAGAAGACGCTAACCTTCTCGCTGATCTCAGGGCGCTGTTCCTTAGCAAGCGCGACGAGGGTTTGCGTCGTGCCCTGACTATGTGCGATGAGGCCTAGCTTCTCAAATCCAGTTTCCGACAACACACGTGAGATGAGAGCAGGCAAGTCCATCACTCCCATCTGCCGAATGTTCCATGCCCACATGCGAGGATCGCTATAGTCCAACGTTGAATGTCTAGGCTTGAATCCGCATCTGTTATTGCCCAGCCAGACGTCGTAACCAGATTTGGCAAGGAAGAATGCAAGACTATCGTCGTCGTTTGTACAGTATGCACCTGCCGACTGCAGGAGACCATGGATCATGAGCACCGGATACTTCTTTTCACTTGGTTCATATTGCGAGCCAGCAACACGAGTTCTGTCCCCAGGAAAGAGCTCGGGCGAGTGTGGTGAGCGCTGACCAGAATTTGTGCGGTTGTAGTCACGAGGGTTATAGAGATGCCACAGTTCAATGATGAAGCCATCCTCGGTCTGCACGTCGAAGACTTCGCAGTCCAGGCCAACCCGTCGTGCATAGTAACGAGCATCGCAGACGAGAGGATCGCGGCCACCTTCTAGAGGTTCGTATTCTCTCGTCGTTTGCTTGTCCCCATTTTCTAGCCTTTTCTCCAGCATAGCCTTGTCTTGCTTTCTCCAAGCCTCTTCTGCTTCTCTCCTGGCTTTCCTCCGTTTGACCTCCTCATTGTAAAATAGACGCCGCTTTTCTGGATCGCGAAAAGTGAGCACCAAGAATAAATGCTTCACCATGCCTGGGAGAGATGTGAATGCGGCCCCTAGTATAATGACGAGAAGAAACAGAAATGATAGGATGCCAGAGGAGAACCTGAAGAACCAGCACTGGCACTTTCTCAGCAGCGTGGGAGGTCCGTACATGGGTAACGGTGGAAATAGAGGATTCGTTTTCCAAGGCGCTTTGGCATCTCCCAGAGGCACGTCAGACTTGCCCTCGCCCTCCATCTCGGCTTCTTTGGTCAGAAGTCCATGTACGGTTCCATCTTTTGCTTCTCGCAACCGTGGTGACAAGGGCTTTTGTTGCGTCACATGGCTATCCTCGATAATGTCTCTTAACTCATTGAGTTTTGTTGCTTCCTCGAGGGGCACGGCAGGTAGTCGGTGCCCATCCGCAGTCTCGATGACAGGGTCTTGCGGGGTTACAAAGTGCGCTTCAATGGCCTGCGTAGAGCCGGTTGTCTCATTCTCCTGTTCTGGCGTATACTGCCCTAGCCGTTCTGCTTGCAGCGCGAACTCGACGGCTGCTTGGGTCTTTGATTTGCCGTCATCTTTTTCGTGGTGAAGTTGTTTCTCAACACGATGCTTCACAGCAGTCGCCGTGGACATGTTTAGTTAAGTGGGACCCCGAATTATGTAATGACAGCCTGGTGGAGAAACCAGTAGGTCGTGGAGTGGTGGGCTATCGGTGGAACAAGTAGTCTATTGGGAACCGGATGTACGACAAACGTTTCCTAAGGAATGGCATGTGGGTGGGTATTGAGAGAAAGTTTTGATGCATGACAGCTTCTGTGGGTGTATTGTGGTGGGCGATATAGATCAGCGCGCGCCTTGGTTGGAGCAGTCATTACGTCAGATGTAAATGGAGCAGGGTGACGATTAGCGAGGGTGCGGGAGACTGACGCATCTCAACAAACAAAGTCCGGCATCCTAATAGCAAGGGTGAGTGAGAGGCATTAGCAAGATACGCATAAGTATTTTCCCAAGGTAGCACATGGCAGCATAGAGCAGCATGCGGTGGCGTTGACTTTGACATGAGAGAACTACGGACATGTCTCCGACACGTCAATCTCAACGCCCACACACGCTGCGTGATGGATCGAAGTGCATATGTTGTTGAACAAAGCAACGCTGAAGAGCTGTAGGAATCCTTCTTCTTAGTTACTAGGTGTACCAAATATGCTCCAATGGATACTGCGTGCGACGACAGGCGCTCTTGTCAATGGATGGCACGTGACATGCGACCAATAGATGCAGGCTGATATCGCATCAGGCTGTCTACCAGTAAAAGTAGATGTATTATTCCCAAGCGGCGAAGTACATGAGCCGCACCATTATCTCGCAACCCTATAACAGAATTGAGTTGGTGGTCCGGTGATGTGCAGAGGGAGCGATGGCAGAGTCGGTGTCGGTGTCCCTAGGCTGACCCCTGTCCTCCGTCCTCCGAGCTGGTAGCCGTCGTTTAGCTCTGCCGAGGCAATACGGTCCATATCAGATCTCCGGGCGAATCGCATGCGCAACAAACAAAGGGCCTCTGTTGCTCATACCTCTGTCCATTGGGACAGATCTTTATACACAACCAAATATGGACGCGCCTAATGGATCACAGAACCCGCGAAAGAGGCGACGGAGGAGGCGCCTTGACCGGCCTCCTGTCTCGGCGCGACTACTGCTCGACGACCGCATCAAGGGCGAGGTCGGCGTGCTGTCTGAGGATCTCTTCAACGATCTGTTTCCTGCCTCTAAAAGCAAGAATGCAGGTAGGTGGAAGAAGCAAACTCCGAGTCACCGGCGAAGAGAGGAGTCGGCTAACTAGGGCAGAAACGAATGGAGATACCCCAGACTCAGACCGCATCCGACACGTTGCCATCACTCCGTGGCTACCGAGCTCCGTCGTCGCTTCAAACAACATTCCATGGACAATCTTTCCGGTGCGACCGGCTGAGAAGACTGAGAATGGCACCGCGCGCCCCCACTCATCCCTCCACATCCCGGCCTCATCGCTTGCGCTGCAGTCCTTCTCCCAAGTCCTCCAGACTGTCGCTCCAAACAGAGCACAGAGACGAGATGCGCCAATTGAGGTGCGCATATATGATGTTGTACCAATCGGCCTGGACACACTCTATGTCAACTTGGATACCGAAGTACTGAGAAAGCTCGATGAGGTGCACGCCAAATTCGGCGGGGGGTTCCTTCCTCAGGTCAACGGCACCTCGCGCGGACCAAAGAGTCGCTCCCTGGAAGCCAACGGCACAAGAGGAAAGCACGTCGATGTGGCTGCGCAAGAAGAGGTTTGGCGGAAGGCCGTACGCGAAGCCCTACAAATACCCAGCGTCCTTCATACTGGCGACTTGCTCCCCTTGAACCTCCCTGCCCACCCAATCACACACGTTCCGCCTCCTCCGGCCAGGATCACCGCCTGCGAACCCGTCTCGCAAGGTCTTCTTTTGCCCAGCACGCGCATCGTCATACTGCAGTCACACCGCAGCAGCTCCAAACACCCCATCGTTCTTCCCCCTGTGAAGCAGGCTCCGGCCACAAATGGCTTCGGCGACGAGGACGAGGCCGACGATACTTCGAATGATACCTTCTATTCCGCTGCGGAGGACCGCCTCGATTCGCGCAATGTGTCTCCCCCAGAAGAGTCGGCTGACAATTTCGAGTCGGAACTGTCAGAGAGTGATGCCGGAGATTTGTCCGACGAATCCGACGACATCATCTCACTGAATGCACCCATGCTGCCACCTCAGTCATCAGGCGTGCTTTCATCCTATACCTCCGCTACTCCACGACCTGGTAACTACCGTACAAATGGAATTGCCACCCCAGGGTCGGTGTATTCTAGCTTCACAGCCACTACTGCTCGCGGACCTACCAATAGGAGCAAGGTATTCAAAGCCCAGGGGCTGCTTCAAAAAGTACCAGATGACCTTATCCACCCAAAGCCAGGGGCTGAGGATGATGAAGAGGCCCGCGTCTTTGTTGACATCAACACCTTGGTCAAGGTCGGTTGCTTCTCTGGCGACTGGGTCAAGATTGAGGGTACTGAAGCGCCTTCCTCGCATCCTCTTTTTGGCCTGGGCGCCTTCGGCAGAGTAGACGACGAGGACAGCTCCAACTGGAGACCTGTTCGAGTCTTCGGTCTACCAGAAAACATGTCCAAGAAGATCGCACGCTATCCGGTACAAAAGAACTCGGAGCTTGATCGAAGAAGCAGTTTCTCAGGCTTTTCGCAACCAGTCTCATCACTACATGCATATCTCTCACCAATCCTTCTCGCCAATCTAGGAAGTCCGTCCCACCTCCGCATTACCCCGCTAGCCCCTAATCAATCATCACATCTCCCAAGAAGTGCAATCCAGAAACCTCGTGTAACCGGCTCGTCTCTACCCCCCTCTGCCAAAGAAGTAACCCTTCTGAAAGTATCAACACCATTGTCTTCCGAGCGTTTGCTTCAGCCCAGTCTTTTCGCAGCCTTGAAAGATCACTTTGAGCAGAAGCGAAGAGTTGTAAAGAGCGGTGATCTGATCGGCGTTTCCATTGACGAGTCTCTTGGTCGAGCGGTTTTCCAAACCAGTACGGAGGACGATGCTGGAAATGAAGAGTTGCTTACCAGAGCCAAATCAAATGCTAGCGAGGAGAGTCCTGGTGTCAGCAGTCGGAACCCAAAGGTCGTTTCATGGTTCAAGATTGGCAACGTTTCTGCTTCTTCGCATCCGGCTCACGATGGTGAAGAATCGGACATCTGGGGCGGTGCTGTGACTGTGGACGCTGCAAGCACGAAGATGGAGATGAACGGCAGCGAACAAGGCAAGACTCCGGCTCCTATCAACAACGCATGGCAATATTACCTAGGCGCCAAACGGGCTCCAGTCTCAAGCTCTCAAAAGACAATGACCTTGGACGAGCTGCCCAAGCCCTACATTTCACCGCTTCGCAGACGTTTGCGAGAACTCATGTCTGTAGCGACGAGTCCCCGAGCTATCCACCTGGGTCTACCCCCCATTGCAGTCTTGATCACTTCAACCCAACGCGGAATCGGTAAGGCTACTATTGCTACCAAAGCTTGTGAAGATCTTGGCCTACACACCTTCTCTATTGATGCGTTCGATATTATCACAGAAGGGGGTGCTGGAGGTGGAGATGTCAAGACTGAAGGGTTTCTCAAGGCAAGAGCCGAGCGAGCTTTGACATGCGGCGCGGAATTCACAGCATTACTTGTGAAGCATATCGATGCGCTTAATGCGGATCGTATGAATGCTGCGTTAAAGGAGATCTTGGCCGACTGTCGTGTGCTGATTGCGACAACCACGGAAATCGACAAGGTGCCTGAAGGCATCCGAGGACTTTTTACACATGAAATCGACATGACAGCACCGGATGAAGGAGAGCGAGAAGGCATATTGAGGAGTATTATCGACGACTCTGGCATCAGGCTGTCTCCCGATGCCGACTTGGGCAATGTTGCAGTTAAGACTGCAGCACTGGTCGCAGGCGATCTTGTTGACGTAGTCGACAGGGCTTTGGTTGCAAAACAACAGCGTCTCGAAGCGCTTGCAGCATCCGCGACAGAATCATTAAAGTCAGCAGAAGCAGTTACAATTCGTGATATTGAGCTTGCCGGCGGTCACATGAGCAACAGTCTTACCAAAGCAGACTTGGACGGTGCCGTGGATGCAGCACGTAAGAACTTTGCCGACGCAATCGGAGCACCCAAGATCCCCAACGTCGGCTGGAAGGATGTTGGTGGTCTTACACACGTCAAGGATGCAGTCATGGAAACCATTCAGCTCCCGTTGTCTCGTCCAGAGCTGTTCGCCAAGGGCATGAAGAAGCGCAGCGGTATTCTGTTCTACGGACCACCCGGAACGGGAAAGACACTGCTTGCAAAGGCCATTGCCACAGAATTCTCGCTCAACTTCTTCAGTGTCAAAGGTCCAGAGTTGCTCAACATGTATATTGGTGAGTCTGAAGCCAATGTGCGGCGTGTGTTTCAACGAGCTCGCGATGCACGGCCTTGTGTTGTGTTCTTTGACGAACTCGACTCTGTCGCACCCAAGCGCGGCAACCAAGGTGATAGTGGTGGTGTCATGGACCGTATAGTCAGTCAGCTCTTGGCTGAACTAGACGGCATGAGTGACGGGGGCGAAGGTGTCTTCGTCATTGGTGCAACGAACCGACCGGATCTGCTTGACCAAGCGCTGCTGCGTCCCGGTCGCTTCGATAAGATGCTGTACCTAGGTGTCTCAGACACCCATGAGAAGCAACAGACTATCTTGGAGGCCTTGACAAGAAAGTACGTGACTAGAACCCTCTCTCAGTCTTGCTTATGCTAACATGTATTCCAGATTCACACTACATCCTTCACTCTCTTTACAACGAGTATCTGAAGGTCTTCCCTTCACATACACAGGTGCTGACATGTATGCCTTATGCTCGGACGCCATGCTCAAGGCCATTACTCGCAGTGCCCGAATGGTCGACGACAAGGTCAAAGCGTACAACAGCACACACTCCTCTAACGCCACCATTGCTTACTTTTTTGATCACATTGCTACCGAGGAAGATACGGCAGTTATGGTAACAGAGGAGGATTTCATGGAGGCCCACAAGGAGCTCGTGCCTAGTGTTAGTGCTGACGAACTCCGTCACTACGATCGGGTGAGGAGGCAATTTGAAGGTGCTGGAAAGAAGGAAGAGGACCAGAAAGCAAACGGCTCAGCATCCCAGCAACCATCAAGCGGGAAAGGGAAGGGAAAGGCGATTGCAGTCGATGATGCTGACAGCATGGTTATTAGGACCGAGCATGTCGAACTCAATGGCGACGGCGAAGCAGCCAGTGGTGGTAGCAGCAAAGGCAAAGGAAAAGCACCGGCTTCAAACCACGGAGGCAAAAACAGCGTGGACATTGCCGAAGGCGGCTTCGGAGACTCCACCGAAGACGGCGACCTGTACTCTTGATTTAGATTCGTATAGCAGGCATGTGCATACTAAGTGCTTACATATGTACTACCCAACTTTAATACAACATCCCTCGCATCCCCATGCAAATGTCAGAAAATCTCACTTCCCCCGGATTGACCATCGTGCACCTAATTTCGTACGACACCCAGATGCGCAGTAGGATCGACAGCTTACTTGCAAAATTAGACTAACACCATGTTTCGATGCTTAAAATGCATAAACTAGTAAGAAAAGGACCGAAACCAGCCGTGAACGAATCGAGTTCTTGTACTGCCATCGCGATTGTTAATAGATACATAGTAAGCACGATAAAGGTTTGGTGCTTGCCAAGGATTAGCCCAACAACAGTGCAGACCTCGTTTACAGGTATTACCAGGGTTACTACGATCATTTTAAGAACTAATTCTAGAAAAAAATGGATAGTTACTGGGGATATATCTCAGATGCTTGTATTTTCTTTTAAGTAATCGGATTTTAAGGATAACTACGGACTATACATAGGATTAATTGATAGAAGATCATGTAGCCCATGCTTGTGTTTCTCTTCAAGAACAGGATAAGTACCGTGATTGTAGGTCAAGATTATGTATGTGGGTCGCGATTAAGTGGTGATGACATAGGCTGAGGGTAGAGAGTAAGAGCTATACCATATACAGTGCAGCTTTCGTTGAGATTGCGAAGATTTCTATCTAAATTAGGGATAGAGTTATCTGGGGAAGAGACCTCATCATCTTACTTGGCGTCTTCACGTACAAGACGTTTGCTAGTGACCACAGTACGTTCTAGTGGCGAAACTTGCCCTGGCATACCTATATTCTGGGTTTCTTGGATCACGCAAGACATACGTGAAAGAGAGAGACAAGCGGTCTGTACGAGCAAAGTCTGAAGTCCAAATTTATGCATTTTTATATAGATTTAGCCCTCCTGAGGCGCAATGCTGAGGTGAGGCGTGGCAAAGCAGTTGTATGGGTATGGGCAGCGCTAGTGTACGTGAGATGACGAAAGGATACGAGGCGTGAAGAAGGAAGGCGCGGAAGGGACATTCTTGGTACGAAGTTTGGCCGAGAAGAAAGAGTGGACTGAGTTGGGTTAGGTCGAGATGAGTTAATACAAATGCAGGAATACTAATTTCGAGAGGGAAGGGGGGATGGGCATATATGTATATATTAAGAAGAATCAATAGGAAAGAAAAAACTGTTCAAAATACCAAGAGAAGAACCACTTGAGTGTCACTTAAATACACTGAACTCTTCTTGTCAAATTCTTCAATATCACATGCACATTCTTCGAAGCAATCTCATCTACTCAAAATGAAACCCTCTCCCCTCCTTCCCCTTGCACTCCCGTCCCTCGCGACTGCCTCGACAATAACCCTAAGCGCCGCACTCTGCCCCTCAACCGCGAAACAAGACCTCGCCCCCTTCGCCATCAACCTGCCTACCAACCAACTCACCCCCTTCGACTCCAAAATCTGCAACCTCAGCATAGTCTCCGCATCCGTGGATCTCGACCTCAACAGTGTATCCTGCAACGTCTACGCCCCGACTCTCAATGTCGACCTCAACAACCCTCTCCCCGCCACCCTCAACCTAAACCAACCAATCGAAAACATCCGGCTGGGAAGCGCCCTCTGCACCGCCCTCCCCCTCGATACCCCCCAGACAAAGCCCCTAGGCCGTAGGCTCCTCCAAATCCTCCACTTGGACTCCTCCCAACGCCAAAAGCGCGAGACAGATATTATAGGAAAGCGCGCAGCGCCTACCGAGATGCCAGGCGCCGGAAACAAGAAAGACGACAATAAGCGCGAAGCTCACCCTGCAAAACGCGGTCCAGTGACCCCAATGGGAGGAAACGGGCCCGGTCCTACGCCTAAGCCGGGAGGCGACGAAAAGGAGGAGAGAGAGGTAGAGGAGAAGAGGGAGGCACGGCCGACGGCTGGGGGGAAAGAGCCTGCGCCTACGGGAGGCAACAAGAGAGAGGTAGAGGAGAAGAGGGAGGCACGCCCGACGGATGGGGAGAAAGAGCCTGCGCCTACGGGCCCCTCGGGAGGTAAGAAGAAAGTGGAGAAGAGGGAGGGGGAGGAGGAACAGGATTTCGAGAATGGAGAGAGTGTGACTAAGAGGGGGAATGGAGGGGCGATTTTTATTGGTGATGCGCCTGCGGGTGCGAAGTTTGAGATGGGGTTTTTTGGGGTGGGAGCTTTGGCGGTTGGGATTGCGGCTTTGGTTATGTAAGATGGATGGGAAAGGGTTGTAGGGGGTGTTTGTGTACATCGATGAGATGGAAGGACAGAGTATTTATAGTAAAGTCAGACTATTAATTACTTCTCATCTCCTATCTTACAAAGATAATTGGAAAAGGTCGCTATCATATCCCGTCGTTCATCGACAAAACGCCAATGCTAAACTAAAAACATTTTTATCTCGGTGTGCGACAAAGGAAAACCCGGCTGGTCGAATAGCCAAAGATGCTCACACGAAGTAATCCAAGTGACTCTAGAGGCCTCAAAGAGTATTGGAGAATCGCGGCATGATCATGGTAAGTAAGCGATGGTGGCGGCGACGATCGATGCGTCCATCGAACATACCGATGAGAGAAACATTCAAAAGACAAAAACCCAAACGCTGATTTTGATGAAAGAGACAGCAACAAAAACAACTCGTTTCCCTTTTCTTTCTTCCCAAGTCTCACTCGGCTTGATCCTTCTCTTCTCATCGATAAACCCAAGTTATGTCTTCTTTTCACCAGCCGCAGCGCGACAAAAAGGTGTGACCTTCAGACCCCCCGATCTTCCAGCTCTTGTTGTGCACTCCGGCATTTGGAGAGGAAAAAAACAGCCAAGGAAATATCAAGAAAAAGAAAACTCTCAAGTTGAGTGAAGAAACGAAAGAGAAGAGAGGAATTCCCCATGTGATCGAGGAAGATGTTTATTTCTTCCCGAGCAGGCCTCCGACCATGCTCATAGGTCCGCTCCCACCCTTCTTCTTCTTCTTGTCGCCGCCGCCTAGTGCATCAGTGATACCGCCCAGGCCTAATCCACCAAGCAGCTTGTTGATACCAAGTCCGCCTAGCAGACCGTTGACGAGACCACCAAGACCAAGACCGTTGAGGAGTCTGCCAACAAGGTTGAGAACACCAGTTAGCAGCAAGCCAACGGCAGCAATGATCTGGAACAGAGGCTCGGTAAGGAGAGCCCAGAGTGGGTTGAGCTTCTTCTTGGCGTGAGGCATGTCAGAGATCTTCTTCTTAGCGTTGTCAATGGTGGTGACGACAGTGGTAGTAAGCTCCTTGAGGTTGTCGGCAAGCTTGTACTCTTCGGGTGAGGCTTCGCCAGTCTGTTGACGGCCCTTTGCCTGGGCAGCGATGCGGCCATCAGGGTCGAGACCACGGAGCGAGCCATTGCAGTCGTTGAGGATGCGAGATCCCTCCTCGATAAGTGGCTTGACGTTGTTGACAAGTTCTTCTTCATCGAGCTCGTCACGTGGTGTGCGGTCAGCTTGCTCAATGTACTAGAAGCGAGTTAGCAATTGCTCATGAAAAGGAGAAGTGGATATTATCATCAAACATACCTCTGTAATTTGCTTCATGACAGGTTGGACGCGCTGAAGGGTGTCTTCACAGATAGCAGACATCTTCTTGGCGAGCTCAGAGTCTTCACGGCGCTGCCTCTCCTCGTCGGTCTCATCTTCTTGTTCTTCTTCTTCCTGGATGTTCTCCAAGAGAGTGACTTCTCCGACCTTGTTACCATCATTGTCGACAACGTATCCGTTGTCGTCAATCTCAAGGCCAGCGCAGTGGCCAAGGTCACCAGCAGTGAGACGACCAATAACGTCGCCGTTGTCGTCGCGAACCTCACCTTCCTTGTTGACACGCATGCCGGCCATGGGGTTGATGCGGCGCTCCTTCTGCTCAGGCTCCCATCGCTCAGCCTTTCCAATGACGTTGCCGTTCTTGTCGTTGATGTCACCGTCCTCATCGACCTTGTGTCCCTCGAGCTTCTTAATGTCGCCCTCGATGACACGGCCAATGATTTCGCCAGAAGGAGTCTGGACAGTACCGTCCTTGGCAACAACGGCAGAGTCAAAGCCGGCAAATGGTCCCTCAGGTCCAGACTGGTGACCGTGAACAAGCTCACCACGACCAATGACGTTGCCTTCATTGTCCCAGATCTGGCCCTTGCCGTCAACCTTCTTGCCGGCCAGAGTGGCTGGGTCTCCCTCAGCGACGCGGCCGATAACGGCACCGCTGGAATCGACAATGTTACCAGCCTTGTTGACAGTGCAGCCAGCAAGAGCGCTGAGGTCAACTTCCTCCTGTTCCTCTTCCTCCCATGGCTCGGCGTGGCCCTTGACATTGCCATACTTGTCGATAATGTCACCATCTTCGTCGACAGTGTGTCCGACGAGCTTCTTGGGGTCACCCTCGGTGAGTTGACCTACACGATTCCCATCGTTGTCCTCGACAAATCCGTCCTTGACGACGCGGAGGCCTTCGAAGCCAGCGAATGGGCCCTCCTTGCGCTCGGGGCGCTCATTCGGAGGAATGAGCTCGCAGCGACCGACAACCTTGCCGGTATCACCATGAATGAGACCATCGCCATCAGACTTGCGTCCGGCGAGCTCACCAAGGTTACCCTCGACAAGCTTTCCGATGGGAATGCCCTCGCTGTTGACAAGGTAACCCTGCTTGTTGAGAGTGAGGCCATCGAGAACAGAAAGGTCGGCGGGCTCTTCCTCTTCCTCGTCCTCAAGAGGCTCAGCATGGCCCTTTACATTGCCGTACTTGTCAAGGATATCACCGTCCTCGTCTACGGCCATGCCAACAAGCCGCTTGGCATTGCCTTCGACAATCCGGCCAACAGTGTTACCATCCTCATCGGCAACCATGCCGCCCTGCACGACGCGGAGACCCTCGAGGCCGGCGAAGATGCCCTCGGGCTTGGACTCGCGCTCCTCTTCGGGGATCAGTTCGCAACGACCAATCTGCTTGCCAGTGTCGTTGAAGATGAGGCCCTCTTCGTTGATCTTGCGGCCAGACAGCTCCTTGGGGTTGCCTTCAACAAGACGACCAATGGGAATACCATCGTCGCCAATGACGTTACCTTGCTTGTTGACAGTGCGGCCTGCGAGGGCGGAAAGGTTCATTGGAGCTTCTTCCTCCGGAGCTTCTTCCTCAGGCTCGTCGTAGCGTTCAGCGTGGCCAACGACTGAGCCCTTCTTGTCAAGAATGTCACCGTCTTCATCGACGGCACGACCAACGAGCTTCTTAGCATCGCCCTCAACGACCTGGCCGACGCGGTTGCCCTTGTCGTCTTCGACGTAACCATCCTTGACGACGACAAGGCCTTCGAGACCAGCGAAGGGAGCTTCTTCTTCGCCTTCCTCCTGGGGAACAGTTTGAGCGCGGCCAATGACCTTGCCCTTGTTGTCCCAGAATTGACCCTCGGCATCGCAGGTGAGGCCAGACTTTGACAGCTTCTTGGCGTCACCCTCGATCAGCTCACCCACAATGTTGCCATTGTTGTCAATGAGTTTGCCGGCTTTGTTGACCTTGAGACCATCGAGGATTGATAGAGGAGGGCGGCCATCGTCGTCAACCGCCTCCTCGGCTTCCTCTTCACCTTCTTCAACATCCTCCTCAGCCTCACCGACTGGCTGCTCGACCATCTTAGGGAGGGTCTTGACCTTTCCAATGACGTTTCCGTCCTTGTCAACGACCTCGCCCTTGGCGTTGATCTTCTTGCCAGCACACTCGGCGGCATCGCCCTCGACAAGTTCGCCGATAGGCTCGCCATCCTCGTCAAGAACCTGACCCTTCTTGTTGACCTTCAGGCCGTCCAGCTCGTTGATTTCTGGGGTGACCTCAACTTGCTTGACTTCAGGTTCCTGGACTTGGGAAGCATCGACCATCTTGGGCAGAGCCTTGACCTTGCCGAGAACGTTTCCGTCCTTGTCGACGACCTCGCCCTTGGCGTTGATCTTCTTACCAGCGCATTTGGCAGGATCACCTTCGACGAGCTCACCAATCTCCTCGCCTTCCTCGTCGAGGACCTTGCCCTTCTTGTTGACCTTGAAGCCTTCAAGTTCATCGATTTCGGGAGTGATCTCCTTCATCTCAGGCTCGCCCTCCTCTTCCTCCTCTTCCGCTTCTTCCTCTTCGCCTTCCAATGGCTCGCCAAGTTCCTCCTTGAGTGCTTTGATAGCAGTGAAAGCAGCCTCACCAGGAACAACGTCGACCTTGCCGATGACCTTGCCATCCTTGTCGAGGACTTCACCCTTCTCGTTGACCTTCTTGCCAGCGCACTTCTCAAGATCACCGTCAGTGAGCTCACCAATCTCTTCGCCATCAGAATCGAGGATCTTGCCCTTCTTGTTGACCTTGAGGCCGTCCAAGATTCTGGTGTCTAGAGCACCGGCTGCAGACTCCTTGAGCTTGTCAGCGGCGCCCTCGGCAAGCTCAACCGTGCCGAGAACATTGCCATCCTGGTCGACGACCTCGCCCTTGTCATTGACGGTGAGGCCCTTGACGTTCTCAATATTCTCAAGGTCGCCCTCGGCAACGTTGCCAACGACATCGCCATCGTCGTTGAGGATCTCGCCACTGCTGTTGATTTCCATGCCCTCAAGGGCCTCGACGCCAGGAAGTTCGTCTTCAATGTCAGCAGCCTTCTCCTCGACGCCTCCCTTGGCGCTTTCGGCAGCGTTGGTAGCAGTGCCCTTGGCTTGCTCAGCAGTGTTGGTAACGCCGTTCAGGGCATCGCCTTCCTCTTCCTCTTCCTCTTCCTCGTCGTCCTCCTGCTGGTACGCAGGGAGGTCGGCAGCTTCAGGAGAGAGTTCAGCCCTGGCGATGACATTGCCATTATCGTCGAGAATCTCGCCGTTCTCGTTAAACTCGCGTCCCTGAATATCGGCTGGGTCGCCTTCAACGAGGTGGCCAACGAAATCACCGTCCTCGTTAAGGATCTGACCAGATCGGTCGGCAGTCAGACCCTTGAGAATGCTAATATCGGGCATCTTGCCGTTGACATCTCCGAGCTGCTGGTCGGCCATCTCGGGAGTGAGTTCGCAGCGACCAACAAGATCACCATCGTCGTCGAGGATTTCTCCGTTGTCACCAATGGGGTAACCAACGAGATCCTCGGCATCACCTTCGACCAAGCGGCCGATGATCTTGCCATCTTGGTTCTTAATCAGACCCTCCTCGTCAACCTCGAGGCCCTTGAGGAGGCTCAGGTCGGGAGTGCCATCGTCAACGGCATCCTGAGCCTTGTCCTTGACATCACCTGCCTTGTCCTGGGCAGTGTTCTTGGTCGACTCGGCGGTATCTTCGGCGGTGTCCTGAACATCCTGTGTAGCATCCTGAGCACCATCCTGAACATCATCATCAGCAGCATCCTGTGCTGCGCCCTTGGGGTCTTTCTTGGCCTTGCCTGCAAGGTTGGAGGCTCGGCCAGCGAGACCACGGGCACCGCTCAATGCGCCTTCTCCAGCCTGCTTTCCGGTATCAGCGGCTTTGCTGGCAGTGTCGGTCGCATCATCTTCGGTGTTGTCGGCAGTGTCTTCGGCGTCGTCTCCTGCCTTTTGTGTAGCGTCGTCTTCGTCGCCATATTCTTCGTCGTCATCGTCCTCGTCGTTAATTGGCTTAGGTTCAGCCTGCTCAAGCTCGTCGCCGGCCTGCGAGACCTTGCCAGTGGTGTCTTCTGCCTTGCCCTTGACGTTCTGGGCAGTTTCCTCGCCCTTTTGAGTGGCATCCTCAAAGGTGTTCTCTGTGTCGTCCTGCACATTCTGTGCCTTTTCCTGTCCTTGCTGCATCAGGCCCTCTGCCTGCTCGGGCACGTCGGAGGTGGGGGCGTCCTCCGACTTGCCTACCTGAGGCTTGTTGAGCTTGGGTGCAGGTGTCTGTGGCTTCCTGCCGAGCTTGGTGGGGGTGCGGGGGGTATCACCCTTTCCTGCTGCTGGGGAAGGCATGTTGTTGAATAGAACGCTCGAGACGTTGTATGAGTTGTCGTGACCGTGGTGAGCCGTGGTGGATGTGAATGTGTAGGAAGAAGCTCGGTGGCTTGTTCCTGATACGTTACTTGAGATGGATTGAGAGCGTGCGGAACGGGGGGAATTCCTATTAGGGGTTGGGGGGAACGAGTAGTAGGAGTAGTTGTGTGAAGAATTATCGGTCATATATCAATTGACGAATGGGTCGTCTTTGTAGTAGTGAAAAGTAGTGGAAGCATGGCCGAGCAGCAGGCCTTTATGAGGCGCATGTCTGCATGCTGGACCGTCTGGGACAGATGACGTCGAAAGGACCTATGCTGGAGACAGGAGCTGGGCTCTGTTTGGTGCGGGAAGGCATGGCAAACTTGATTTGGCGGCGCACTGTGTGCAACGAAGGAGAGGAGGATTGCGTCACAATGGTGGCTAGATTTGGCTTGGGGCGGGGCGTCAGCCCGTGGCGGTGGTTTGGTGCCCACTCAGCGGGTTGAGACAAGGCAGGCGGGCAGCTGCAGCAAGGGGGGGGGGGTTACGGGCTGTGGCTGGAATGGGGATGGCATGGCAGGGAAATCGTCGATGGAGCCGCGGAAGGGCGGACTGGCACTGGGATTAGAGTTGGAGGGCTGCATGCAGACGAGCTGAAACGCCTAGCCGCAAGACGCCGTGAAGTTGCCTTTGGTGGTGGTGGCTGCTGCTTGGCAACCTGTTCCAGGTATGTAGAGCAGAGCTTAACGTCAGTGTCGCTGTCTACTGTCTGTTAGAGCCCTTTAGTACACGGCTAACTATCTGGATTGAGAAGCTGACAAGCAGAGGCACTGCATGGCATGGCAGAAGAAAAGCTGGTCAAGCAAAAGCAGATACATGGAGTCGAGGCTCCGATCGACGACACTGTGGCTGGTGGTGTTGAGGATCGCAGACAAGTATCAAGTAGCATCCCGGACGGCGATGATGGATCCCCCCTATCACAGCAGGGCCATGTGCATACAGCATAGAGAGAGAGGGGGCAAGCGGTGCCGTGTGGGAAGCAAGCAAGCAGGTTGTAGCAGCGGGCGGACGCGTGTGAAGTTGGAGCTGTTGACATCATACCGCTGGGAGCTCCCCTGTCGAATCCTCGCTTAGCTTAGCCATGGCTCCAAGATGAACGCCACGAGCCCCGTCAATGGCAAAACAAAAAAAACTGGACTCCAAAAGGGCTGGACAAGACCCTGCGTCACAAGCTGCTGAGAGTAGAGTGCGTGGAAGCCAGGGGCTGGGTAATGATGGGAAACCAGGCACCCGCACGGCCTCAAGTAAGTCATTGCGTGAACGTGAGCTGTAAGTAAATTACTCGTGGGCATGGACATGAACGGCGGGGCGGAGGGGCAGCACGAGCTCCCTCCCATGCCAACGGCCAACGGCGAACGGCGCGACGTTGACCCTTCGTCTCCCACCCACAGGTATCGGTCGTGACAGGCTGTCGCAAAACTTTATCGTCCCATGGCTGTGCAATCCTCTAGCCGCGCCCAGCATTCCGCTCCGACCTCATGCGTATGCGTACAAAAGGGTCTTCTTGTCTTGTCTGGACTGTCATGGCACGATTCCCTCTTCTGGCCACGCCCCGCTGCTAACACGGGCACAAGCAATTCCTCATCGGTGTACAGCATTGTCGTTTCAGCCTGTGCTGCCCGTCGAGTCATGCCAGTATGTACATACATAGACATGGCAGACTGCATGGCGGAAATGATAGTTACGTACATGTGTACGTCTTTGGTCCAAGGAAGATTAAACAAAAGAAACAACTTTGGGTCGGTGACGAAGTCTGATGTCACCGACTATCCCGCCTTGGCAGTTGGCTACAATCGCAATTGCAACTGTGGCGGCACGGAACGGGGGCCCCGCTCGCCTGAGCACCGCAAATCAAAGCTAACGGCTCCCTCCTCCCTATGCTCTGGTTCTGGGCCTAACCACGACTCGCGCTTCTTGCTACTCGATACTCGTACCCTCATCCTCCACCTCCATCATCGTGCAATCAAATGCGCCACACACCCGCAACCCCTTTGCGCTGTCTGTCCAAGTGTATCTAACTATGTAGTATGTTACTTCGTTTTGCCAGACAGCCTTACACTAGCATTACACTCCGACTAGGACAATTGTCCGCCCAACTCCGATGCATGTGGATATCATTGAACTAATTAAACTCACAGCAAACCGCATCATGACGACCCGCACGTGACTTGCAACTTCAAGAGCTTGCTTTCCACTCGCTCCTTCCATGACGCAGGGACTCATCTCGATCCCGTCGGCGCAATCCCGTCCTCGACATCTTCCCCTGGCTTGCTCAACCACTTCTTCCTCTTCTGCTTAGCGCCCGTACTCTCCTTCGCCGTCACTCTCACGTCGTCCTTCTCCGACCCGCCTCTGCTAAGCCGCTTCCAAATCCGTCGGCTCAGACTCTCCTGCTTCTTTTCTGCCTCTTTCCTCTCCGCCTCTTGCGCCAGCAGTTGCCGTTCCCGTTGCGCACTCTGACTCTTGTCCATTTGCTCTTCCACCTTGCGCGCATGCTCCTCGGGGTGCACCACTTTCTCTTCAGCTTCTTTCATATGCGCAACCCCATGCTTGACCTTTCTCCGTGTCTTGACGTAGGCTTCAAGACCCACCAGCAGAGCGTAGGACCGCGAGATAGACACACGTGACATATCTACCCCATTTTCTTTCAACGAGTGAACAAATACTCGAAAGTTCTCGGTAGGAGGTCGATAGTGGCCAGACAGAGGTGAGAGGCGCCGCAGCTGGCCATCCTTGACTTTGATCAATCCAGCAGCAGAGATTCGGGCGCCATGGAGGAACGAGCTGTGCTGGAAGGCGCCCGACTGCTTGATTCCAATGTAGAGGCGGAATGACGTATCGGCAACCTAACATGATGTTAGCACAACCAACCGAATGACCACCATAACACCAGAACATACAAAGATCCAGGTATTGGGCTTCACCGAGCTACGCAGCAGATGGTTCAGGATCGTAGCTGCCGAAACGTATCTGATCTTGGATATGCCCTTTGCTTTGTCGAGATCCTCATTCACGTAATGCTCGGCCTCTGCATCGCTCTCCGAGGCCGAAGAGCTCGAGCTGATCGATATCAGCGAGCTCCGCCGTATCGTCCGACTCTGTCCGGAATGCAGCTTAGCCTTTGGACCATACGCTGGCGTGTCGTCGTCCACAGGCACCACACCGTCAACACTATCTTTGTACTCGGGCGTAGTGTTGATGCGCTCTCCGTTCTTCGCCCAGCACAACCGTCCTTCCCCGTCAATAGTGACCAAGTAGTTTAGCCGCTCTTCGCGCGACAAATAGCGCACTCGCTCCGAGTCCATTCTCTGCCTCGACACGGTAGGATGTTCGTAATTCTTGCCTTCGCCGTAATCCAGCCAGTAAAAGAAATTCTCGTGTGTATCCTCCTTCTTCCACTGCTCGTGGTACGCGCGCAGATTACTCCCATACCGGTGCTTGTGATCCACCATTTCGAGAAAGTACTGCAGATCCATCATTTTGGCCGTCTTTTCACGCTGCGCTCTCGACGCGCTGCGCTTGCGCTGCTGCTCTGTCTGCTCCTTTGACGCTGCCTCATCGTCGTTGTCCGTCTCTTCTGCGCTATCATGCGGGTCGTCTGCGCCCGCTCGTCGCGCAATCTCACCTACCTTTTTCCACTTCTCGCGCGCAGCCGTCGAACTTGCGCGCGCTCGCTGCTCAGGCGTAGTCAGCTTTTCGCGCAGCTCTGCCTCCTCCGCAGCGCGCGCCTTGGGACGGGTAGTATGTCGCCATTTGGCTATTTTCAAAAAATCTTAGCTTTTTTTGGCGGGGAAAAAATCGTTGGGGGAAAAATTGCTAACCGTCGCGTATCACCTAGGCACATTATTAGCCACACAACTTGTTCATTCAACCGTACATATTCTGTACGTCTGTTTTTCAAACGGTTTTGCGGACCTCTGCCCAGCGTGCGCTAGCGTCCAGCCCCATGCCCTGGAGCTGCCTTCGCTCCCGGTACCCACGGTAGTTGCGCTGTATCACTTGTGCTGCGTGATTCTGCTCGTCTGTTGTCGCTGCCATGTTTGCTATGCGTTGCCAATGTCGCAACTTTCAAAACTTGGCAGCGGGCTGGCATTCCACTCCATATATGTGTGGCGCAGGGAAACGTGGAGAAGGGCTGAGTGTCCGTGTCCGTTGTGAGGCTTGACAGCTGGGCACAGACCTGTGGAGCTAGCGAGTGTAATCCGGTACGCCGGCAACTTTGCCTTCGTCAGGTGCGAGAGCCGCGTCATCAGCACATTACCTTACTTTTACCGCATTTTGCGCACCTGAGGTTTTTTTTGTGTGAGCATATTATATCCCTCAATCTCAGGATGTGATGGTAAACGCTGAAATTAAAACATTTGGTTTATTTTAAGGGATGAACGTGATTTTTATTTTTATTTTGGCATTCTACGAACGAGGGTGATCATCGGAAAATTAGAACATAAAGCGTATCAGCGCACGTGATTATGTCTAGATTTCTAACTAACTACTTACTACTTGCACTTTGGCCAACATCAACACAGGGTACAGCCTGGAAGCCAGAGATGATTGTGGAAATGTCGCTGCTTGAGTGGTTCTATCGGTTCCCGAAGTCTGTAGAGATTTCTATCATGGAGATGGGTAAAATTCTGTTACTTGTGATTGAAATCTCAAGGAAGAAGAAAAAAAAAATCCTAGTTGCACTTGTTTTATCTTGGAAGCTGAAATTCTGCATACACCGTTATGCCGAATTTAGGAATGAATAATACGGAGAAAAGGTTAATTTATCTCTTCTCTATGGAAATCGTAAGGGGGGGGGATGGGGTGGGCATTTCTTGAATAATATGGTAATTAAATAAGTTTCTATTTTTCAATGGTAACTACAAATATTCCCAAAACATTTAGCAATACTTGAACTCCTCATCGAGAGGTGTCAAAGGTAGCATATTGCAATTGGACATGGTGGATAGAGGCCCAACTAATCACCGTCCAACAATTGGTCTCGTCTGGTATCTAAAACCATGGGACACCTGATCCCTCAAGTACTTTATCTCCACTCCAACACATCCGCGAATTTTTTTTAACATCAATACACACCGATAACCACCCCTCTCTTATTTCTCACATATACCGAAGTATGCAACGCGTGATGCCTCCATACCGCTCAGCACCTCGAAGCCAAACAACACGCATACCACCCCAGCGCTTCTTAACCCACGTCCTCCTTTCCGCTGTAGCAACTCTCATCCCGCACCTCCTCCATCACCTCCTCCTCTGCGTTCCCCTAGCCCAACTCTCCCTCACCAACCTCTCTCTAACCCACCTCTCCCTCATCCAACTCATCGTCCTCCTCCTATCCTTCAACCTCACAAACATCCTCGGTCTCGCCTTCCGCCTCTTGTTCCTCGGCCTGGGCACTCGTAACCCGCTACGCAGCGAATCCTACGGCCTCAGCGTCTCGTCCATCGTCGCCACGCTACACAGCGTCACTTTACTGCTGGGTCGATATGTGACTGGTGGGTTTACAGAGCGCCAGCATGCTGCGGTACATTTTTGCCTCGTGTTTTGGGTGCTTGGCGAGTGTGAGGGGTATTGGGCGTTCAGGCGGTGGAGAGAGGTGAGGGGTGCGGATGGGGGCCCGCGGTTTGAGTATTGGCGGGAGGCGGTGGCGTATCGGGCGGGTGTTACGGAGTTCTGGTGGCGTGGGGGGTTGAGTAAGGAGTGCTTGGTAAGGTTTGCGGAGCGCGTGGTATTCCAGGTGGTTTGTGGCGTTGTGGCGTATGGGGTTAAGAGTGTGGTTAATACGGATCCAGAGGGTGGAATTCTTTGTGGTATGGTGGGTGGGATGGTGCTGTTTGGCGGGTATCCGGGTTCGGAGTGGGAAGTAGTTTTGGGACTGGCGTTGTTGAGGGTTGTAAGGCAGGCTAATTATGTGTGTTTTTGGGCGGTGGTTGGATTGGCGAGGCAGTGGAGATTGGTGAGATGCGAAAGGGGTAATGTTGAGAGTAAGAGTGAGTCTGGAAGTGGCTATGGAATGGATGTAAAGTGTAGTTGTGGTGTGTAACAGTAAAAGTATATCTCTCCGTAACTTCATAATCGTCGGTTGGATTTCCCACTGCTTAACATCTACCGCGATAGGCGGTTCTATAGGCGACTTTTTATCTCGAAAGTCTTTATGCGCCAAAGACTGCTTGCCATCTACTTTTCATGTCCTGCAGTGCACACACAACCTCAGTGTATACTGCACTCTGCAGTGCGTCACCATGAAGATCGTCGTCACAAGAAAAGTCGCAGTGAATGCATTTGCGCACAAGTTCCAGATATTTGGGACCCAGAGTCTGGATAGAGGGGTGTTTTTCGTCAAGCAGCTTTCTCGCTGCGATAATTTCGCTGGGTGTGCCATTCAGTTGGGGTCCTGTAATGTCTCCTTGGGCACAGATTTCCAGCAGGGCAACACCGAGTTTAGCTAGAATGAGGTTGCGAATGCCAAACGTGTGCTTCAGATCAAGCGCGTCGTGATCTGGGTTGGTGGTGAGAGAGGAGTCGTCTGGAAAGCGGTTGCTCAGGTGCAAGCTATCGAGTGCGTCGGAAATGTCGTTGACATCTGCGTGAGATGGATCCGTGAAATACGCCACATCTTGAAGAGTCCATGCTTGCGGCAGCCAAGAGGTTGAATGGTACTGCAGAACAGCCTCAGCTAACTTGTGTGCAAGTGTAAGCTGTTGCAACATACGAAAGCGCTGGATGAGGCTCTTGATAGGCATAGCCCCTTTTCGCCTGGCGAAAGACGATATGTCGTTGCTGGCGAGTTTACTTGCATCGTAGAACATGAATCGCATTACTGGCTGACTCTTTGCAACTTCAATAAATCCCACGCAGCCATCTTGACATGCTGATTTAGATGAGCGCAATCTTGTTACGTGGCAGCAAACGCTTTCTGTTGTTTTCAAGTCCAGCATGACAAAAGATTGGGCCTGTGTCGTTTGTATGTTGCTTGTTATAGTCGTTCGAACACACCTGACATCGTCTTTAGGATCGTTGATTCGGACTCTCTTCTTTGACTTGGCCTTTTCCGACTTTGTCTTAGTTGTAACTGGTACTGTTTCTCCTATTCCATGACACAATGCGCTCACCAGTGCTGGCTGAGGCGATGTCGGCACTTTGTATGGTGTAAGTGATGTAATGGTCCGAATTTGTAGCCATATTGGTACGTCAATGGATGGTCTACACGTTGTTAGCAGGATGCTTCTCATATGATGCACTGAGCTGCGAAGCATGTCCGCTCTGGCATACTTTTGGACTGTGAGACCTTGTTTTGGTTGGCATGCAACGACAACATCAAGCTGTACGTTGTCGTGCCCGCTCTTGGCATCGAGCGACAGCTTGGCCTGGTGTCCACTATGAGATGTGTTCGTGCAAGACCATGACTCGTGGATCGACTCTCCTAGTTGTTGCGAAGCGAGGCGGATCTGCTGGTAACTCCTCGGCACGGCTTTGCGAATGATGCAAGCCGAAGGGACATTGCGGCGCTTCTGCATCTTGCACCTCTGTTTGCGCAACTTGCTCAGTGCCTTATTCCATTTGTCCAAGGAATCCAGCTGTCGGATGTATTCATTCTCTTTACGAGTTGTAGTGAAAGCGTGCCAGATCTTCCTTCTGAACTCGTGTTGTGGTTGTTTTGTGTTACCCAGACCGTCCTCGAGTTTGCTTAGGCTGTCTCTCGTTTCGCGGAGGATATCGCGGAGTCGCGTCACAATGTCCTGACATAGCTCGTAATCTTGTTGCATCAAGCTCCGTAGTCGCTGCTCAATATCCTTTCCTTGCTCTTGCCAGTTCTTGTGCGTCGGATCCTCCATCATCTCAGATATCTCGCTGGGGTCAGCCATGGTCGCCTGTAGTAGCATGCGGCAATCATTGTTAAAATTCGCCGCCGCTACTCGGAACTTCAGCTGAATGTCGGATGCAACTTCTACGTGTCGTGAGAAAGTCGTCAGTTTGCGCCTGGCGGTGCTGTAGGACTTGAGAATCTCAACAACAACCGGCACTACACCAAAAACCAGGCCTGCGACTTCGATTCCCGACATGATGTGAAGAAAGAATTTGAGGAGACATGAGGGCTGATCAGGCTGAACACAATCGCATTGTTGGCGGAGTGAGGCGCAGTCTGGCCCCCATTGTAACACCTAAGCGCTCCTGCCCCTCAACGGCTCAGCCTGATCGCAATAGCACCTCCTCCACATCAACATTACAGCAAAGAATTCCTCGACCAAGAACCCTTCCTTGAATCATCGTCTAAGAGCTCTTGAGTGTCCAATTATTATCCTCTCGAGTTTCTCATCGAATTTGATGCCGCAGGCTTGGTCCATGGAGTGCAGGTTAGCCAACAAAGATCCTAGGTATGACGATTCATCAACGCAAAACTGATATTGGGAACAGCGAGCGTATGTTGCGGTAGGGAGCCATCCAAGACTGAGAACCCCCTTGCGCGACAGATTGTGTGTTCCGAATAGTTATTACCCATGTTTCCAGCAGGGGTCCGCCACGAGGCGATGGCTGCTGAAGAAGGCGGCTCGGTGATGAAGCGCTGGCAGCCTGGAACGGGACGTTCCCAAGAAACAGCATCATTGCCCCCGAGCAGTCCTACAGCCTTATCTAGAACGCGATCACCGATAATCTCTTCCAGAGCCTATTCCTTCTCAACGTCTGGATCACAGAACTACCTACCAATCACCTTCGATCACACAGGTCAGATGGCTCCTCCAGGGGCCAAAATTCGACTTACAACAAATCTTTGGGAGGATGAAGGAACCATTTATTTTCAAGTTGAGACCAGAGAAGTTTGCGTGGCTCGCCGTGAAGACAACCACATGATCAACGGCACCAAGCTGTTGAGTGCGGCTGGAATAACTCGAGGCCGTCGAGACGGCATATTAAAGAGCGAGAAAACTAGACATGTGGTCAAGACCGGTCCGATGCACCTCAAGGGCATTTGGATTCCATTCGAACGTGCTCTAGCCTTGGCAAACAAGGAGAAGATCACCGAGTTACTATATCCTCTGTTTGTGCATGATATTAAGCGGCTCCTATACGATCCGAGGAATCAGAAGCGTACCCATCTTCCCAAGCCCCAACGTAAACCCCAGGAAACAAAAGAATGGGCCGAACCTACCGAAAATCACGTCCGTCAGATTGATGTGCCAGAAGATGGCGACAAAACTTCACAAGAGATCCCATTAGACACGCTGCGGAATGATGAGCTCTACGAGCGAGGCCCCATTGGATCGCTATCCAGGTCTCTCATAGAGACTTTGGGTCTCATTCTTATTGAGGTCAGAACACGCTCCGACGGGGCTCTACAATATGGTTCCCTAGAATCAAGCTGTGCAGCATTGTTTTTCTGGGACACTGACCTAGGATTATCGCGAGGCGAGCTTGATGATATGCTACAAGACTCTCCTCAGCTGCGTGATACTTGTCTTACTGTTCTCGTGTCAATCTCCCAATTTGTCAGCACATGTATGTGGATGATACACGACCTATTGTATTGCGTATCACTGACATGGCACAGCATTGATACATCTCATCAGTAGCGAGCAGCGCCGAAAAGAAGTGTTACAGTCAACAAGGATTTTGACATGTCTGGACCAAACCGCTAATATGATTGAGCAGCAATGTTATTCAACTTACGAGCCCAAGCAAGATGCCGAAGCATTGTGTCAGACTCTCCGTACAAAAATCGATACTCTTATCATGCTAGCACCTAGCCTGGAATCACCAGCGGAAGAAAGCTTTGATGACGAGGCGCCACGTACTATCCAACACATTGAGAAACACTTACCAGAGCAGGCCTACATCAACAGCGTTTCGGAAAAGTTCCCTCTAGCAGCATCAGCAATTGTGGCTCAACTAGGAAAATTGAACTGGGATCGATACAATCACATGCTTCGTTTACAGCGGGAAACGATGCAGCAGGAACTCCAAATGGCCGCCATGGAGAAGGCAAGGACAATATTCAATGACTCTGGTCTCGGGGCATCTTTACCAGCACAATCAAAAGCTGCTTCCAGCCCAGGATCTGTATGCGCACCCTCGATTGTGTCTACCAGGGCCGAAACGAGTCACAAACGTGTGCCTCCACTTCCTGCACAAGCACGGTCTGGTGAGCCTTTTACCTGTGAAATCTGCAATAAACAAGTCAATTTTCAGCGGACCAAAGCCTGGAAGTAAGCTGATCCATCCACACACACTCTTTAAATGCATTGAAGCTAATCAAATTGCCTTAGGAAACATGTCTTTAGTGACATACTGGCATATGCTTGCTTCTTCGCTGAGTGCTGCAACACTCGCGTGTTCTTCGAGGACAGCGATGCGCTAATGACCCACCTGGAAGACCAACATGGTATGGATGTTCGAATTTCGGATGTGGAGTGTCCTCTCTGCATGGAGTTTACTTCTGGAGACCGTGATGTCCTAGCACTCCACATTGCTCGCCATATGGAAGAGATCGCTCTTGCTATACTACCTTCTGGTGTTGAATCCGACGAAGAATCAGCATGTGACTCTGCAAGCGACAGTATATCTACTGATAGCTACTACACACCTAGAGCACGACGTTCCGAATATCCAAAGGATTCCACCGAACCAAAATCACACAGTCGCTATCCGGGAGTACAACAGCAAGGGCCTATAGTTCAGCCAACTGCGATAATTACACCACCGCCACCAGCCAGGCCAGCCAAGCCAGCCAAGCCAGACAGAAGAACCAAAGCACGTGTAACGTGGCCCTGTGTCAACTGCAAGAAGGCACATCTCTGCTGTGACGTTCAGCGCCCTTGTGGCCGCTGTGTAGCTTCTGGCAAACAGGTTAGTTGCCCTTGTAAACTCGTTAGACCTATAATTCTGTTTCTAATGATACTAATTCTGAGAAATAGGAGACATGCAAAGATGTGCAACTCGAGGCCTATAGGGCCCTAAGATCACGGCGAAGGATACCTCTGACAGGGACGTTGAACGTCCAGCTCAGTGCTTCGATAGAGGATTCCGATCCAGAAAACCCATCAGCATCTTCTCGTCGAGCTACGTCTACCCCAGAACATCGTCCTTCACCGCCCAGCATACCACGAGGATCCCTAGAGTCACAAAGACCTACACATGCAATATCCCCTGAACCTGGGCTCTGGCTTGGTGATGGGCGTCAATTGCAGAGAAATTTGAATATAATAAACTATGGCAGTTGGAAGGCTACAAAGGGGCGGAGTTCTGATCTAGATTTTACCAAGGATTCACGATACCTCCCCATTGCACTAGAGCCACCACGATATGCACCTTCCAAATCTAGATTTTTTGTGCCTATTACTTCTCCGTCAGCACCTGGTAGTGTCCCGTATGACCAGGGTGGTTATATACCACAACTTGGAGCTTTCGAATTACAGCTTCCTCCACCATCGAGTTCAACCCCACATCGACAACCTGATATCCATGGGTTTGGAGACCAACCAACAGTTCCCTCAAGCATGATACCACAATATTCTGATATCCCTCACCCATATTCCGCTTCCATACCTCCTGGAATGTATATGACTGAAAACTCGTCTTACGGAACGTGGTCAAAGGTCATCCCCAGGGACATTGAACTACCACCGCCGCCAACGTCACCATCAACATTACCAGGTTCTGGTCTTCCTCCTCCTGAAAAACAAAACTTCTTGTCAGTGCTCAGCAACTTGGCACTGCCAGAGTACAAATTACCTGACCCGGGGCCTCAAGATACTCCTCATCTTAATGATGGCAAGCTTGAATCAGACCCTCAAGGCAACATTGAAACTTCGTCTATACAACAATGGAGACCTCGATTGGCTCCTCATATAGCTACAAAACGACCCACATATGCAGAGGTTACTAGAATGACTTGGGAGCAGGCCAGACAGCGTGAATCAGAGCGTCAAAACAACAGTGGGGCATCTTCCAAACAACGATCAGAATCTCCGTGGGAGTACAAGGGCGACAGAGCTTCCAAGACGACGCCCAAAAGTAGCACTGAATACAGGAAATAGCTGAGGAAGCGCAAATGAATATAGCACTCGACTACAGTGGGTATGCCAGTCGGATACGGTCACCAATTTGTTTTTGATTTTAGAATAATTTCGTTAGGTTAGAAATACAAGCCAGACCTTCCTAAACAGACTTTATCAAGAAATCGCATTTCGTTGAGTCCCCTAGTTGTAATTTAGACGAAAGTGAACGGGTCAAAAACCTACACAGTAACAAAAGATGTTCATTCCCCATGACCCCCAAACCCTACATCGCCTCCCCCCCGCTGCATCTCCAACACTCAAACATCTTCAACAACCCGCCACGTACCCCCCATCAACGCATTACTCACCTCCGCCCCCTCATCCGCCAACTTCCTACTCCCCTCCTCCCCCACCACCGGCAATCGCACCTCGACCCTCTTCCCCTCTGGCACTGTCTCCCCCTCAATCTCATACGGAAACCTCACGTAATCTGGAAGCAACCCACACTGCTTCAGTAGCGAGGCATGGTCCCAGCTAATATGCTCATGGCACAGTCTATCGCCGCGCAGCGCGACGACGGAAGTAAAGGGGATAGCGAGGCGTTTGCCGGTGGGAGGGATGCCAGGGAGGAGCCAGGGGACGGTGCTGGTATGGGTGAGGGTGAAGATAAATTCGTCGATTACGCGGTCGATTCCTACTGTGCGGGAGATGAGGGAGAGGGAAGTGTCGGGGGGATTGCTGAAGATGAAATGGTGGGTGTAGAAGGAGGTTAGGTTTGTTTTGCCAATGCCACCGCTGTTCATGGAGAGTTAGTTTGGGAAGAGAGGGGGGAGGGATGGGGGGTAACGCACGTCATTGTGGGGATGTGGTTGACGTAGGGTTGGTCGACCATTGTTGCCATTGTTTTGGCTACGTCTCGCTCGCCGAACTCGTATTTTGTGTGTTCTTCCCATACGGCTTCGAGGTCAAAGTAAGGTCCTCCTAGGAGTGGCTTGAGGAATGTTAGACTTCTGGTGTGCGCTATTCCCGCATTGCGTTTATGGTATTTCGGGTCGCTGGGGAGGATCCAGCCGGATTCTTTTTCTGCATCCTCATAGCGATACGTCTTGACACTGCTAGGGGAAATGCCAACGGATTCAGATGATGACTGGCGACGGTGAGCTAGTGGAGGACCAGATGCATGGATTAACTGGGGTGGTTGGTTGGTAGAGCTGAGAGAAATGAATTTCCTGCCGCCGTAGGATATGAGGGCTTTGATGGCTGGATTTTGGCAAGCGGCTTCCTCGACATAGTAAGGAGTCCGTGATATGTACGCTAGAAGATAGCCGTCAGTACGCGACCTGGAAATAGACTCGGGGTCTTGGGGATTTAAAAGAAAGAGTTTACTAACAAATCAAGCCCACACCCTTGTCAAACTCGCATCCATCACAGGTCTTGAGGGCATCCAGCGCTTTTTGCAGTGGGAACTCTCCGCCGTCCTCGGCTTCATTGCCTGGAACCAGAAGCTAGCGAGTTCTTAGCATCCATGTCAACGTCAAACCCAGCCTGGCCCTCCTCTTTATCGCACCACAGTGAAATTCCAATATTTCGAAAACAACATACCTGCACGACTGCAAAACCCTCCTCCGCCCACTTCTGCAATGGCGGCGGATCCAAATACTTCTCACTCGGCCCAATCTCCGCATAATGATCCAGCACAAGCACCAGTCCTGGCCCTCTCCCTCGCCTTGAAAGCGGCGCCTGAAGTGTCACATGTGAAGATATACGTTGCGGCTTCATCGACGTAGTAGGCGCCTGTTCCGTCTCGAGAAGTGGGGTAAATCTCGCCATAATTGAAGCTCTTGAGTTCGTGTTGGGCCGCTTCTTCTCTGCCTCCTTACGAACCGATTCTCAAATCAGATCGAATGTCAAAGGAGAAAGGGGTCTACGACGTAAATTGATAAAAAATTTGCTACCGAGATCGTAGTAAGGGTCCAGATCAAACGAGCGATCAAACCGCCACCCCGATTCGCAACGGCAAGGATAAGATGGGGGTGGAGCAACAGCCCACCTGCTTGCCTTAATGGTGGGGTAAAGTAACAACCTACCTAAACAGGCACCACATTCAAGTCATGTATGACAAAGAAAGAGGGGGGACGCTGCATGCATGACTTTATTTGTTTGCCAGTCCCCGCATGCCCAAAAGACATGCCCTGCCATCGTTTTCTCTAGGATGGCTCGTTTAAGACTGTTCAAGTTTCCTGCGTAACCACGAGTGCACGGTGATGTTGTACAGACTATACTTTAAGCGTTCTGTACTGCTTTTTGTACGAGTTTCTTTCCACGCGCGCGCGTTGCGCCGGGTAAATGGGGATCTATGCGTTGCGAGGGTGTTGAATGTCGTGTTCGGAGTTTCTATGTGGATTGGATGCGCCTACAAGGGGGGACAGAAGTACAAGCGAGAGGTTTGTGTAGCAATAAAGTGCACGTGGTGAGGTAGCAAGGTGCCTTCCAAGATATGTGCATGGAGCTAAGTCGCTTTAGGGTATCCGATGTTGGTATCACCCCTTTCAGGTTGCATGTTCGAGGGTCTCCTTGGATTTGTGTATTATATGACACACCGTTAGATGCGGGCACTCTAAGTCTTTCTCTACGATCTCGACCGATTTTCTCTTTTTAATGACTCCTTTTGTTAATGATATTATTTGGTTTCGTCTTGTTGTACAACACGTGATGAGCACGTTCACACGATACATATCATGTGTTACCCAGCATTGTATGAGGATGAGAACATCGAGTCTGGGTCATAAAAGGACATGTTTTCATAAAGGGTTGAGTTTGTTACAACTAGAAATGTTAAGTCTAGCCAGACGCTGCTGGGGAAGTTTATACCCAGATCCACTCATGCCAAAACCCCGACATACTTCATACGTTTGATCCAACTCCCTCGTCTTGAATCACCATGCTATCCTCCCCAAATGTAACAATTTCGTTCATTGAAACTTTTTCCGGCCGTGTGAAGAACTGGGCAAACGAAAACCATCGAACGTAGGCAAGGAAGGGAGGACCGGCGGAGGAGGAATTTGAGGTGCGCTGGATACAGAGCGCAATGAACTGGTCTCTTCGGGCTGGTTTTGGTGAGCATCGAGTCTTCAAGAATCTGAACCCATCGCCTGCTGTCTTACACAGGGAGATAATCCAGTAGGCAAATCTTGTTGAGTGTCATGGCGGATCTGATCCTCGTCCTTTCCATCTCCATGAGGGATAGGGTTATTTTGCTGTCTTTCTTGTGTCGTGTTATCCTTCCTGCCTCGCTCATGATCAGGCTCATTCCTGCGGTCGACTTCGTCTACTCTGGCCCTAGCTCTGGCTCTGGCTGCAAGTTGATGATCCGGGAATATTGGGTCCAACTAAGTCGCCACCTTGATCCAAAGATGCTTGTACCAAGCCATGTTTGGTTATTGATGTGCTAGCAAGTGAAAGTCGTTTGTTCGGTCCTTCGGTTTGTCGAGAAGATGGCGACCAAGGATGTTGGTCAAAAGTAGGCTTCGTGGCAGGAAGAGAATGGATTGTGGAGATGATAGCGATGCGTGTCGTATAATAAGAGGCATGAATGTTTCTTAATGTTACAATGTGTAATAGTCAGCTTGGGTAAGGAAAATAAAGGATGGAGCTAGGCGCTAATTTGTTGTTGAAACAATCTCGTTGCAGCTTCTGAGATGCTAGTTGAATGCTGCTCATATCGAGCAGGCGCTAGATCCTTGGTAGCGACATTGGCTGTACCCTTGATCTGTTGAAGGACCTGGCCAGCAACTGCGACGGCATCTTCGGGAAGCCCTGATTGTGCGTCAGCATCACATAGGAAAGAGCATCTTGACACGGAAGACTTACCCGCAATTCTAGCAACTTTCAACGCATGACTTTCCCGGTTTACGCCTTTTCTTAATCGGTGTATATAAGAGAACTTCCCGTTGGGTTCTTCAAGTACATCATTGCAGTAGCGGCCAAGCTTCTCAAAGTCCTTAGTCATGTCGGTGAGTGCATGGAAATGGGTTGCAAAAAGTGTCCGGCATTGATTGACGTGGTAAAGATGATGGAGGCAGGCATATCCCACCGCGATGCCATCCTCTGGCGTTGTTCCTCGACCCACTTCATCCATGATGACAAACGAACGGGGCGTAGCCTCCTTGAGAATTTGTGCTGTTTCAAGCATCTCAACCATAAACGTGGATTGGTCTTGGTAGAGATTGTCTGCTGAGCCGACGCGACTGAAAACTTTATCCACTAGACCAATTTCTGCATACTCTGCCGGGACAAACGATCCGGTTTGCGCCAGGATGGAAATGAGTGCGTTTTGTCGTAGATAAGTGCTTTTACCAGCCATATTCGGGCCAGTAATTAGCCATATACGTTCTTTCTCGCCTAGTTGGCAATCGTTCGGTGCGAATTTGCGTCCTTGTTCATGTAAACCGCTTTCGACAACGGGATGTCGCCCGCCGATAATATGATGCGACGGCTTTGCTCCAAGAATAGGCCGAATGAAATTTCTCTCGATAGCAAGGGCTGCAAAGGCACATGCAACATCCAGTTCATCAAGCACGGCTGCATTCCGGCGTAGTTTTACAAGGTTTCGTACTACTCCTTCACGTAGTTCGCCAAGAACATGTTGCTCCTCTGACCGAATGCGAAAGCGAGTCTCATCCATCTGAGCCCCTAACTGTGTCCATTCAGGAATTTGGAAAGAACGAGTAGACCTGCTGCTACTCAAGCTCTTTGGATAGTGATGTGCCACTCGAGACATGTCTTTTCCTCTGACATGCGCAATATGAGCGAGGTTAGGAGTCCATTTCAGCACCAAGCTCTCAGTTCCCATGTCTTTGCGCAGTTTAATTTCCAGTTCGCTTTTAGACTGTCTCAACGTTTCCAGGGTCTCATGCAGTCGTTCCAGAGTCTTGCTGGCATTGTGTTTCATGATGTGGACATCCTCTCTCCCATCTGTGGCGCTCTTGAAGCTCCCTGCTATCATATGAGGTTTAGGTTGAACGCGCTTTGGCATGTTCTTCAAGTCTTCTTCGCCAGCCTCTCGACCCAGCACATCCTGAGCTAATTCCGACATTTCTTCAGCCTCCTCGTTTTCGATGCGATGATGTTCAGATAAGCTGTCCTCGTCAATAGCTTCTTGGATTCGGTGCGCGAGCTGGAGTGGCAAGCCTAGATCGAATCGGCGTTCTAACATTGAAATGCACAACCTTCGTCTAGTGTCAGAAGTTGCATTTGTTGAGTCAACTGGAATGGAATCCCTTAATTGCGCGTGTTCCCGCAACTCCTCGGAGACGGCAGAGGTCATAATGATTGTTTTTGAAAGTTCCATGAGGTCGTCGGCGTCCCCACGGCCGTAAGTAAACTTGGTAACCAGCCGAAGAGAATCGAACGTTTGCTCTAGTAGTGTAATAATGTTTTGACGCAGTTGTGGATATTGTATCATCTCTTCTACCATATCGAGTCTATCATTGATTGTTGAAAGAGACATGGAAGGGGCAGCTTCGTTTCGTCAGTAATTTTCAGAGACCGTTATTGCTCATGTACTTACACAAGCGCTGCGTAAGTAATCTAGTTCCACTCTTCGTGACTGTCTTCTTTAGAGTGTGTAACAGGCTTCCTTCGTATGTTCCATCACGAATAGTACTCCTGATTTCTAGTGCTCTCAAACTGTTCTTATCGATGCTCATATAGTCTTCAGCTTGGTGTCTTATCGGAGCCTGAAGCCGTGTCTGCGAATCAAACAGTTGATGCTTGACGTAATGTAGCAGCGAACCTCCTGCAGCCACTTCACCAGGTGTGAAATCGGCCATGCCAAAGTCACCCACAATTTTTTCTAACATGGGTTTCCAGTTTTCAACAGTCAGTTGCGTTTTGGGGGGGTCTTGGAAAGTAATTGTATGCCCATCTTGCTGTATGGCAGAGACAATGTCAGCGTAATTAGCCTCTTGAAAGACGCTGCTCAATACTATCTCCCTCGGTTTGATACGAGCGAGCACTGAGGGCAGGGACGCGATATCTGTACTTTGGGTCAGGAAGTCGCCACTGGATAGATCGATCCATGCAAGTCCGACTTCAGTGCGTGGTAGGTTGAGAACTGAGGAAACGCTGGCACTGCCAGGGCTCTGTTTTACTGCAGTTTCTTTCCTAAGCACTTCTGGATCTACATGAATACTAAGAAGGTAGTTGTTCTCCCATGGATCCATAAAGTGCTCATCAATGAGGGTACCTGGCGTCACAATGCGCGAAACTCTTCTCGTGTATTGAGGCTCACCCTTTGCTCTAGTTGGCGCGTCATTGACATACTCGTCGCTTATTGCAACATGCTTGTTGAGGTCCTGGACAAGGATTTTGAGATAACGATCTAGCTGGTAAGCGGGGAATCCAGCCTAGGACCATTAGCGCCGCTTTTCTTTACTAGGAAAATGGGCTTTTGACTGACCATAGATACAGGAGGCTTCCTGCTGCCTTTCAAGGCCTTTCTTCTGGTTTTTCTGATATTTAGTAGGGGCGCAAACTCATCTGCATGCTCAAAGTATAACTAATCGTCAATTTAGTAAGGATAGCAGTGGATCGGCTATGTTGGTCAAGTACCTCGTAGAAGCCTCCGACGCGTGTGAGGAGTACACAATGGCTGAACTTGAGCATGTTGTTGCGCACTTGCTGCAATAACGGAGGGTATTCTGGTTCGGCGTCATTCTGGGGTAGTAGCGCCTCAGATTGAATAGCGCCTTGTTGTATATCATCCAATTGTAAAGTAGTTTTTCTCTTTGCGCCACGGCGTTGGGATGCTTGGAGCCATGGCAGACTCACATGCTGCGCTGCACGTGGTTTCGCGAAGGGTCGTGTTGAGCTTGGAACGAGGCCCGTAATGGCAGTGTATGGTCTGTAAGCAACCGACAGAATCCTGGTTTTGGATGACAGATTTGAACGCGCCAGACCTTCGGCACGCCTGCAGAGCATCCTCGTTTTTTAAGCTGTGTAGAGGAAACATGGGTGGGGTACAATGGTCGAAATGCAGGGACGCGTCTGCATCCGGTTAGCTCATCGGACCTTTAGTACGCGGGGTACTCGGAATGTCTAAAGTTAAGCCGCTGACGATACTTCAGCGTGCATCCGACCCATCTGCTTCCATTCACAACAAAAATGGCGCCCCAATTTGAGCCTATGAAGAATGATTTGATCCTACGCACAGCGAGAGGTTGATGACTCTCCGCTATTCCTGATAGACATCATAAAATTGACATTGCACAGGCGAAAAGGTTGAGCGCCCGCCAATATGGGTAATGCGGCAAGGTACGGACTCTCGTCCTCGAAGACCCTCAGGCGCTGATGATGCGTAGCCGGGCGCTATCTCCCCGAGTACCACAAGGAAAAGGGTACCAACGATTTTTTTGAATGCTGCCGCAGCCCCGAAATCGCGTCGAATCTCACCCTCCAGCCGATTGAGCGCTACGCGGGCCTCATTGACGCTGCCATCATCTTCTCCGATATCCTCGTCATTCCTCAGGCCATGGGCATGGAGGTGATCATGGTGGACAAGAAGGGACCCCACTTCCCGGAACCACTACAAACTCCGGATGACAAACAGTACAAGGAGGTGCTTGAGAGAGAGGTGGATGTTGCAGAATCGCTCGACTATGTTTACAAGGCCATTACTCTCACAAGACAAAAGTTGGCGGGAAGGGTACCACTGATTGGCTTCTGCGGTGCGCCTTGGACCCTGCTGTGTTACATGGTTGAAGGCGGAGGTAGCAAGATGTTTATCCAGACCAAAACATGGATCTACAAGTACCCAGAGGAGAGCAAGGCGCTGCTGCAAAAGATTGCAGAGCTTTGTGTCGAGTATCTTGCTCTGCAGGTACAAGCTGGAGCTCAGGTACGAAGCACAGCAACACTCGGTCGCATGACGCTGACCACTGCAGATGATCCAAGTCTTTGATTCATGGGCCGGCGAGCTATCCCCGTCGTCCTTTAAGACATTCGCTCTTCCATACCTCACCTACATTGCTGATAATCTCCCGGAGCGTCTTCGGTCCAAAGGGCTGGAGCCCGTCCCGATGACCGTCTTTGCCAAAGGAGCGTGGTATGCCTTGGCGGACCTCTGTGAGACAAACTACAACACGATCGGGTTGGACTGGCTCCATGCACCGGCAGAGGCATACAAGGTGGCGCAGGCAAAGGGCAAGGTGCTGCAGGGTAATGCGGACCCCGGTGTTTTGTATGGTAGCAGGGAATCCATCACAAAGGTAGTCGAGGAGATGGTGGCTGGCTTCGGCGGCGGCAAACAGGGATGGATTGCCAATCTTGGTCACGGTATGCTGTTTGACATATTTTACATTCTGTCAGTTTGGGCGCTAATATTCTGCAGGCATCACCCCGTTTGTCAAGCCGGATGATCTTAAATTCTACTTTGAAGAGATCCACCGATTGACAAAGGCGTAATATAGAAGCCTAGCTGTATTAGGCTGGCCAAGGCTGTTCCGCCAGTGAGGCGGGCTTCGAGTTCCTGCCAAGCACGCAGAGCTCTGCCTACGTATGTCGTCAGCGCCTCGATGTGTTAGTGGTGCACACACACACACAATTTATTTACGCCCGGCGGCCGAGCCGAAAGGGCTACTAACGCTAGTCTAACTACACTTTCTCTACTTAGTCTTGGTCTCCTTAGCCCATATGTCTTCTTTGGCCTGCTTCTTTATATAGCTTATCATCTAAGTCGAAGCCCTTACTTAACACCTTGGCATGCTTCTTCTCTATTTACTGCTATTCCTCGTCAGATGCTCGTGGGTTAGTGTTGCTGGTGGTAGACTGGCTTAGAGTCGGCATCTCCAAGAGATTCTCTAAGTGTTCAGCGTCCTATCTTCGGCGGCTGAAGCGGTGTCTACTTCTGTTGCACGAGGCTGCTAATAAGTTTACGTTAGTAGCTAAGGTTTACCTAGTGGTTAGTTAGATATTAGTTTGCATCGAGTCTCCGTGTTGCTATT